>NW_004955424.1:9610365-9708772 GCF_000276665.1 Chinchilla lanigera | reverse complement strand
TCCTCTCCTCTCAGTTTACATTGTTAGATTTTATAGTGGTAAATCCCCCTTGAACTTCTGGGATGAACCCAAGTTAGTCATGAACTATTATCACTTTTTTACATTGATATGTCTGGTTCAATAATATCTTACTTGGAATTTTGCCCTATATTATTAATTAAAATTGGTCTATCCATTTATTATTTGGTATTACCTGGTTTTAATATCAAATTTATTCTACTTTTATAACACAAATTGTGAACCAGAGATAACCATTTTGGTTCTTCTTCTCATAAAAAGAATTGTCTTAAATATTAGAATTCCAAAAAATACTTGGTGTAACTCATCTGCAATTATGGGAACTGTTATTTGTAGAATGGGCATTGAATTTTCTTTACCAGTTAAACTTAATCATTGAGACCTATTTAATGCTTCTTTTTATACATAAGTGAATACAGTAAATTTTTTTTAGGAAAATGTTCATTTTCTTTAATTTTTCCAAACCTGGCGTATTTTAAAAAATAATATTCTATGTAACCTTCTACAACTGTGCTGTATCAGTTTACATTTACAATTTATTTGCACCGTCTTGTTGTTTTTTCCCTCTGGCTTGTTTTAACCAGATATTTGGCAATTTTATTGTTCTTCAAAAGCACACCTCTAATATTGTTAATCCTATTTCTATTTCTTCTGAGTTTTTTCTTCTGCACTTGTTTATTTTTATCTGGATTTATTTGTTCTTTTCTAAACGAAATCAATGGTCTATTCATTATTTTTTGGAACTTCCTTTCTTATATGAGCATTTTTACTCTACAAATTCCTCTCCAAGTATTGCTTGAGTTGCAATAAAGAAAATATCAGCCAATATCAAGCAATTCATATTTTCTTCTTGGTTTATTTTTAACAAACTGGTTGTTATGAAGTACCTGAGAAGTATATGTATGTTTGTTTATGAGTTTGTATTCATATCCAAATAAATTCTTTTAAACTTACTGTTTTCAATTTGTAACTCAAGTATATTGTAGAGAGCAGATTGTTATAAAGATACTGATTTTTAAAAAAATTTTCATTCTTCTTTTATGCTTCTAGTATTAATATTCTGCACACTCCTCATGTATTTGAGAGGTATATGTGTTTATTAAATGCTTGTTCTCTCTTCTAATATAGTGATTTGGTATGGTAAAATAGCAATTGTGAATACCAAATGTACTATATTTTTATTAATGTTTGGCTTAATGTACAGTTATTATGAGACCTTTGTTAAAATTTCTCAATAAATTAATGCTTTATTAAATTTTCATTTCAATTTTGTTAAATTTTTTCCTTATTTTACAGCTGTGTTAGTGGACTCATACTGTCAAATCTTAGGAGTCTGACCATAGAGAAAATATAGCTTTGTGATTCAAGCACCCCGTTAAGTAGCCTTTACCTTTTATCTGCAGTAATTAGAAGGAAGGAAGGAAGGAAGATTTTCAAACAGCCTAAAACAGGATATAATATAGAATGAAGCTATCTGGGTGAAAGTTAGAAATTATAATATGACATGATAATCTTTATATCTCCAATGTTAAAATCTAGGCTATATTATCACTGCCAAGTTTTGCTCAGATCACTGTTATATATAATAAATAAAACTCAGTAGGATTTATCAGCATCACAGATGATGATATGGTTAGTGCCTTAGCAGATATTTCAGGTAATTAAAATGCTTTTTCAAGCTGAAAAGGCAATAGTAAAAATATTTGACAGACTGTTCCAAAAAATCTGAAGTGAGAAATTGTTTCCTTAGAGAATTAGTGTCTTTCATCTCAAAGAAGATTTGGAATTATTTATACTTGAGACTATTTATAATTATTTCTTAATATGTTTTGAATTACAATCAGGAAAACCATCTTTTGGCTTTTTAAAAGAGAACTACAACTATTAGAGTAATACATCAATTTTGCAATTGTAATCATACAATGTTTTGTTAGGAAATTCATTTAGATGTCTGATCTCAAAAGGAAAGTTTATTGCACACACTGTTAGACCATCTAAGGGACTTTGAAAAATTGTCACAATAATAATAGTTTAATTCCATAAGGTTTGTTTTTAAAATAGCTAATTGAATTAATTAGAAAACTAAATATCAAGGCAAATCAAAAAGATTTAAAGTGTTTATGCTAACTTTCTTTTTTGTTTGTTTGTTTGTTTTTCCGGTACTGGGAATCAAACTCACGACGTCATGCTTGCCAGGCAGGTGCTGTGCTGCTGAGCTAAATCCCCAGCCCTATTTATGCTAACTTTATAAATTGGAAAAATTATTTGATAAGGCCCTCTGGTGTCCTGCATACCCAGTTCTGATTCTAGATGAGAGATACGAGTGTTGTTCTGAGCCTTCTACTGGCTGATGGCAGCCTTGTGATCAATTCTGCCCAATAATATCAGTTCTAGGCTCAAAGGTTTTCTTTCAAGTGTGATCAAATCTAGTGTTTTCTTGTCTTACGGCAGGGCATGTAAGAACCTGAAAGAGTGACTAAAATCTAAGAGGTACAATAGACATTGTGAAAGGGAGGGAAACTGCTCAAAAGGTAAGAACAACTGGGATGAAGGAACAGAAAAGAAAGAAGGGGAAAAAATATATATGTATACACAGGATAGCGAAAACAGTTGTACTACTGACTTTGATTGCTCTATTGAAAGGAACAGTTAATGTTTAAGTGTATGATCAATCTTACATATCTATATTTGTTATCTGAGTATCCAAATTGAGGATATCAATATGTAATACAACAACCACTGTTAATTTCCTATCACCTTGTCTGAGATTCTGTATTGCTTGTGTTGTTTTTGTGTTATTTTCTAAATGTATGTGTGTTTGTTAAGATGTTTTCGTTCTTTTAACTTTAAAAAACAAAAGCTTCTTGAGGGGTGGGTACCATTAAAAATTGTGGCTCCTACCATCTAGACTATTTGAATGGCTGTATTGTAAGGAGGTCCTTAATGATTTTAAATGCACAGAAAATATCAGTAATAAATGATTCCTGGCTTATTTAAGCAAGTTAGGCAGCTTTTCTTTGTTAATGCAACATTGCTTATCCTACTCTGACTGAACTATTTATTATTATTGGAGGATTACAGTAAGAAGGAAGACAGGGCCTGAAAGATGCAACTCTTGTTTAGACATTAGAAAGCTGGTGGAAAGAAAATTTTATTGAGACTGGAAAGTTGGTAGTATATGCTTCACCATCAAAACATTTGCTGGCCAGGCATGGTGGTGCATGCCTGTAATCTCAGCAGCTGGGCGGCTGGGACAGGAGGATCACCATGAGTTTGAGGCCAGCCTGGGCTACGTACTGATTTCAAGGCCAGCCTGAAGTACCTAGAGAAACCTTGTCTAAAAAAAACAAACAAAAAAAAAAACCAAAAAAAAAAACAAAAAACCCCAAAAACAAGAACCAAACAAACAAAACTTTGCTAACACTTTCAAGTGTAAGGGGCATACTGTGTAATTTTTATATTTGTATATGAAAAGGAAGCTGCTATAAAACTGTACTACATAAAATTGAGCCTTGAAATAAAGACAAAATCAAGAGTATTATCTATCTGAATGCTTTTGGAAATTCTTTGAATTTCTGAAGTCTTTTTGTAGCCTGTGCAAAATGAAGACTATTTTCATAGTAAAAGGAAGACATTATTTTCTATTTTCATTTTTACTGTCTTAGGAATGTACACGGTAAAAAATTACATTAACATGAGTTGAGATTCCATTTTGCAACTAACTTTCAAGAATCTACCACGTGTTAAGCACCAAAGAATACCAACAGTATCTGAAAAGACTATGAAAATGCTTCTCCGTTTTCCAATTACACTTGGCTGCGAATCTTAATTCTGTTCACATCTCTCAACCGAAACAGCACAGGACAACACGTTGAATATGGAAACAAATATGAGGACCTTCATGGACTGTGGCAGATTTGTAGTTGTTCCTCAATAGTTGGTCTCCTGTTCTACCTCAGTAATAGTGGAATAAATCCTACAACCTCAGAATTGTTTTCAGCTAATTAATTTTTCATTTAGACATTCTGACTACACTACAAACAGTGAGGCATGTGAAGAAATAGAAGTAGTTTTTTTTTTTAAAATGAATTATCTTTAAGTGAGGGGGTTGTTTTCTTTTTCCCGTCTTTTGTCTTTCCCTTCTTGAATACGGATGTGCTGGTTGGAGCTCCTGCAACTACTGTGTACCTTAACATTATTTACTTATAAGAATAAAACCCTGTGGGAGGAGGATCATGGCAAGTTCAAGACCATCCTGAACTACATAGGGAGACCTTATCTCAAACAAACAAACAAAAAAATAAATAAATAAAAACATTGTGAATCTTACTAATGTTAATTTGATTTTTCTCTAGCATGCAGGTACAACTAATCCTAATCTGATAATTTCACTAAAATGTTATGTTGATCCTGTGTTTATAAAACACTTTCCTAATAAGCAACTTTAAACAACCACAAGCATGAGTGTGTGCACACATCATTGGGCTTTATAGTAAATACTTCAAAGCATTATTGAATATTAATAGCAAATAAGTTTTTGTTGCTACTGACTGGACAGTACATAAAGGATGGGTTTTGCAAAAAACAGTTAAATTTCAAGTCAAGTAATTAACTTCCAAGTATTCTACTTCAGGCTCAAATCTGAAACCAATCCTGCTTCTTTTTCCCACAGTATCTCAATATGAGCAGCATGCTTGTCTGAGTTGCTGGACTCTCAGGGATCACTTGGTGTGCTTTGGTTTTGCAAATTTTGAAAACATCTTCTCACATCTTTTCAGGTAGTTCTTAGGGCAGTTCAAAGTAAAGCTCATATCTGCCATATATGTAAGCTGCTTATTAAGTCTGATCATCACAAATATCCTCTAGATTATTGCAATTGATGCAGCACTTTTATTTGATGTGGTGAAAGACAAATAGACAAAACTAAGTTTCATTGTGTTTATATTATATACTCTGGAAGGAAATCAGAATGTTAGTATTATAGGTATGTTGTGACAGTTTCCTTATGGGTGCTGAAGTATAATTTCCAGTTCCTTCACAATGATCATTTATTACTTGAGTAAGACAAAGAAATTGCCCAAAAGCAGAAATATACAGTTAGCAATTTCAGTGCCACCAAATTGGTCAAAATGAACACACTCTTTAACTTACTTGCACAAAATCCAATTATAATAAAGCCACGACTTCTTATACTTCATCAGAACAGCTCTAGAATCTGACATTTTTTAAGATGCTCTGGGGCAGAAGTTCTCAGGCATCTCCCACCTAAAGTAAACCTATTTTGAATACATCCAGTGTAGGACTTAGGGATCTATTTGCTTGGGGTGTTACTCAATTCTCCTGATAATAATTTGATGAAAATTATGTTCTCTCTTTTTCTGACAGAACTGTCAGGTAGACAGCGGTGAAATCACTTACGTCTGTAAGTTATTGTCACTTTACAATATAATGGAATATTCATCCTAGCAGGGAGGTTAAATATTATCCTATACATGAAATTTAAAACAAACACAAATTCATGGGGATCTGACACTTCTAATTTTCCCAATAATTTGAAAACCTATAATATAGGGAATTAGAAGCTGAAGAATGAATAAACCAATGGTGAAGTCTAGTCAATAGTATGCATGCAGAAGTGTTGAGGGGTTAAATGTGCTGCTATCTGAAGCCTACTTTGATGGATAGAGAGTCAAATACATGATAAATCATATTTAGTCATATATTAAGTTATATAACTAAGATGAATGTGTGTATGTGTCAGTGTGATATTTACTGTATGATTATTTCAGCCTTACATGAAGTTACAAAATCTTCCTAATAACATGTTGGAACTGTGGAGGTAGCTCAGCGGTAGCATGCTTGCCTAGCATGCACAAGATCCTGCCTTCAGTCCCCAGTACAAAAAAAAAAAAAACACCAAAAAACAACAACAAAAAAACCATGTCAGAAAAAATGGAAGCAAGAAATTAGGTACATTATAATTAAATGTTTGGAAAAATGAAAGGTAGGGCTTAGATACTCTTAAATTTTTGATATATATATGTATATTTTATTTTTATTTTTTAAATTTTTTTTGTTTTTTTTTGGTTTTTGTCCGATACCGGGAACCAAACTCACGACCTTGCGCTTGCCAGGCAGGCTCTTTGCCGCTGAGCTAAATCCCCAGCCCCTGATATTTACATTTTGATTAACAAAGAGAGCCTGGAATTGAAATACATACCACAACTTTACTTACAATGAAATGCTTTGGGTTTGTATTCAATTATTCTTCAATGATGAGGTACAAATTTAGTATTTGAAGTTATTTGTAATATACATTGAATTCTCACTGTGTGCAATGTTTTTCTTTATTTAGTTCTTGTTAAGGCTTGTAAGTAGATAACTTCCCAAAGCCTCATGCAGTCATACGTGGATGTTTTTTCAGATGACTAGGCCACAGGTGTATGATACTTGATTAGTCCACTGATTGTTTTAGCAGAGTTCTGGGTGTGAATGATGGTTTATTCTTTTTTTCAGCTTCTCTTTTAATACATTGGTGTTTTTTAAACAATTGAAACAATGGGAAGTGTCTTCCCTTACTGAAGAAGGAAGATGCACCCTGGGTGTGGGTGGCACCAGCAATAGACTAGTGGCCTGGATGGAATAAAGAAACCAGAAGGGCTGCTGCTGCCTGCTGCCTGCTGCCTACTACACCATGAACAATTTCTCCTCTGCTTTGCCCACTGCAAAGCCATGTTGCCTTGCAACAAACTGACTGTGAACTGAAACCTTTACAAACTAGGAGTCAAAATAAACCTTTTCCTCTTTAACTTGTCAGTGCTGGACTTTTTGGCAGAATAGTAAGAAAGTAAGTAAGACAGCTCTCAAAATATGCAATAAATTAATGATTATTCTGCCCTTGTTTATGAGTATGTGTGTGTGTGTGTGTGTGTGTGTGTGTGTGGTACTGGGAATTGAACCCAGGGACTTCAAACTGAGCTACATCCCCAGCCTTTTAACATTTATTTTACTTTGAGATAGGGATTCACTAACCTGCCTCATCCTTGCAGCAAGCTGGGATTGCAAGTGTATACCACTATATCTGGCTAATTATTCTGCTTTTACAGGTAGGTGAACTAAGGCTTATGGAGGTTAAGTAACTTGCTGAAAGTCAGACAGTCAGCAGAATTAGGAATCTCATCCAAGCTTTCTGGTCTCCAGGCTTGAACAGTTAATCATGATGCTGTACTACTTTTTGTTATAGTATAAATTAAATGTATACTTGTTTATGTTTTCCTATTGACAAGGCTGAGTCAAGCTTTTTTCCCTTTTGTCTGAATATGCTGACAAAGCCAGACATTGACTTCATTTTTATCCCTGTTCAACTTCCTGTTCTTTGTCTCATGAGCTGTGAGCAAACAGCTAAGATTAGAACAGCTTTCTTCTAAAACTAGTTAGACATAAATATAAACATTTCCCATTTCCTATTCAGTTAACTAAGAAAGTCCAAGATGCACAAAAACCAAACCCTGTGAATTACTCCACTTATAATTTCTCCCTATAAAAATATAAAGTGAAATCACCCTGCCATATTCTCTGATCTTTGGATCTGAAGTGTTTTGTCTACTGTAATACCTGAATGAAATTAATATTTTTACTTATCTTATTTTTGTCTTATGTCTAAACAGTTTGTGTATGAATGTATAGTGGAAAGAAAGGCAATTGAGTTTGGTAAACAGTTTGTAATCTCACTTGTATATATATATTACCTATTGTATATATATATATATATATATATACTAGGGCAGGGGTGAGGGAGAGACAGATGTGCTAATCATGAGGAATTAACTCATATGGTAATGGAGGCTGAGAAGCTCTATGATTTGCCTTCAACAAGCTGGAGGACCAAACAAACATGTATTGGTCTGAGTCCAGTGGCTTGAGAACCAGAAGAGCCAATGGGATAATTCTCAGTCTAAAGTTCTTCAATTTTATTGTTAAGAACATTGCATTACACTAGTCATGTCTATTGTATAGTTTAAAATATTCATTGAATGTTTAAGATTGGTGAAAGGACTTTTCATTTCTGGAAGGTTGTCTATTTTCAATTAGGCTGTTCTTGTTTCATAATGACCTATTCATTATATTTTCTATTTTTAATATGTCAAATTACTAGACTATATCATAGAAAGGTTTTCTAGATTTTTGTATTTCTTCCTACTTATGTTAATCCTTTAAGGTTAGTTTCTGTTACACTTTCAGAATGGAATATTTATTTTTGTGTTCTGTACTTTTTCTTGTAAGTTTAGTTGTTTTTGTTTCTTTTGATAGTACTTTGCCCCCAGGATTTTTGACATCTCTCTCTAGACCAGTTTTGTGTGTTTCTTTAAGTTGAGGCATTTTGCCCTCTTCTGAGTCAGTTTTTAAGATTTTAACATCCTGCTTTAGGATTAATGTTATTCAAACGGTAACATTCCCCAAAATGAGATCATGCTTGAATTCAGCTTAACATTTGCTTTCTTGTGAGGGACAACCTATGATCACTGTACACTCAAGTTCTGAACTGAGGCAGTTCCCTCACTGATTTTATGGCAATGGTTGAAGATTTTGCTGGTCCTCTTTATGTAAAAGGAACATGACTTTAGAGTCCAATGTTGAGTATGATCTCACTTCTAGTGCCTTATCCTAAGTGGGACCAAGGTTGAGTCCTCTCTGTCTCCTCCTGGTGAGATGGAGCATTTGAACTACCAGTGTTAGAAGTCGAGACAAATTTACATCAGGTCAGCCCACTGTCTTGCTGAAACTTGCAGTCTCATGAACATTATTTCAGATCAATATGCATTCATGTGTAACATTAATTTAATGATTGAATACTATTCCTGAAATAGATCAATAATTCTTAAAATGCAGAGTGAATGCTACACAGAATCACCTACTTTTACTTTTTTTGTGGCTAGAAATGATTACAGGTGCAGGCAAATTGCTATCCAAATCTTGAGTACAGCAGGAAGATGCTCTGTGGTTGAAATCTGCCTTTTGACACCCTTTCCTTAGGCAGTTTCAGAACTGTACATTAGCTGCACCATAATTATTTAAATTTTTTTTATTCTTAGACTTTCAAGTTTTGTACTTTTCATCTTTTTGCAACAGTAATGCTGAACATCCTATTTGTAAATACCTTTACCGTACTTTCTTTGGAACACATTGTGAAAAGTCAAATTGCTTATTCAAAGAATGTACCTACTTTGAAAGACTTTAATGCATGTTTACAACCATGAGTCTCTTTTATTGGTTTATAACCTATAGCAAGACTGAGGAAGTACACGTTTTTAAGCACTTGTAAATGGTTATCATTATTTATTTTCATATTTTATATATAACATGACATTTTAAGTTTTTAATTATCAATACTTTTCTAATAAATAGGATCAAAGTTTTGGATACTTACTTTATTACATAGTGATGTTGCTTGTCTTTTAATCCTTTGACAATGTAGGATTATTACTTAATCATTATATGAGCTTTTAAAAAATATTATGAGCTATATGTTTGTGATAAGTGTAAAGCAGATTCATTGTGCTTTGGTAACAAATCCCAGGGGAAAACTCCCACTGCATGGAGGATTGTGAAGATAATTGCAATACCATCTACCAAGAATAGGGGTCTAAAATCAACACGTTGCATTTTGGGGTGCAATATCTAGCCATTTCATGACTCCAGAGTGTTCACAAGCGATGCAACTTCCTTCCCTATAGATGATATGAATCATTAAAAGCCTAGTGTCACGGCAAGTCTGTCCCTTAAGGATCAGAAAACTGCTCAGAGCAGATGGAATATGTGCTGTTCATGCCCCATTTATACTGCAGCTGAGTAGTCCCAGCAAGCTGTTTTCCCTGCACTTTATACCTTCGTGGCAAAGGACCTCCTGGCTTAGAGCAGTGGAGAACATTTTGTAGGAGTAGCGAGACAGAGTTCAGCCAGTGCATTCCAGCCAGAACTTCCTATCTCAGAATGTTGCATTCTTAGAACATTCTGCGTTGGTTCTTGAGAACCACAAGTGAGAGGGTGAAGACCAGCTAGAGACTATTCTGAAATATATTTTATAAAAATTCCTCCCATTTTCCTTGGTTCTTTATTTGTTCATGATACGTCATGCTGCATAATGTTACTTTTATATTATTAGTTTTTTGACAGTACTTGGTTTTGCTTGTATATTTACAAAGGCCCTTCTCCACTTGAAAGCCATGTATTTACTTATATTTTAGTTTAGCATATATCTTGTTTCTGTTTCTGTTAAACCATTAAATTTTCAATTCTGTTTTAATTTTTCTTATTGTATAAATTGTGAAAATATAGTGTTATGTGATTTTCTTGTGGCTAAACAGCAGTCCTATACATTTTTAAAATTTTATTTTAAAGAGAGTAGTAAAGGAGAAACAAAGAAAGAAATGGAACAGTAGCAGCATACCAGTATCACAAACATAAAGAAAGCAAAGCAAGAACATTTAGTAATCAAATGTTATCGGTATTGATTTGAAATTTTGTATTTACCAAATAATCAATTCTCAGGGATTTAGCTTAGTGGCACAAGTGCCTGCCTGGGAAGGGCAAGGTCCTGAGTTCGATTCCCCATACAAAAAAAATAATCAATTCTTTTTCAATTCTATGTTTTATCACATTGTTTTTCTTAATACTGCTCCCTTGTCACCCTTTAAGAATTTTGTAGCTATGTAACTCTTAACACTGTTTGTGTAACTTCTAGTAACATTCTCTTTTTCATATTTCCTTTTCTTTATTTTTTATTTTTTTGTTTTTTTTTTTCCGGTACCGGGAACCGAACTCACGACCTTGCGCTTGCCAGGCAGGCGCTTTTGCCGCTGAGCTAAATCCCCAGCCCCCCCATATTTCCTTTTCAATCATAAGGTCAAATTAGTTTTGACTCATCATGCCAAGTTCTAAAAAATAATCTTTGTGAAAATTTTAAAGGAAACAATTTACTATTTGGAGGAGAGTGGGATTTGAACAATATAAAGTTTTTTCATCAAGATGCATGGTTTATCTCTTTACTCATCAAATCCCTTTAGTAACGTTTGCTTTAGCTTCCTCTTTGCTTTTCTAATTTTGCTATTTATAATTGTTTTTATTGGGTTTAAAGGGGGATCTATGCTCCATAGATTGGGGTTGCTTTCCATTAAAATGCTTATACAAAACAGAATTTGATAGGAGCCATCAATGTGACTGTTCTGAAACCCTCATTAAAATCTGCCTGAAGAGAAAAAGGCAAGAAATCATAGCAACAGAGGAACAAAGACTGACAGCCTGATGCCAGAATCTGGGAGGAATTGTCACTAATTGTAAGGCAGATGGAACGGTAATAAGGAAACACCTTTAAAGGCACAGCATATGATATACTGTGACTTTGAGTCAAGAAGCAGGCACATTCTGAAAAGTTGTAGGAGGCTTGACAGAACTGATAATATAAATATTCAAACTTATATGGAGGTTTCATGCCACCCTTTCTACTGTTTCCTATTTCAATGATCCTGAACCTAGACCAGTCAGAACCCTGATCATTCATTCACCCCTGTCTTCCCCTGAGAATTAGGCAATTATGGTGCTGTGCCTTCTTATGCAGTCCCATGCTCTTCATGTACTACCCTCCTGTTCACATTTTACCTAAATAGAGATTGGCAGGATTCGAACAGTACTTGTCTCTGTATATATGTGAGTATGTGTGCATGTGCCCGAATGTGTGAGCATATATTCTGTGGTTTTTAGAATATCCCATCATGGTACAGCGTTGGCATACACTATCCACATGAGTACACTGTTGTTCATATGAGTAGTGAAAAGCAGCATGGTAGGAAAGTAATTTTTTCTATGCAAATATTTTTTAAACTGCTCTGTAAGGGAGTTTTGGGAATAATAAAGTTAAGAGCTGTAATCCATCATTTAAAAAGTAGAATAATTCAGTGCACTGAAGTCTCAAACCTAAGCCTTTTATAAACAGACTGTGTTGATAAACTAGAAAAATCAGTAATTGGACATTTTCCTACTGGATTATCTATGATATTATTGCATTTAGAAGCATAACATATTTTTCATTTGTAAATGCAATACAAAAAGGTAGCAAAAAAGTTAGAGCAAAGAGTCGATCTTATCCAATTCTATTTTATTTTTAATACTGTCTACTTAAAATGCATGCAGGAAAAATGCACATTTATAATGAGAAGGAAATATTGGCTGTACCTCATCTTTTGTAAGAATAAGATATTAACAAGGCTGAAAACCAAAATGTTATCCAGGTGAAAGAGCACACTTAAGACACACAGCACCTACCTCTCATTTTTAGTCAAAACAGTGCAAATATGGACAGATACCAAGTTTGGAAGCACGAAGCTTCATAGCATTCCAAATGTTCCAAATGTTTCATAGTATCCAGACTTAATGGTGATGCCACAGACAAATGGCAGTTCCTGTATCTCCTGGTAGAATAGTATGTATGTTTTCTTCCATCCCACCTGATTTCCCCAAATTGTGTGTCCACTTATTCTGTGGCAGCACAGAGCTATGCATGAGCATAGTGAATATTTCCCTAGTGGGTGTAAAATGCTTGCAAATGGTATGATAGACTTTAGTTTCATTATTGGTGAAAGCCAATGGAATGTTTGCTAGGGTAGGTATTAACCATCTTCTGAAATTCCCTCTGGAAACCGATTCACTAGAAAGTGAGAATTCAGGGCAATCTCTGTTTTGTGTTAATATCAGTCATGTAACCTGCTAGTCTCTGCCTTGAGTATTTTCCCTTGGTGAAAAAGATGAAACCATTTCATAGAGACACCTTCCCCAAGCAAGTCTTTTCTTGAAGAAAGAGATGGACAGGCCACACACTCTCAGTGATTGTGGAATAATCTCACAGGCTTAGCTATGAAAAAGAGAGGTTCACAGTTATTTATATTGGTGTTTTACTCAATCATAAAACAGAAAAGCATGCATTTGGGAATACCATGTGATATTTTGATATGCCAGGTTACGCGTGCTTATGTCTTTACACATTTAGCTTCATGTGCTTGATGCCCTGTCATTCCAAGTTAATACTGGCTGAAGTTCTTGTTGCCTGCAATGGAACTTGGTGTGGAAACTCCGCAGTCTCATTGGTGGATTTTTAGATGTAACTATCTGGGAGGTACTTTGATATCTTTGCCATTGTGCTGGTTCATTCCATAAAAGAAGGGATGGATTCCTGGAAGAAAACTTGGAAACAGGTGGGATTGACAGTTGTTAAGAGTGCTGAAGCCACAGAGCAATCTCCATCAGTACAGGGGCAACAGATAAGAACGTTGGGTTCAGGTCAAGGCTGTGAAGAGCTGCTCCAGCTCCAGGCTAAGGGTTTAGTATAGCCTAAGTTCATTCTATGCAGACCTGGACATTTCCCAATTGAGGCAGTGGGAGGTGTTGGCAAGGTTGGTTTCTGTTGCTCCCAGATCACTCTATGGTTTCCGTCTTTATCATCTCACTTTAAGCCCAATATAATATGTTATTAATTCAGCTGAGATTGGTTTTGCTCAGTGGAAGTTTTAATCTGGAGTAGAATATAGATTACATAGGATTTTCAGTGGAATAAGCTAGCCCTAGAATTTAGGCTTCTAGACACAGATGGCTTTAAATGCCTAAAAGAGCACCTAAATATTCCATGAATGAGTTCTTGGATGAGTTGAACATATTTTACTCCTGGCATGCTTTTCCTATAGCTTAACACTTGAAAATATTTAATATTGTCACAGACAATAGAAAATAAAAATCTCCTGCTATGCCATAATCCAAAAATACTTTTAGTTCTCTTTCAGAGATTTATGGTAAATGAATATATCTAACATGTATTACTTGGGCTGGGGATATAGCTCAGTGGCATAGCACCTGCCTGGTAAGTGCAAGGTCCTGAGTACAATTCCTGGAATACGTAAATAAATAAAATGTATTAGTTGATTTGTTTCTGTTATTTTGCTAATTAATTTTCACTTAACATATAATCATTGCAAATATGTAACATTAACATTATTTTACAATAGCAACTTTAACAGTTATATAGGATTCAGGATCCCATAGCATTTAGAAGTAACAACTTGTTAATCCCTTATGTGTGTCAGCCATTTATATATTTTTAAAGTCATAAAGAGTTTTTCATTGACTATTATTCAAAGATATATCTTTGTAAACCTTCATGAATATTTTTAGGATAATTCCCAGAAAGGAAATTTCTGGGTAAAAATGTATAGGATTTCTTACACGTATATTGACTTGCCATATAAATTGTTCTCTGTGATTTCTGCACCACCTCACTCTCCTCTGACTAGTATATGAAAATTCCTGTTTCTC
Organism: Chinchilla lanigera; assembly: GCF_000276665.1. Taxonomy (NCBI): domain Eukaryota; kingdom Metazoa; phylum Chordata; class Mammalia; order Rodentia; family Chinchillidae; genus Chinchilla; species Chinchilla lanigera. Next base: position 9,694,399 of record NW_004955424.1, on the reverse strand, counting down.
TGCATCTCAAGTGTTAGATCTCAGAATTATAAGCACCAATACCAGTTTGAGTCATGAAAGACAACTTATTTTGCTTACATTTTTAAAATTAGAAGTCAGTAGTGTTTTCCCTCTGCATCACCCCTTTATTTCTTGTAGCACATTGAAGAAAAATCCTACTGACTATTCTCTGTTACCTTTTGAGTCTTCACTTTTAGTTCATACTTTCTTTTACTGCCTATCTTCAACTTAAAATCTATATTCTTGATTATTTATAGCTCATGCTTCAGTCATACTCACTTATTTCTTTAAAAAAAGCTTTAGGTCCTGAATTTGAAGAAGATGTATATAATATGTAAATACATAAATAATACAAAATGCATTTAAGATAAGCAAGAAAAGTAAGTCAAATAAAAAAATTATAATAGAAAGACGGTGAAACTAGGAGTGAGGTCAGAATAATATACAAGTTAAAAATTCATACATGTATCCTGGAAATGGATGGGAAATGTGAGGTTTTACTTTCTAGAAAGCACTATAAAGCAAGGATTATACTGCTCATAAATAACAGAGTTATTGAAGGGATGTGCAGATACTAAAATGGGAGAGCACTTCCCTCAACATATGAACACATATTTAGGACCTCCTGAAGAAAACAATGTGTGATATAATCAACAGCTTGTTCAATGATATCCTTCAGGAGATAGAATAAGGTTTCACAGGCACTCACATATTAACTTTAGGGGTAGAGATCAGAAGCAATACCTGCCATCAGAGTCTTAGCTGTCAGCTGCTCAGCTTGTTGGGTGAAATATTTCTGGGCTGCTACTGTTGGTTCAAAAGAGTTTCATTGTTAAACTATTTACACAGTTTAAAGAACAATGCAACTAAGCCATATTGTTTCTGGGATATTCTAGTTTGAGCCAGAGATACTTTTCTTTTTTTTTAGAATTGTGTATGAAAGCTGCCAATTCATGAAACCACTTTTGTAGTGAGTGTGGGCAAAACTTCAATAAGGAGCCCAAACCCTTCTTATTGAATGTGTATAATCTTTAAATTTTTGCTTAGGAAGCTGTAAATCTCCTCCCCTCAGTATCACTCACTATGCAAATCATTTTGGAGTACTTTCTATGTTGCTGATAACATTCTGGTGCTGTAAAGTAGCAACAAGTACACATATTCTAAAAGCGCATAACTGGGGATGAAAATTGAGGAAGGTCTGGGAGAGTTCCCTTGAGAGAGTGACATTTAGGCTGAGGCAGCCTGAGTGATGGTAGGGGATGTATTCATGAGCTTTGCCTTGGTGTTACAAAATGCCTGACATATGTAACTTAAAGGAGGAAGTGTTTGACTCTGGTACATAGTTTCAGATGTTTCAATCTGTGGTCAGCTGGCTCCAAGGCAGAAATGTGGCCGAATGGTGTGGTCGAGCAAAGCTGCTTGCACCATTGAATCCAGAAATCTGAGAGAGGAAGGAAGAGCCAGAAAGAAAAGAAAGGGCTGGAAGGAGGATGTATTTCTCAAAGACCTGCTTCAGTTACCCAATTTCTCCATGTAGTCTCACCTAATAGTTCATTCAACAATGAATTCACATTCACCCTGCTATCTAAGCACGATTTCTGAACATTGCTGCACTGGGGAATGAAGCCCCCAGTACAGGAACTTTTAGGGGACACTTCATATTTAAAGTGTAACAGCGTTGGACTTTGAACAGTGAGGAGTGTATTTTAGGCATAGAAAATACAGCACAAGGAAGTCATGGGAAAGAAGAAACAACAGCTTCCTGCAGCTGCAGTCAATGGAATGAGGAAAGGTTGGAGTTTGATAAGGCTGGGAAAACAAGGGCCAGGTCACTCAGGTCCTTTTCTGAGAAAAAGAAGCCACTGAAGGACTTTAAGCAGAAGCATTTTGTTATGACGCTTATAATGTAAAAACATCACTGTCATAGCTGTGAGGAAAATGGATTGGGAAGAGAGGAGAAGGACTGTTTGTTAGGTGCTCAGTTATACCAAGAAAGAAAGAAAGAAAGAAAGAAAGAAAGAAAGAAAGAAAGAAAGAAAGAATATGATGTAATAAAGCAGTGAGAATAGAGACAGAGAAAAAGATTTAGACATAGTTTGGAGGTGGAATCATAGCATTCATTGAGTGAGAGATGATAGAATTTGGGAGATGGATGGACAAATAAGAGTCTATTTGGTTCTGATATGAGCAAACATATGACGCCAATAGCTTCTAATGTGGGAAACATTCATGTGAGGAGAGAATCTGAAGAGTAAAGATAAATTATTTCAGGTCTGGACATAATTAGCTTGAGACACTTGAGAGACATTTGACTGGAAAATCTGGACATAAAGTATCTTTGTGTAGACTGTGGAAGTGGAACATCAGTGGTGCATATATAGCTTTTGGCAAGTAGTAGAAATAAGGTTAACCTAGACTTGAGCATATTTACCTGACACAGTCACAGCCTGAGGTAAGAGGATATGATGATGACGACAGATTCTCATGAGTTCTGAATTTAACTGGGTAGACTTTTGAGGAATAATGCTACATAAGATGGAGACTAACAAAATGTCCATTCTCTTTAACAGCATGGACATTATTTATAGCTCTAGTTAAGAGTATCTCTGGTAAGCTTAGATTAGATGAAAGACTACATCTTTAGAAAGAAGAGACAGCACATTAAATTATTCTTTGAGAGGTGCTTTACATTAAAATGGAGTGAAGAAATTGGGGAGTACACTAGTCAGCTTTTCATTTCTGGGATCAAAACCACAACATGCACAAATTTAAGGAGGCAGGATATATTTTTGCTCATGGTTTCAAATATTTAAATGTGGCTTCAAGTCAGAAACATCAGGGCTGAAGTGTGCTTGCTTCATGGTGGCTGAGAAGTGGAACACAGGGAAATAGCACCAGAGAGGATGAGACCAGAGATGACATATAGTATCCACGGTTATGTCCCCCATGACCCACCCAGACATATTCAGAAGTGTTCTTAACTAATCTGCTTGCATCTTTTAAGCCAATCAATTTAGCAATCAAGATTAATGGTCACAATCCACTTCTTATCCACCTGAAATCCAAAGATATCTCCTTAAATCATATGCAATCTCAAATGAAGACAGTAAGAGGATCATAATTCCACCTAATAGTTACAGATAACTCACATACAACTAAAAATGCAATAATTCCTTCCCCAAAGTTTCTACAGTTTCAACACTTTTCAAAAGTCCAAGTTATCTCTGAGACTCAATTCCTTTTAGCTGGGAACTCCTGGAAGAATTAAAAACAATATATGTAGTGCCAAGATACAATAGCATAGGGTAAACATTCCCATTTGAAAAGAGAGCAACAAGGAATACAAAATAATCATACCAAAACAAAACTTTGATGCACCAGGGTAAATATTAAGTCCTGTAATTCTTTCTTCTGGATCCAGGCACCTGGTGGTAAGTTGTGTGTTCTAAAATGCTTTGGGCAGACTCACCCCTATGACCATGCTGTCACTTCTCCACAGCCTCTCTTTTGGGATGGGTCTGCTTGCTGCCTGCAGCATTCTTTAGCAAACATCTCATGTTCCTGGCATCTCCAACTTACTGATGTCTCTTTTGCACATTTGTCTTCATGTTCATACCCCAATACATCTCCCACATCCCTGAGGGACACTTGGCTAGCCTTTCAGTCCTTCCTTTAAAATCTGGGTAAAAGCCTTCATAGCCCCACTACTTTTGAATTCTGCAGTCCTGAACAAGCAGCATGATGTGGATTTTGGCAAGCTCTTCTTCCAGCTTGAGCAAGTAGCCAGGCCTGTTGGGTCATGGCTGCAGTGGCCTTCAAGTGCCCAGATGACTAGACACAGTGGCATGCATCTTTGGGAATTGATTCACTACATACCATTTCTTCAGCAGAGGGACAAGGGGTCCACTTCTGAAGCAAAACATTTACAATTTTGTACCCTTGGGTCTGTGATGGGTGGGTTCTTGATGATTTTTGAGATGCCCTCAAAGCATCCTTTTTCTTGTCTTAGTTCAAAGTGCTTGGTACTATTATAATTGTACTTGTCTCTTCAACAACCACACCTTGTTTGGCTTCAACTTTACATGTGCTGCTATTTTTTTTTCTAATCAACATTGAAATCCTACAAATATTTTTCCTCTGTTTTCTGTTCCCCATTCTCATTACAAATCTCTCAAAAACAACCAGCTCTATGAATCACAAAACCTTGACACTGAGGTACCTTGAAAAATTCTCTATCAATTAGTTAACTACTCTTAAATTCAGTCTCTTGCAAATTCTCAGAAAATTGGGAAAATGTCTAAAAATTTTTGAGCATATAACATGCATGATCTCAAGTCCAATTCTTAGTAGAGTCCTCATTCCAAAGTGAAGCCTTATGAACCAAACCTTTTGTGTCTGTATTCCTATGATCATTGTGGTCTTCTGTGCTCTGGTCATAATCACCTGCTGAATTCTGCTTTCAATATTATAGAGCTTCTCTAGTCAGAATCTCTAAACTTTTCTTAACTCATCCCACATAATAGTGCCAAAAGATTCTGTCTTAGTCATTTTCTTGTTGCTGAGACAATCACTGACACCCACAGTTTCAAGGAGTAAAAGTTATTTTGGCTTATGTTTCAGTACATGGTTGGCTTACTCCAAGGAAGAAACAGCATGGTAGAAAGGCTTGTGAGGAGGAAATGTGTTTGTATCATGTCAATCAGAAATCAGAGAGGGAGAGAGGGAGAGAGAGAGAGAGAGGGAGAGAGAGAGAGAGAGAGAGAGGGCGAGAGAGAGAATATACTTACAGCCTTCCCTTCTGCATCATATACCCAGTGACTTTCTGTATCTGACCATATCTGACCTAGGCATAGTAAGTCAACTATATTTCCCCACAATTCATTTTCTAAAAGCCTCACCTATGAGCATATGAGGCTTTGGGTGGATATTCTCAATCCACACCATAACAGCTTCTGAACAAAAGGTCACGTATAGTCAGAGAAGTAACCCCACTTCTCTGGCAACATCTTCTGTATTAGTCAACTTTTCATCACTGAGGCCAAATACTCAACATATGCAACTTAAGGAGGAACAGTTTATTTCTGTCATTGGTTTCAGAGATTTTATTCTCTGATCACCTGGCTTCAAGCCAGGAATATCACAAAAGGGCATAGTGGAGCACAGTTGCTCACTTCTTGGTGTCCAGGAATCAAGGGGTAGACAAAGGGACCAGAGGCCAGGTATAACGCCCAAGGTAACATCCACGTGCCGCACCTGCACAGCTCCAAAACTATGCTGAGATACCATTAACCGACACGCACAAATTAAAGGAGTAGAGGTTTATTTTGGCTTGGAAGCTACCCCTTTCTGTTGCTTCTGGCCATGCTGTGAGGAATTCAGCCAGGTAAGCTGACATGGTAAGAGGCTAGAAGAGGGAGCAGAATTGGAGAACTGAGCAAAGTGGAGAATGTAGAAACAGTTGTTTCCAAACATGCCAGAAGTCCAGAGGGCAATGCTATGCAAATCTGATTTGCTTCCTCATTCCTCCCCCATCTGATTCAATTTATTCTACTGCTAGAAGCAAACTAGCTTCAAACTTGAGGAGGAAATATAATGACTATTCTGGAAATATTTATAGTTTTATACTATAGCCAAGAATCTAAAGTACTGTTTTTTATTTTTTTACTTTTATAAATACCTATTTTTAGCTTTTACCTGAATTCATTGTTTATTCTCTCTCTCTCTCTGTCTCTCTCTCACCTATTTATCTAGCTATCTACCTATTTATCTACTTATCTTCTATATCAGCCATCTATCCTTCATTGTAAAAATACCTGTGATAACTAGTTCAAAAAAAGTTTAATACGGCTCATGTTTCTAGAAGTTTTCTCCCAAGATTGAGGTTCCCTTTGCTTTGAGCTTCTGTAAAGGGTGGACCATCATGACCAAAATGAATGGTGGAGCAAATCATTTGTATCACAAATCAGGAAGCAGGAGAGAACAGGAATAGACTAGTGTTCCACACTCCCCTTCAGGGTGGGATCAAGGACCACAAAGCAGGTCCCTCTTTAAGGTCCACAGCACATCCTGATAGCATCATCTTGGGGAAGAAGACTTGATCAGACGGACCTTTAAGGAGTACCATCCATATTCAAATCACAGGATCCTGGGGCTGGGGATTTAGCTCAGCGGCAAAAGCGCCTGCCTGGCATGCGCAAGGTCGTGATCTCGGTTCCCGGTACGGGAGAAAAACCAAAAAACAAAACAAAAAAGAACAAATCACAGGATCCTCCATCTACCACTGCTTCATCCTTTCACCTGTCCATTGAATATACAGATATATTTAAACAAACAAGAAGCCATTTTGAAAAGAAATTTTAAAATGTAGTTGAAGAGATATACACCTTATATTCAAGCAGTGAGATTCTCGAATATATTTTTCCCTTAGCAATAACGAATGGTGCAAACATTACAGAATTATTTTCAGGCCTTTTAAATTGTCCATCAAAGTCCTCAAACTTCTCTCAATGATTTTCCTAAGTCTGCATGGGCTGTACTCAGATTAGTGGTTGGAATTCAGGCTTGACATTTCACCACACTGATCTCTTTGAGAAATGAAATCAGTTCTTTCCTTTTGCAGGGACTGTGCTCTGTAATTACTTTTGTTCGAGGATCTCACTGCTCCCCTGTTGTCTTGCAAGAAAATCACTTTTCTGTCTTCCACAGAAACTAATTCTATATTAATAGCAGTATCTTCATTTATTCTTGACTGAAAACAACACATTGAAATGAAAAATCATTTGCCACTAGAGTTGGCTGAGTGTCCTTTTTAATTAGCCAGATTAAAAAGATGATGGCAAATCATCTGTAATTACACAGCATAATGAAAACGCTAAAAATCCTGATACAAGGATTAGTCTCATCCTTTGAAGTCCTTCATTAGACAAATGCCCTTCCTACAATCACTATCCACTAATATGCCCTTGGTGGCAGTTCAAAAGGATAGTAAGCTCTTTAAGTCACTGCATCTGAGAATTAGGCTGTGCCTTAGATGGAATCTACCTAAATTCTCTCAATTGTTTTTAATAGAAAAGCTGAGGGTTAAAGAGGGGATATGGATTACCAAAAGTCATAGTGTAGATATTGGTCTCACTGATTATCTATCATCTATCTATCTATCTATCTATCTATATCTCTATCTATCTATATCTATCTATCTATCTATCTATCTATCTATCTATCTATATCTCAAGCCTGGTATACAATAATTATTCAATGAATAATTTGGAACTATCTGTCACAAAATTTACATTTCCTGTCATCTTAATGAATACATAGGTCTTATTTTTAGTGGTTTCAGAAGATCTCTTTGGTATATATGGTAAGATACACAAAAAGGTCAATATTCGGTCTGTGGTCAGGGAAAATTTCTCTATTTACTGGTTTGATCAGGCACACTGAGGAAACATTGTTGGAGAAAAGAAATCTGGGGCTTAGTTAAAAATCTTTAATACTTTAGTTATTGCTTCTTTTAAGTGCTTACAGAGAATGGTAAGATTTCTGTATAAAGTGAATATTCAGGAAGTGGATGCTAACAGATACCTGTTAAAATTCTCTTCTGATCTCTCTTGACCCCCTAATGTGCAGACATTCAGGCAGTAATATCAGTGCCTTTCAAAAGAATAATCAATATCTAAAGTCTATTTTGAAAGGATTATGTAGTACTAAAGATTAACCAAACTTTAATTCATTCTTACTTAAAAACAATGCATGCAAAGACAGCGAATTACCTACAGGCAAAATACCATCATTTGGGCATTTTCCATGCTAGAAATAAATAAAAAGCAGTTAACTAGATTCTAAAACTAAGTAGCAATCAAATGGGACTTTTTAATGCTGTTCTAGGGGGTAAGTCAGCTTTTGTTGCAAGAAATTAAATTCCATGGTTTGAGTGAAAGCTTTCAGATTTGCTTCCATGGTGCGGAAATGAAAACATTTTACACAGACTGCATCTAAATGCGGGTGACTCACCAATCCATATCTGGCCTTCACCCATGTTTGTGTCAAGCTGACACACTGAAATAAATCCCAGCTGGTTCCTGTCTCCTCTTTGAGCGTTTGTTCTTCTTCTTCTTTTTTTACCTGAAATCATTCCTTAGCCTGGGCACTGTGAAGAGAACTGTAATGGAGCTTCTGCCACTCTCTTAATTCATAATGGAGGTGACAGAGAATATCAAATATTGGATAAACAACGAACACAGGCCTCTGTTTTACTCCCAATATGAAATCTATTTGTAATAGAAAATTTCTCTGGCAGTTATACCCTGCCCTCCCTGACTCCCCTTGGAATATCTGTGTCATGGATGTAGCTGTAGGAACTTCACTTGGCAACTAAACCTCTTTTTATTTTTTTATTTATTTTTTTTATTTTTTATTTTTTTTGGTTTTTCTCCGGTACCGGGAACCGAACTCACGACCTTGCGCTTGCCAGGCAGGCGCGTTGCTGCTGAGCTAAATCCCCGGCCCCTCAACCTCTTTTTATATTGTGTTCCCACCAGCACTCCCACCCTCTCACATCTCACTCTCCAGAACTGTGCAATTCTGGAGGAACTTCTTTCTTACATATACCTGCCCCAGCAACTTGCATTTACACTGAGGAATATACAGCTGTGCTTTTCATCATGTAGACCTTGACCACCCCCATCAGAATCACCTGGACTTCTGGCTTTCCACTCATTCTCACCTGCTGAATCAAGAAGTAAAACTCAGATGTTTTAATTTTTAAAAACTAGTTACACAGCTATATGCATGTTTTTATGCTGGTATAAAGTACTTGCTCTCCCAAGTGGATGTAAATCTGGGAGTAAAGATTTAGCATGGAGAAATATAACATCTGCCAGAGGGCAGTGGGGCCATTTGTCAGCAGACATCCAGGTATCCTAAATCACATCTTATTACCATAATTAAAATCTCCATACGCCAAGTGGATCTGTCCAAGGTGCTAAATGCTGTCAGAGAGTAGAAGAGTCCTCTGTTTTCCACTTGATGTTTCAGAGAGACCCTTGTTTTTCTTATTCTTCCACTGGAACACTTGCTGTTATTGTATGTATCTTACTCTAGGATCTCACACCATGAGGATGCAGGGTCCCTTGTTTTTGTTTCCTGTTATTTGTAGTGAATTTCATGATGCTTCCTTTCCAGATGACCTCTGGCTTAACCCTGATGGCTCCATATATGGAGGCTCTTACTGGGTGTCTGCTCACATTTCTGTCCTGATTTTCAGATATTTGCCTCTGCCCTGCTGCACCCTACCAATTACACTGTTATGAATGGACCTGGCCAAACACTGGCCTCTCCACAGTAATTTAGGTTTCAAGATGGAAAAAGGCCAAGAAATACGATAAATATGTCTTTTGTGTGGATGGCCCACCTGGCAAAATGAAAACCTACAATGTTTTGTACTATTCACAATGCTATAATGAGAGGCTAGAGACTGGGTATTTTGTGAACAACAGAAATTTATTTCTTACACTTCTATAAGTCTGAGATCAGGGTGCTAGCATAGAAAAATAATTCCTACCATGTCCTACTGGGTTGTTCTTGGCAAAACCAAACTAAACATTGCAGTGTGTGTGTGTATCTATTTTTGAGTTTTTATGTATTATAATGTTTTGACATCTTAAAATCCTTTTTAGCTATGGATACCAGTTCTCCCAAGACTAGCCAATTTCTGTAGCTAGCAAGAGCTCAACTGGTAAATCGCTGTTATCTGCAAAATAATCAATCCAGTGGGATTGTACACCCAAGAAATATATCCAAGGAGGCCTTAGGCATCCTTGGGACAGGTGGCAAGCTATTAAACCACTACTATAGTTTAGAATCAATGAAGATTATTGAAGCTAAGCAATCCTAATTTTTCTTTTTACCTTTATTTGTTTGCCTTTCTCTCAGACAACTCAATAAAGGCCTTCACCTAAGTTCTCACCTCCTTCCTGTCTTTTGCCAAACTGATCAAAACTTGCCATTTCCCTTGTCACCTAAATTGGCACGTAGTGACCGCCTTTCTCAGACATGTGAGTATAATCAGCTTTGCTTTCTTGTGCCTCTGATTAGACTCCCTTAGTGACTGCAAATGGACTGACTAGAAGAAAAATCATGGAACAAATGCCAGCTTCCAGATTCATTGCTGAAATAAGGAAAAGAGTCATCAAGATAGAATTAGACAAATCTAGGTTTAGCCACAAGGCTGGACACATTGTGCCTAAATAGATCCAGAGCTTCCCATTAACAAAGGAGGAGAGTTTGATCAAACATGAACCAATGTTCTCTTTCTGCACACATTTCTAAATTCACTCTGTTTCCTCAGTTTTACCATACACATTTTTTTCACATTTTGATATCTCTGAAGTCAGAGTGCACCTTGCAGACACCATTGGGCATTGTTTTCATGTAAAAACACCTCATAAATCAATTTGCCCTGCGACTGATAATTCCATAAATTTAATGCAGTATACAGTTACATACCACTGTGCTGAAATGTTCGTTGCCCATCCAGCACTGTCTCCACCCATTCCACACTCACTTTTAGATTTTGGGAAGAGGTCTGAGAATTGTGTTGTCTAGAATCTGCCCCTTAGAGGAGTTTTTATGTCAACTCTTGCCAACAAGAGACAATCTCTGCTATTTGGTAGATAAAGAGGAAGCCATTGTTGTTAGGAGTGTGGAAGTTGGTAGAGGGCAAAGATAGGTTCTGCTGTGGTTTTCTTTCTGAGAACTGCCCACTCCAGCACTATAGGGAGCTGTGATCACTGTCCTTGCGATTCCTATACTTTTAACTTTGTGAAGGCCAGTGGTGTCCTCCTTGATGTTTTTCCTTCATCCCTTCTAAAGCTTTCATAAGACTCTCAGTTTTCTAAATGAAATCCTTTCCAAACTTTTTGTGGTACAATTGTCTTCTATGTCCTCTATTGTTTTTCTTTAAGCAAAGAGCTTAAAATTACCTTATGTTAATTTATTATAGTTTAAGCTTCATCTAAGAAGAGTATGGCATGGAATAGACATTGTGTTTAGAAGCAGGTATGGTCTGCAGTGGCATTCAATAAACTTTATAAGTGGTATGGATGTGTCTGGTGAATAGAGTTGAACTCTGCATTCCAGTCATCCCCACCAAATATGTGACACACCAAGAAAGCCCTCTACACTGTTCCAACTTCAACACTATAGTTATCCCCAACTTTTAGTACTAAGGCTCCTAGGACTATACAGTGCAGGCTAGCCATCTCCTCAGTGCCATACCTAACTTCCTAACAGAACCTGTGCAAATCATTTTCTTCCATTAACCTTTAGAACGGTTTATTTCAAAATAAAACATTACAATAGGCAATTCCAATCGGAGGACCTGGCTTTAATATTGCTATATCTTCTCATCAAATGTTATATTATTATTTCCTTTTTTATCATGATTCATCTTTTTTCTACAACTAGTCCATGAGCCCTTAAAACAAAATTTTAGATTTATAATGTATTTTTTTTTTGAAAGTGAACTCACAACTGAGTATTCAGTAGAAAGTTTCTAAACTATATTGGCTAATAGGCAGGGAGGTGCTGAGGTTCTTCATAGGAGCTACCTCTGGCTACAGGCTCTGCGAGCTTCCAGCATAATTATCTTTTTGATGGAGCACGTTGGATGCCAAATGCACAAAGTAACTGATGAACTTTCCTAATCTAGTATTATACTCTTTCACCACATTTTATCACGTGCATGTTGTTTTCTGGGTTTGCATTCCTCTTTCTAATTGAACCACTATTGTCATTTTATTTGCTCACCATAGTAAATAGAAGAGAAAAATTTGCTCAGACTTTAACATTACATATCAGTAAAATTCATAACTTTCAAAGTTAGGAAGAGGAGGAACACAAACCAAAAACTATTACTGCTGCATTATCGTCAGGATGTGAACTCACTTAAGAGGCTTGGAATGTGGCTTGTCACCTTTCTCTTTCCTCATCCTTATCAACCAGGATCATTGCATGCCTCATGAGAATGCCTGTTAGACTAAGGAAATTAACAAATGCGAAATAGCTGTGGAATTCAAAATGGTACATAGACCCCAGAGTTATTAATAGTATAAATCTTTGTAAGTACAGTTAACTGCAGTCTCATAAACATCTTTTAATTAAATAAATAACATATTTCACTAATGAAAATTTAGGAGCTTGTTTTGGCTTGTTAAAAGAAAAATGTTTTCAAAACTGCAATAATTTTCTGAGTATCTCTCCTTCTTTCTTCCTGTACTCTTTTCAGTAGTTGGCACCACTCTTATGACTGTGAATCATCATGATTGGACAATTATCAGCCAAGAACTGAATGCAGGCATGTTAAATTGCTTATGTAACAAGCAATAGCTAATGCTAGCATTTCTACAGTGGCCTTCCTGATAAGCAATGCCCCCTGACCCAAGTATTACCACATTTGCACCTTCTTTTGCCATCTTCTGATGAATGAGTGAAAAGATTTCTGAAAAGAAGACTATTCTATAATTTCATTTTGCGAAAAAGCTTAAACATCTCAACTGTGTCACCAGCCATCCTTGTGCTTACACTCCAGTTCCACCCATGCCTGAGACACGAGTCACTCATATGCTGTCTCTTTCATCTGGGTATGTAAACATTGATAGCCTCCTGTACTGCCAAGATTAGGACCACAATGTTATATCTCTTGCTTGTATGCATCCTTCACATTAGAAATGAACACAATCTTTTTAATTGTTTAGCCTAATTACAATTCATTTCATTTTGAGGAAATGAATGTAAGCCAGAAGAAGTCACTGTTGAAATTGTATTCTGAAAACCAACAGAGCCAGATGAAAATTAAATTTTGTATATGTTGGGACCAAGAAGGCTGAAGGCGTTTTTCATACATGCAGTCCCTAAAGATGAACACATAGGTAGATATCAGCAACACAGCAGTAGCGGGCAGCCAAGCAGAGCAAAAAGCACAAGAGTGCAAGAGTGCAAGAGCTGCCTTTGTGTTTATTGTAAAACTCTCACACAGGTTGTTATCTCATATTTACATTCTTACATGTAGGGCTCATTGGTGCATGCACAGTTGTCCAATGCTAAGTCATACTTACATAACTATATCCCACTGTATGCTGTGCTAGAAAGGAGGGTCATGTTCTCTGGCATCCTTAGATGTCCCTGAGCTTTGAAGCAGTCTGAGTGGTTTCCCACAGTATAATATTTAAAATCCAATTAAATTCCAAAACTTTAAGCAATTTATCAATTACTAAACCATGTTGAGTATCTGTGAAGAGTGAATGGGAGGATTCAAGCAGGGATTAGCTTTATTCTTTTGTCTATCGAAGCACTAAAATATTGGATTAATAAAGAGTGCACCTTTAGAAATGCCTTGGCATTAAGCTTGGTGGGAGGAATGGGATGGGTCCAAAATAACAATTGTCCTCCTTATATCCACTTCACACTATCATCTTTCAAGAACTATCATTGAGAATTGTTCAGTATGAGCTAAAACCTTGCTGTGGTGTATGATTTCTTAGATCTCAAAAGGATCTCTTGGATGTGTAGTGGGATATTTTATTTATCTACACTTGTCATTTTTATACAGCGAAAGACATGTTAGAATTGCTTTTTCATTGTTTTTCAAAATTTCAAATCATTCTCTCATTTGGCTATTTCTCTCTGGTTCTGTCTTCCTCACCAAAAAAAAGCAACTAAGATTACTATTTTGGTGAATGCAATGGCTACCTAACAACATACGTGTTTTTTTACCTAATTTACTTGAGAGCCTGTGTCCTTAATTAAGTCAGTTAGGTAACAACCTTTTATGACCATACTCAATGCATTTTCATCATTCAGAGCAACTTTGCCTTTGTATGTCAGTTGTGCACAGTTATAAATTATTTTAAAAACAGAAAAGCAACAAAACAATAACAAGAAAGACCAAAATAACAGAAAAACAATAAAAAAGATACAGGATTTCAAAACAAGATGATAGGAATTAACAATGGTTGTTATATTACATATTGGTATCCTCAAAGAAGTTGCTCAGATTACCAGATGTAACAATGCAAGATTGATCTAACATTAAAGGCAATAACAAGTAATAAAAAAAATTAGAAATGATACAGAGCTTCACTAAACAAGATGGTAAGAATTTAGCAATGGTTGTTATATTACATATTGTTGTCTTCAAATCAGTTGTCTAAAATAACCCCTAGGGTTTTCCTGTGCTTAGAAATGGGGCTTTTTAGTGGTGATTGGATCACAGGGACACTATCCTCATAACTCACTGTGGTGGTTAATTAATTAATGGTCAACTCACGTGAGAAATCCCAACTGAACTGAGTTAGCATGGTTCTCACCATGGAAGACCACAAGGAGGATTGTTGTTGAAGGTACAAAATGAGAACAGAGGGGAAGATTTTATGCTGATTTTTCTCTGAGAAGCTTCAGCCGTTATCTTCAGCTGAGCTCTGCCTTTGCCAAGGATGGCTGTTACTCTCTTGGGAGGAGCTCTGGTCTTCACCTTCTCCTTGAGAGTCATCTTCTGCCTTTTGCACAAACACTTCCACTGGGAGCTCTGGTCTTGGCTTTTGTCTTGGACGTGGTCTTTTGGTTCTCAGCAAAGATTCTTTGGCTTCCAGGATTGGTCTTTTAGCCTTTCCAGTAAGGACTCTCTAGCCTCTGGTGCCAGCCCTTGGACTTTCAAACATGGACCCTTCAGTCTTCCAGTGTGGATTCCTCAGCCTTCTGGTACATATTTGCAGGGGACACTGCTGTGGGCTTTAGTTTTTGGGCTGCACTGGTACAGGACATTGCCATGGGAAACCAGGGACTTGACTGGATTCCTTGGATCTCTAGTGCAGACAGATCTTTTGCACTCTTCTACATTTGACTCTGTGGGCACATACTGTAAGTTACTCTTGTAAATTTCTGTGTCCTGAATTATATCTGTTCTCTTGCAAATACTAATATACTCATTGATGAGTTCATGGGTGAATATGCTCTTCGTAGATGGAGCTCCAGTGGAAGAGACGATCACTGGGATAATGCCTCTGGAGAATATAGCGCTCTTTCTCTTTTTCTCTCTCTTTTTCTTTTTCTTTCTCTTTCTCTTTCTCTTTCTCTTTCTCTTTCTCTTTCACTTTCACTTTCTCTTTCACTTTCTCTCTGTCTCTGTCTCTGCCTCTTTCTCTTCCTTTCCCTTCCTGCTATCTGCTTCCTGTTTGCTATAAGTTTAACAGTTATCTACACGAGGCCCTTCCACCATGCCACTTTTGCCTTGGAGCAAGCCAACAGTGGACTAAACCCACAGAAAACGTAAAGCAAAATAGACATATCCTTTAATTTATAAGCAACGGATATTTTACCTAGGAATGGGAAAGCTACTAATACATACCTTAACCTGACCTAGCAACCTGTTCTATCCTTCCTTATCCATCAGCGCTTCCCTGTTTTACCAGAAATGAACTTTTTTAGGTACCAGGAATCAAATCCATGACCTCGTGCTTGCCAGGCAGGTGCTGTGCTGCTGAGCAACATACCTGGCCCCAAAATTCAATTGCTCTTCAGTGTCAATACATTTTAGCACTCACTTTCTTCCTCCTTTGCCTTAGGCTATCTGCTCCTTCAGTTCAACCACATTCATACAAGTATCCTTAATACATACTTTTAATTAATGAGTTAAAAACAAAGCAGCAATAATAACAGCAACAATAAACAAGGGTTCTATCTGCTTTCTTAATTTTCACATTATGGCCTGGGTCTTTGCAAATTCATGATCTCCACTCTGAGTTCTTCTTTCAGTTCCGAGTGACCACAAACCTGTATCCCCATTGCTTACCTTTGCTGCTATCTGCAGTGGCTGCTCCAGTTCTCCATTCTGCTTAAACTTCTTTCCTATTCACCTTTTCATTCCTCAAAAACCAATGCCACCTGACTTGAACTCCCTTAAATCTTTGAATGGATTCCTAAACATTCATGAATTTTGTACTGCTGTGTTTCTATATGTCCAGATAGAAGTGCTGAGGAAGCTACCATCCTGCATGGCAGAAATTGCCTCCCCAGAACTCCTTGGATAAGTGCAATTTGGGTAAGTTCATCTTTTGCTTCAAGCCTTGCCTTTGAGACTCACCAAATAAAAATTACAACCATATGCCAAGTATGGTGATGATATGCTGACATTAAAGAGCTAAATAAGGCAAGCAGAGAAGGACAGTCTTTTAGGGTGAGGAATGATTAACCACAAATATATCACAGCCTGTACCCATTATGGTAACTAACATGATCAGAAGAAAATGTGTGGCATGGCTTATGCGGAAAGAACACAGGAAGCATTGGAGATTTTGTACTCTGATGCCACTGCAAATGACTAGCTATTAGAAATAGCTGTACTAGGATATTAAAAGCAACCATAAAATCATATTAAATAAATGAGCACTGTATCTCCTTCTAAAGTGACTTTTATCTGTTTACGGAGGAGAGAAAACTAAATTAGAAGTTATTAGAGGGAAAAAGAAGAAGAAGAGGAAGGAAAAGAAAGAGGAGGGGGAAGAGGAAGACAAGTACTAGCTCTGAAGCTGAATCTTCATCAAAATTCAGGGAAAAATAAAACTTTCCATGGCCTGGGTCCCTCCCCAGGTGCTTGAGTAAGAGCTGCTAATTGAAATTATTATTAGTCTTCTCTACACTTTAGTTCTGATCAGAGAATTCAAAGAGTCCATAAGTGAACACACAGAGTTCAGGGGAAATATTAAGATTAGTAAAGTGTGAGGAATCAATATTGGAGAGTGAAGGAAACAAAGTTAATGGCAGATCCTGTCTACATTAGAAGTCAGGTTAGGGAGACAGGCTTATATTTCTGCAGTTGCCTACAGCAGGTCTAATTTTCGCCTTGGTGTCTTCTTTGTAAAGCCTAGGTCGCATTTCTGAGTAAGTTTTGTTAGATGTTGAAATGTGCTGAACAGGAACATAGTTGTTTCTCTCTGGACAATCTTAGTAGCATATTCAACTATTCTAACTAGAGCGGTCTGCTGAGCTGTGAACTGGTGTTGAGCAAGGTGGTGCACAGCAGATGTTTTTTAAAGGGGGTGAGGATCATGTCCACAAGCCTGGTTTTACGCAGTCACTTGTACTGTGTCATTGTTGGGTTTCTGGATGTTCTCCTGGCCAGTTCTAAAGCATGGCTGATGTTTCATGCCTTGACAATTTTCCCAGTCTCTTGTGTCTGCTGGATCTATCTTTTTTCCTTCTCTCTTCTGACAAAGTACCTACAATTCTGTTAAAATCCAGCACCTGACAACTTCCAACTTCCCTAGGGAGAGCGAGTTACTTTTTCTTCATGGTGTTTCTCTCATTCTCCTATGCCATTTTTCACATCTCACAGTTGTGACATGTGTATATTTATGTCTCTGGTGTTAGGCTATGAAAACAGCTAGAACAAGCTTCACAGCGTTCTCTTCCCATTAACATGGAGAATGAATCTGCATAGGTCATAGACATTGGCTGTTGAAATAATGAACTTTACAAAATTTATCTTTGTCTTTGTTCTTTTTTCTATAAAACTTACGATGTCTGTCAAAGTGATGGTTCCTCAAAGCACGGCTCACCAGTAAATGTGTATGTGTGCATGTCGGGGTTATTTTTTTATTTGTACTTTTTTAATCCTACATGTTTGCAATGCAAAATGATTAGATTCCTCATGGGGAGCTGGTAGTAAATTTTTATCTGTGTTTTGCTTGTTTTTTTCTCACTCCTTTTCTGAATGGATATCAGACTGTTTTTTTTGAAAGTAAATTTGGATAAGGGGAAATTGATGATTTAATAAGGAGAGTTGTAGCAGTGAAGTGGGGATAAAAGAACGATGGTGAGCCAAGAAACAAAGAGCAGCAAAAATAAATGCAATCAATGAACCTCACAGCTTTTCCTAGTGCTGAATTTGCTTAATCAACCTTCACTTCCCCTTGCATGAATGGGACTGCCTTTACATGCCCAGGTTAAGGCACTTCTCACTAAATAAAAACAAGAGAAAAGAGCAGAAGAAAGGACAAACCTATGTAATAATCTCTTCACTAAATTGCATTCATTTCAGTGCTCGGCAGAATCAAACTGTTATTTGAACTCCTTTAACTTGAGTGTGTAACTGAAGGTCTGTGATTATTAAAGAGGAAGGGCACAGCAATTAGGGAAACTATATGAGTAATCTAGCATTTGTTTAGTTTTAATAGCATGTGACACGGACATGCTCTTACCACCTTGTAAACTGAAAGAGAATACGTTTCCACATATTCAGAAGGTATTGTAGAATTGGACTTGGTGCCACCACAAGCCTATAATCTCAGCAGTCTGGGAGGCTGAGGTAGGAGGAGCTCAAATTCAAGGTCACATGGGCGAAACAGTGAGCTCAAGGCCAGCCAGGAACATAAAGAGACACTATCTGCAAATTCAAAAACAAAAGAAAAGGTGTTATGGAATTATCAATACGCTTGCTAGGAAGAGTACAATAATAATTGGTTTTTTACTCCAAATACAATGGCTGACTTGAACAAACCCTTTCTGGAATGACGCTACACTTTTCCAGGCCACCGCACTAGTGCTGTTGATCAATATCTGCAACCCCAGAAGCTATGGAATGCTGAATCATGTTAGGTTTGCTTCTCCTGGCTCATGTTTTATTACATCGCTGGACCTGTGACTTAGCACAAAGTAGAGTATCTTTAGGGTGTGTGTTTTTTCCTTTACCTGTCCATCAAGTTTTGACCTTCTTTCTTTCCTTCTAGCAGTATTCTTCAGCTAGTTAACTCAGCTTTAAATAAGACCCTCTGATACATAGCCTTATTTGGCTACAATGGATTCAGGGAAAAGTCATAAATTCCTTTTCATTGTGCCTGAGGCACTAAGTCATTCAGAAAATCCCTTGATAGGTAGTAGCGCAAGGAGCCTAACCTAACAGTTCTTCAGCCTGCAGCACAGAAAAATCCTCAGAAACATAACAAGTATGGCAAAGAAGAATAAATCTTGATCTTTTATGATCAAGATTTTTACTTAATTTTTTAAATGCACCAACCCACTGCTCAATGAGAACACCATATTGGAATCATTATTCCTTTCAGGTTCCAATTTAATATTTTCAGGAAGATCTGTGGTCAGCATATTTGCTGCATCGAGTTTTTAATCTAGGAAAGTCATGCTCATGTAGGTCACTCCGAGGGAGAAACAGAGTCTTGCACCAGTGGTCAAGGAGGTCATCAGGACAACCTTATCCATAGAGCAGCTATGCCCAGGCTTATGCAGAGGTGGAGAAAACTCCAGGAATGATGGTGAGGGAGCACAAGAGCTTAGACACAAGAGGTCATGATTATAGATATACTTGTAATAACAAATTGACATGCTCTGATAATGATGCTTCCCAGGTGACACTTAATATCTACTATACTCTAGGCACTGTTTTAAATACATACTTAATTCTCACAATCATCTTGTGATACAGATATGTTCTTAGCCCTACTTTCCAGTAAGAAAACCAAGGCAGGGCAAAATTGAACAATGTACCCACAGTCGCAACAACTAGCAAACAATGGATTTTCTTTTCTTTTCCCCTGTTGGGAAGTAACATGCTATTTGGTTCTTTTTTATTTTAAATCAGGAAAATCTCTCCCAGTGGGAGCTGGATACAGAAATATGTCTTGTCTGTGAGTGATTGCGTCTGGCTTCCACAGGGTTAGTTGTTAGGTTTGCTGGATGGTTTTCTTCCTCACTCACTGTGGAAAATCAAAATCTTTGTAATTACAATTATTTTTATGCTGTGACACTCAGTAATTGAGGAACTGGCATTGATTGTTATTCGACTCTCACTTTTAGGTCAGAGCCCAAGCAGATGGAGATTGATGATGGATTTAATTATTTTGGTGCACATTCTGAAAAGAAGGCCAGTGGCCTCTGAGCCCGCCTCAATTCAATCTTTCAGGGTCATCTTGTGTGTGGGGTGTGATACTGCTGGAGTTCTCAATTTCTTTTCTTTTGCAAAGGCTGAGGAAGAGAAGCTGCATGATACCAAGGCCCCCATCTGTGTGGTAGCTGGGATCTTACAAGCTGACAGCCCCTGAGACAGGGCCCATCAGGCCTCCACTGGAAATGCCTCTGTAGATGGATCTGGCATCTCTTACCGAACAGTCTTTGACATTTTTCTTTAGTAGTTCAAGGCAACCAGGAAAAAAAAATTCTCTGAAATGCCATGAAAGCCTTTCAAACCTAGAGCGATAAGAAACACTTTCTTCCAAGAATCCCTAGAATTTATTGCTGTGGTCATCGTTCAATTGACAAGATGTTATACGGTGTAGCTCAATAAAATGGACCTCTTTGCTGCATCCTGCAGTTTTTATTCCACCCTCCCCCCTTTCCGTTTGATCAACGCAAATCTATTTTAATAGATTATGAATAATATTCTTATTTCAGTAATGAGATTTCCTGAGAAATGTGTGGCAGGAGGATGCAAGGGACAACCAAACAATTATGCACTTCATTTGCTTTCTGAATAGAACTTGAGCAGAGAAGAAAAATCACAGTCTTTCAATTGAAAGAGGAATGAGAGCACAGCTAAGACAGGAAAAGAAAGATTTCCTCTGCACATACATCTCTGCTGAGTCAGATGGCACGGCAAACAAATGCCCTTCAACCTAAGGACGTTTAGCATTGAGGGGCCTTGCACAAAACTATTTCCAATCCAGAGGAAGGCTAATGAGTGTTCAGGGAAGCAGTGGCAACCAGGGAGAGATAGTGCTTCTAAAAGGTAGTAATTTCACTCAAAGAGATGGTGCCAGTCCTTCACTGGAGTTAAATTAAGAGCTATATTTACAGAATCTCCAAGGTATGGGTCTTCTGAAAAGAAAATGAACTTACTCTACTTCTGAAAAGAGTGGAAGGCATTAATCAGAAATGCATTAATGGCAAAATCCATTTTTAACGGCTTGTTACTCTAAATCTACTTCAGCATCCAGCGTGGCAAGTGGCCTGTAATATTCTGATTGCTTGCTGATTAATGACGGGGGCTGGCAGCTCCCTGCCCTGAAAGTCTCTCCACTGGTATCTCCACATTTCCAAAGCCCCTAGATGCCTGTCCCAACTTTAGCAGCTTGCAGTCCAAGGTCTGCTTAGAATTATAACTGCCAGATTGTTGATGGAGCAATTTGATCAAAACGCCATTAAGAGATTCATACATTTAGGTAGTATACTATGCAGAAGGCAGGCTTGGAGTGAAAAGTAGACTGGGTTTGGTATGGAAGGGCCTCAGTCTCATTCATTAATAGCTCTTAACCTTGGGACAGATGCTTTATCTTTCTCAGCTTCCCTCTCCTCCTCTGCAAAATGAATATAATAATACCACACTGAACGTTGTCAGGCAAGATAGATGAGCCATGTATGTGAAGTTCCTAGCCCAGCACCCAGTATGGAGCACATGCTCAACCTGTTATTAATTCTCTCATTTTTCTCTTAATTGTGATATGCTTCCCAGGAGAGATCGCTTTGTAAATGAGGACAGAGGGGAAACATGATCATTTCTTCAAGAATCTGAATCTTAGTTGTGGCTTTCTGGGCACCATGTCCTTTTGCAGCCCCATGGCTTCCACCCTACGGTGGGTACAAAGTCTGCTGACAGTGTTAACCTGGCCCGGTCTGGAGGGTGTGGGGAAAGGGCTCTGCAAAGGACCAGTTCAGGATTCAACTCTTCTATTTAACTTCTGTTATACTCTTATTATCCCGGGCAGCAGAATCTTAAGATTTTCTGAGCTTCTGCTTTTTTTCAACTATAAAATGAGAGTATTCTAAGTATCCATTTCTTGCATACTTAATGAGATTTATGGAGGGCTCACAATGTGTCAAGCCTTCTCCCAAGCATCTCATCTGCTCTATTTATTCATTGCAATATACTATAAGATGTCTTTTTTTAAAAAAACGAGCTTTAATACAGATGGGGAACAAAGGCACAGAGGAACTACCAGGAAGGGAAGATTGGGTCTCAAATCTAGGCCGACACACTTCACAGACTATGGATTCGACACCCGTACTGACTTTGTTTGAACATTTGGTGCATGGCCGTCCCTCAAGATGTTATATCATCTCCCAGGAAGTTATAATCTTTCCTTATCATAGATTTTGCACCCTACTGTGGGACTACAGCTGACACACATCTCTGAGAACTCCAGTCTCTTCTGAGCCGCTCCAGTGTGCCACTGTCTATAGCATCAGGGGAAGCACAGAGAAGAAACACATGCAACATCTCTTTCATCCTTGATCCTAGGAAAGGACTCGGGAGGGTTAGGAAATGGCCTTAGGATCTTATACCCAGTGTTAGAGTGGTAAAAACTGCTCTCTCATTGGGACTCTCAGCACCTTCTTTCTGTTACATCCTCATAAATCCTGGGGAAATGTTGTTGGCTGAGGTGTGGAAGAGGAGAAAGATTTTTACAGCTAAGCAACTCAGTGCTCGTGTCACAGAACAGAACTTATCCGGAGCTTATCTAAATCCTCACAGGGTCAGAAAACTCATTGGAAGGTCTGGTCTCCCGAGAGTCCAGTAATTGGTGACTTTGGCTAGATCTGAAACACAGTCAGAAAGGGTTCTGCTCCTAGGCAGTTGCCTGTTATTAAATCCTATACACGACTGGTTCTCTCTATCAAAATATCCTCTCTGTGTAGAAAGAGTGTGGGTTAGGAAAGACGTTTGAATTAGTGTAATACTGTAGACTAGGAAACTCTGGCTTAGAAATGGTTTGTGTTGTTTAGATGATACTCATAGATCAGCAAACCCTCTCACTTCACAAGCTGTCATTTATAATAGCAACTATTATATTTAGCACTCCTAACAATCAGTAATAGACTATCAATTTGACTAAAATAATAACATTAGAAGACAGTACATGCATTCAGTAAAGAACACTGAAGAATCATATACATCTCAAATATCTCTCTTCATAAATTCAGATATCATTAGGAAAAGACCACCCATAAATATGACCCGGCTAATGATAATAGGTAATATTATTTATACAACATCTCTCTGGAGTCAGTATGTCACTTTAATGGTTCAAGAAATTAACTATGGGAAGAAGGTCTCTGTGCTTCTAGATCTAGAAGAGCAGGAGATGGTGCCAAACTGTTTTATTTCAGTTTTAGTATTTCTCCTTTCTTTGCATGGGATGAGTTGAAAGTCTCCTCTGTTGAAAAGGTACACTAATGTATTATTTTCTTCTAAGTGGTTGAAACATTGGTTTTTATGACAACTTGCACAAGTACCTTACTCCAGTGTTCCTAACAGACTGTTTCACCTTGCTATGGAGATTAACATGCAGGAACTTAAAGCACTCCTCAAACATTAATTAACCAAGCCTGTATAGGTAAGTATTATTATATCCCAGTTCTCCTGCAGAGAAAAAGTGGCCATCCCCAGATTTTATTGGCACTTTTAACTATAGACATCGGTAGTCAATTAAAATATGCATATATATGTAATTTCTTACTTTATTGGAGTGTTATCTCTTTAACATAAAATTAAATTGTTCTTTTCATGCAGTTCACTTTTAAGGTGGCAAATTAATTTCAAATTGCTTATATCGCAAGTAGATTTTTAAGTGTAACTTTTCTGCATAAATTTGCTTAGTTAAATCACCTCTTCTCCCTTTTAGAAACAGTTTATGTGTCATTTAAATTAGATTACTTTAAATTACTTTAAGATAACAACTTCTTGGCAATGTCTCCAACGTCCTGGTGGACTACACAGTCTACATTGCTACTAAAGACTTTGCCCTTGGCCAAGTCAGATACTCGTGAAATGTTCCATCAATTTTACAATTTGGAGGTCAGAGAAAGCCTGGGATTCAAACTAACACTGATATAAATCATCTTCAGATAGGCACATTTTGTAAGATGATGAAAAATTTAACTATAAGAACTATTGTGTCTTGAAGAACCTGACGACGGAGTGAGTGTAATTCATGGCTAAAATAATACATGCTTGCAAGACCCTGAGATGGTTTTGTGACAAATTCATATTTAGTTACCTTCAAGGATGGAATAAAATCCGCAAGTTTGACTAAAGAAATGAAGTCCCTAATCTAATCTAAAGCAGGTGTAGGCATTTGAATAAGTATGCTGGAATGTTAATTTTCTTCCATGTATTTTAGCAACTTCGCAGGCAGGATGATATGCTCAAGTTCCCGAATGAGACAATCGGAGCAAGTGATTCATTTCCAAAGTGCCAGAATGAGCTTGCATGCTACTTTGGAAAAGAATATTGCATGAAATGGGTTTTTCTATGTTTTTTCTAAGAAATAATGCTTCTTCTCAGCCTTGCTCTATTCAGATTTGGTCTAATGATGTCTCCTGGCTCAAGATTATTGCTAGATGCTCTAATAAATGGGCCTCATATTCAAATATATTTTCCTTTCCCAGAGATGAAGAATAAAGTGGTAGAATGTACTGAGCCTGTGGGGATTCGGTCAAATGGTGATTTTCTGACTGTTTGTTCTATCTTGCAAAATGTTTTATTGTTTGTCTCTGAACTTACCAGGCACCAACTTTTGTTTTTACCTTTTAATATATTTTCAAGATGACAGAGAGTTAGCAAGATCTTCTGCAAGGAGAAAACAAATGATAAAAAAAATTGCGTATAAGAAAAATTAATGCCACCTTTAGGTGTTACTGATAAAAGCATGGTTTAGTCCACCTACACACATAGGATCTGCAACCATCACTACCATACTTTTTTCCTAGGAAGAAGATGCTTCCCATTAATTTCTAACATCAGCTTTCCTATTTTTGTTTAATGGGATCATCCACAAGACCTGAGAACGTGTATCAAAGAAATTACTGAGAAATGTTCAGAGACTGCAGGAAGGACATATTCTACAAAGCAAGACCTGAGTTCATGTTCTGATTTTGTCATTTATTGGCTGAATAGCTTTGGAAAAGAACTTAATCTCTCTATGAAATAGTTGTGACTTCTGTAAAACAAAATGGGATCATGTGTGCTACCATCTGAGATATATATTTTTGGTATCCTATACAGACACATTTTGTGTAGCTACAGACGTATCGACAGCTTCTGTAAGAGTTGTGCACCTGGCAAATAGGAGCCATTTCACTCATAATGCTTGGAAGACTATGTCTTCTACTTCCAGTGACAGACACTCAATCAATCATTCATTAATGCAGAGGCACAAGAGTCAGGTTCCTTTGTTTAAGAATGGAATAAATTTAAGTTACTATTTACATTCTAAAACTTTCTGAAGAATTAGGTGGAGGCAGACTTGAGTTAAAACAACATCTTTGCTCAGGCTCTTCTCCTAAGATGTTTTGATTTATTCACTTTCCTTGTGTTTGTCCTCAGAGCTCTATGCCAATAAGTCACTTGAGATAATCATCTAATACTCTGCTGAAAAGAAACCTGACCTCAAATTCTTCATGAGATATTTGTGAGGGAAAGAGATCATATGTGAAAACACATTGGACATTACAAAATTGTGCAGAAAGATGTGTTGTTAGATGACAATGACATCTTATAATTTTTCTGTTTATGACTTAATTTCTCTTACTAGCAAGAAATTAATCAAAGATTTTATAATTTTGTATCAATCTTACCAAGGTTTACAAAGGAAATATTACTACATATCTAAAATCACTTTTCAAGAGATTATTTCTTTTTGATACTTGGAATCAAACTCAGGACCTTGCACTTGCCAGGCAGGTGCTTGTGTCTCTGACCTATTTCCCGGGCAAGATTTTTTTTTATAACTGTGCTAAAAAGTACAGCAAGTGGCTCCCAAATCCATAAGCTATGATTACCCCTTCTCTGTTGCCTCAGAATTACAATAATCACTGCTATCTTAAAAATAAAAGTGGAAATGAGTTGTAGTAGGAGGAACACAGCTCATAACTGCATTTTAAAGATGCTCTCTCTTACACTTGACCTGTAGAAATACTTTATTCTACACCAGAACACACTAAGACTTTGAGCCCTTGACTGAAAACAGAAAGATCATGTTTCATGTGATGAGCCCAACACATAATTCTAAATGAGTGAGCTACATCTCAGAAATACTCAATTTTCAAGGGTGATTTATTGATTATCTAGACTTTGAATTAAATTGCTGAGGTTTGTCTTATTTTCTACTTCATGGCACTTACAGGATTATGAGGGATGAGGGATCTCAAAGCATAATTAATTATAAAATATTCAGAAAAATTAAATGGTGGAAGTGAGACATTGTTCTATGAGAGAAAAGTGGCAATAGGTTGTTAAATATCACACAGATATGTGGTGATTATGGTGAGCTGAAGAAAGTACTGCAAATACTTATGTCCACCTGGAACTTTAGAATATAACCTTATTTGGAAATGGGGTGTTTGCAGGTCTAATTTGTTATGTTAAAATACAGCTATCGTGGAGTAAGCTCAATGGATTGTGAATTCAAAGACTCCTTATAGGAAGAAGAAAAGACACAGATAAAGATAGACTGTGTGATGATGGAGGCAGAGACTTTTATGATACATCCACATGCCACAGAATGCCAGATATAGTCAGCTTCCACCAGAGCCTGGGACAGAAGCATAGACAGGTTATACTCAGTTTTCTGAAGAAGTTAACCTCGCCAACATCTTGTATCAAATGTCTGCTTTCCTTCACAATGAGGATAATTTTCTCTTGTTTTTAAGTACTTGGTTGTGGTGAGTTGTGTCAGCTCTAGTAAACTCATTCAGTGATTCTCTATTTTCCTTCTTAGAATATTATTTCTTTCTTTTGTTTTGTGAACTCTATTCAAGCTTTGGGTCTTGCAGAGATACACATCCTCAAGGTAGTCTTTCCTAGAATGAGCCAAACCCCATCATCTTTCCTGTCTTCTTATAGAGCCCTGGGCATCTGCCATCTTACTTTTGGTCAGACTCTAATTCTCCTGAAACCCATCTTTCTCCCTCATTGAGTGGCTAGAGGGATCTTAGCATATGATATAAACTCAATAGCTCATCTATTAATGAATTGAAGAGTAAGTAGCCTAGGCTATAAGTTTCTGATTTCTATGACATAATGTCCCCTGAAATTATCCTCTTTATACATGTCTAATTTGGGATGGGGTGAGAAGTTGATAATAGTGAAAATTGCCTGAATTTTCAGTTGCCTGAAAATTCATTGCCAACACCTAGTTAAAATCAAGAGACTTTAACTAAGCCAACTTTGACGATAACTAGATCAAATACTTCCCCAAGAATTTACCAGGAGGCCACAGATCTGGCCCTTAAGATTATGGTTTATCATGCCAAACTCTCCCAATCATTTCTGATCAATAATGGTGAGAAGTGAATCAAGGTAAAAAAGAAAAGTTAGAGTTATTGAACCTTTAGATTTATGGGCAGTACAGTTTTCAGGTTAAAGTGAAATTTTCTCTTCTCTATCCTGGATGTAGAGAAGACATCCAGCCAAAACCAGGTCAAGAGAGTAAAAGCTCCAAGAACACAAAGGTGTTTTTAAGAAGTTAAAGCAGACATTTATTTTCATGCTTAGGCATTCTTAATCATTCATTTTCCTTTTACATTGTCATTCTTCCTTTTAGGTTGAGTTGTAATTTACAACACTAATTTGTTAATTTACAATAGTGACATACACAGACTTCAGTAGTATAATTCAATGTTCTTTGACCAGTATATATCCCTGTGTAAACCAATCCCAGTGCCCGGGCTCCTAGACATTCTTAGGCAACAAATTTTCTGAAGTGGCTTGATCAGGAGAACAGTAGCAGGAGATAGTTGAGTGAAGATACGGAATACACAACTTGGCACATGAGGGTGGGGACACTAAGTGACATACCTGGAACCTTGTTAAACCTTACTCCTGGGCACTGTCCTCCAGTCAATGGACCCTCAGCAGCAGGGGCCTAAGGTGATCATGCATTTAGAAAACTGAGACGAGGTTGCAGTCTAGTCTTACACGTAAGGCACTGTGTAGACAAAGGTCCTACGGGTCTTTGAGACAGACAGACAGGCAGACACACACACACACACACACACACACACACACACACACACACACTCACACATCCTATGAATGAGGCAGCACCTGAATGGCTGCACACAGCAAACACTAATTCCAGTCAGTGCTGCCTAGATTTGGGGGTACAAAAAGTAGAAGGAAAACAGCTAAGAATTGAGATATTTATTTTTTTTTCTCTTCCTCTTCTCTGTTTCAAAGCCTCAGAGGAGCTAGCCATTGTAGAAGAGCAGATTTCTCAGAGCAAGACTATCGAATTTCCTGGGGAAAAAGAGGGAGGAGATTTAAATTAATTTGTGATTAAAGTTGGAAATTAAACTGAATTTGCAATGGCTGAAAGAGACTAAAATTATAGAATGATAGAAAAATAGTTTTAAAAGTTTGAAAATAAGGACTAGAGAATGAAGAAAACCATTTCATGCTTACATTCTCACAGAACTGAGCCTTTCCAATAAATCAGTTACATGTGAAAACAATAGTTCCAAGTCTGCGGATTATAGACCCCTGGGAATATGCAAGGGAGACTCCAGGTGACTGTAAGTTATTGCAACATGTCTGCAAAGCAATGCATCAAATAAACAGGGTCTCAATGTAATAAATAATGTCTCCCCAGATAGATAAAATCCTCACTCAATGTATATTTATTCAGATTTGGTTAATAAGTAAATCATTCCTTATGAAAATGGTATCTAGTGCTTAATACACTTATTATTCATAGTTTAAAACCACATAGCAACTTTTGGTCAATGATAGACCATAGATGTGATGGTGGTGCCATGAGATAACAGAGCTGAAAAATTCTCATTGCTAGTGACACTGTAGCACTCAGAATGTCATAGCTCACTCTGTGTATTATCCATACACTAGTGATGTGAACAAATCTGTGCTACTAGTTGTATAAAAGTATAGCATGTGCATTACGTACAGTATGGAATGGTTACTAATGATAACAAATGACTATGTTATTAGTTTATATATTTACTATATTACACTTTTGGTCATTATTTTACAGTATACTCCTACTGAATGAAAAACATCTTATAAAATGGTATTCTATTTTATATTGGCAGCTGCCCCTTACTTCTGTCTGTCAGAGGCCACGTTAAATGATTTACCTTTAAGATGGAGGATTTTCTATGAGTACATTATCTGATATTCAAAGCATGATGTTTCTTAATGATGCATTTCTTTGAAAATACCTCCTTTGTTGAGATGCATGGATATCTAAACATTCATATATCATACAGTTATAGTTATTTTTAATATGAGAAAGGAATCAGTGTCAGCAAAAAAGATTTCAAACCACTATAGAATGTAGTAGAGTCTCTCACCTTGGCGATTTTACATCTCAACCACCTTGTGGATTTTATGATACTGACTCCACACTGTAGCCAGTAGTTAACTTTTGGTAGCACAGAACTCCAGCCCTTTCCTGTGCTCAGACGCCAGTCTCTGATGAGCTGTGGGAGAGAGGAGGATAGGTCTCTGTTCCGTTTCCAAAACCAGAAAGGGGTTAGATATTTCTTTTCTAGTTTGCTGAAAACAGAGCTTGTGACTTAGGTTTGTCCATCGGATGCTTGTAACTGAGGCTATTCAAAGATACAGGGACTATTCAAGACTTTGTGTGATGGTCAACAGGGGGTGGTCAGCAATCACACTGGTTTCCTGAGGAAGTTATAACAAAATATCACAGACTGAGTAATTTAAGCACTAAGGATTTATTACCTTACAGTCCTGGAAGCTAGAAATCTGAGACCAAGATGGCACTAAAGTTGGCTCCTTCTTTGGGATGTAAAAAAGAATCTGTACTCCACCTCTCTTCAAGCTTTTTGTGTTTTGCTTGCAATCTTGGGAACACTTTGGTTGTAGAAGGAACACCCAATCTCTGCTAGCATCTTCACATGATGTTCTCCCTAGCTGTACAAATAAGGTCATTCGTGCTCCTCACTATCCAGCCTCCTTTAGTTTTTATTTATTTTTCAAAAGATAAAGAAAAAAGTCTGAAAGTTCCTGTTAGGCCTGCAAGATGGGTTATGGAATAGTAATCATGTACCTGTACTTGGAGAGGCCAAATGTTCACTGTCTAGATAAATTTAAACTTTAACCATTTTAACTTAGTGCCTGGTTATTCTATTGATGTGAGTAAAGTAGGGGATGCCTTGGAGAACGCCTCATTCCTACTTATCTGTATATCTTACATGGAGTGAGTAGCATGAGTGAATAATCAACAGTCAATGCCCTATGCTATTGTGGTTTACTGATGCCAATATAAAAACCACTTAGCTGTAACCTCTTTTTTATTCCATTTTTTATCCTCTAAAACCAAACCATTTAGACACTATTTCAGAGCACCTGCTCCAGGCAACTGGAATCCCTGGTTCTTGCATAGTCACTGTCACTCAACTCCAATTAACTAACACACTTGTGTGAAATTCTGTGCTTCAAGGCAATACCTCTATGTCTGATTCTCTAATTTTTCCATTAATTTTCCATTTATGGTTAATTTAGATAGAAGTGTTTTCCCTGATTGCCATTTGGAGTCTTGATTAAGATAATGTACTTAGCCAAAATATTATATTTTGGCACCCTATTTCTCTAAACATATCATACTTATAACACTACCTATTTTTCAAGCAGAAGAGCAGGAAGGAAAAAAAATTATGGTATTTTCTTTTTCCAAAGAAATGAAGACAGTTTATCATGCAGCCCAAACTGAAAGAACATACCTGATTGAAGGAATATAATAAATCCACTTAATTTAGAAAATAAAAAGTTCATTTTTGCATATGTTTTGCCTCTGTTTTTAAATCAATGTGGCAAAGTTTGTGCTTGTAAAGAAAAGCATAAAATAAAATTTTCTTTCCCACAGGACCCTGTGGGAAACAGTAGAGGTGAAGAACATGGAGAATATTTTAATTATTTTTCATATAAATGAAAATGTCACGGATCCTTGAGGTTAAAGAAGTAAAATAAACTCATGTAGGTGCAGGGGAACAAATCACACTGTTAAAAATACAAATACACACACACACACACACACACACACACACATGCACACGGGCACATGTGCGCGTGCGCGCGCACACACACATATTATGCAATGTACATAGTGGTACCTTGGTTCACAGTTCATGAACTCAATTCTCTCCAAAGTTTTGATTACAAATCGAGTTGGTGAAGAACTGGATCAAATTCAATGGACAGATTTAACGTTGAACTTATGGGGAAATTTGATTCTGTTCTCAACCAGTTCAGTTTGTGACCAGAATTATAGGAAAAATTAAGCTTGTGAACTGATGTATCACTACCTCTCTAAAACATGTAGTACAAAAGTAAATTTTTATTTTCTAAACCAAGACCCTTTATTATGTTCACTTAATCAGATCTACTGCAAGGAAAGATAATGAATAGGTCACATAAAATTTCCTCAGGACTTTAGTCAAAAATCTGATATGACTGCTAACATTGCAGCACTAAGGCTTCCTTGGTTAACAAGAATATAGTACAATCTAAGACAAGGGAAAAGATCTCCTGTGTTAGTCAATAATTGAAGTTAATATGCATGAGCTAGACAATAGGTAACTCAAGAGAGAGCCCTGGAGGACACAGGTCTCAAGAACAATGTTCTATGAGAAAGGAATTTACTTCTTCCCTTCTTTTCCTCCTTATTTTTATTGTCTTTAACATAAGGAACACATAATGCAAGATTGTACTGTTCTGGATTTGGGTAATTTATTGTTGAAGAAGAAAATATTTACCTCAAACTGCAGGGGGAATTGGCAAACTTTTTCTGTAAAAGGCCAGATAACAAATATTTTCTTTTTCAGGGGCCATATGGTCACTGTTCCTTCATCTCAATTCTGCTGTGCCAAAGCTATCATGGAAAATATATACTGGGATGAGTATGGCTGTGTTCTACCACTGGAATTAGAATTTCATGTAATTTTCACGTGTCACAAAATATTCTCCTTTTGTTTTAACAATCATTAAAAGTAAAGTAAATGTCATTTCTAATTTTCAGTCCATATGAAAACCAGACTGTGGACCAATGCTGAAGTTGCTCAGTCTCGTGAATACAGAGACAGATGTGGAAAGGGCTGTGACACTGGGGAAACCACAGCTGGGTGATAGGTGCTGTAAAGGTCTGTATGAGCAAGAGTTATCAAAAGACTCCTCATAGCCGTGTAGCACAGGCTAAAGGAAGATATTTTGACTCATTCACTCATCATGATGTGTGAACGAATCACAGCACATTTCAAGCACTATTAATTGCTCATTATTAAAATGTCATCAGCCAAGAAATAGTTCCTCTGAATATCAGAAAGGTGGGATAAGGGCTAAAATGTCCCATAATTGTTTTGTTCCCTAAACAACTGACTTTTTAAAAATCAAAAGATGAGCATTGTATGTCTTTACTGGGTACACTATGATGATAGACTACATCTGCATATTGTGTTTAATGACCAGTTTAGAACATTTGGTTAGTCATCATCTCAAACATCTATGATTTCTTTGTGATAAGAACATTAAAAATACTTGTTGCTGTTTTGACTTTACAGAGATTAGTGCCACCATGAAGGATCTAACAGATGCAAAGGTAGTGGTTCCCACCACATCCACATTTAATGCTCCTGTCTGGCCTGTGTGGAAACTGGTGGATCTTGAAGAATGATGGTGGATTACTGTAAACTTGAACAAGTGGTGACCCTTACTGCAGCCCTGTACTAGATGTAGTTTCCTGGCTTCAGCAAATAAACACATTTCATGGTATCTAGTACACAACAATTGATTTGGCAAATGCTTTTTTCTCTATATCTATCCATAAAGCCTACCAGCAGTAAAATACTTTCAGTTAATAAGGCTACAAATACACTTGCACTGTCCTACCTTGGGGGTATATCAGTTCTTTAGCCCTGAGTCATGATTTTGTTCTCATAGGACTTGGTCATATTTTGTTTCACCCTGCTCAATTACACTGATGACATTGTGATGATTGGGTCAAGTGAGCAGTAGGTAAAACTGCTCTTGTCTTATTGATAAATCATTTGTGTGTCAGAGATGGGAAATAAATCCAACTAAATGTCAAGACCCTAAAGTTCAGTGAAATTTCTAGTAATTCAGTGGTATGGAGTATAAGGAGATAGCCCTTCTAAGGTAAAGGATAAGATATGGCATCTGACCCCTCATACCACCAAGAGGCAAGATGCACAATGAATTTTAGAGCCAGCACATTCTTCACATGAGTATGTTACTCTGTACAGTTTACTGAATAACTTGGAAAGCTGCTAGTTTTGAGTGGGGTGTAGAAATAAAAGGACTCTGCAGCATGTCCAGGCTGCAGAGCAGGTTGCTCTGCCACTTGGGCCATAAGACTCAGCAGCGCCAATGATACTTGATGTGTCAGGGGAAGTTATTGATGTTCTTTGGAGCCTCTGGCAGGTCCCATAGGGAATTCATATATCTGCTGTCATCTACAGAAACTACTCTCCCCTTGAGATACATCTCCTAGTCCACTATTGGGCCTTAGTGGAAACAGAATCCCTGATTATGAGCCACCACGTTACCATGCAATCTGAGGTGCCCATCACAGACTGGGTGCTCTTTGACCCACTGATTCACAAGATTGGATATGCACAGCAATAATTCATCATCAAATGGAAGATATTGTTATTGGACATCAAATGAATATCAATTATATTCATAACTGAGCCTCAGTAGGTCCCAAATGCCCAGGCTTATACTCTTGCTTACTGCCTTCTGTCTCTCGCCATCTACTTACGGACTCACTGGATGTATCTGATGATCAGTTGATAGAATAAGAGAAGAATATGCCCAGATTTCAGATCATTCTGTGTGCTATGCAGGTACCACCTAGAAACAGAGAGTGCTAGCACTGTAGCCCCTTCCTAGGACATCCCCAATGGACAATGGTGAGGGGAAATCTTCCCAGTGGGCACAACTTTGGGATGTGCACCTGGTTGTACATTTTGCTTGGAAGAAAAAATAGCCACCTATAATGTATCAGTGATTATATATTGATGAATGGGCTATAGTGAATGATCTGGCTGGATGTTTAGGGACTTGGAAGGGACTTGACTGGAAAATTGGTTACAAAAGCATTTAGGGTAGAAGGATGTGTATAGACTTTTCCATTGAAGCAACAGATGTGAAAATTGTGACACATGTAAATGACCACCAAAAGGTGACCTTGGTAGAAGAAAGCTTTTAATGACCAAGTGGTTGATTCTGAGGATTTTGTTAATTATTGTCCTTGGCCACTACTGTCATTGCTAACAGGGTTTATTAACAACATGCTCATGGTGGCAGGCATGGGTTTAGTAATGTGGACATCCCATTTGACACAGCTGTCCTAAGTACAGCTGCTGAATGTCTGATCTGAAAGTAGCAGAGATGAACACTGAGTCCATGATATGGCACCATTGCCCACAGTTACTAGCCCATGACCTTGTGGTAGATAGGTTATATTGGCCCACTCTATCATGGAAAGAGAAGTATGTTGTCCTTACTGGAAATCTTTTTCTAGGTATAAGTTTGTGTTTCTTGCACTTAATGCTTCTGACAAAGCTACCATCCATGGATTTCCAGAGTGCCTCATCCATTGCGATGTTATTCCACACAGCATTGGTTCTGAACAAGGAGTGCATTTCATGGCCAAAGAAGTATAGCATGGGATGATGCCCACAGAATCCACTGGTTTTATCACCCTTGCCATCCAAGCACAGCTGAGTTGTTAGAATAGTGTGGATGAAATGGTCTTTTGAGGGTGTAGTTATAGCACCAACTAGATTGCAATACCTTGTGGGGGTAGAACAAGGTTCTCCAGAGGGTTGTATATTCTCTTGATCAGTATCCATAGGCAAGATTCATGGATCCAAGAATCAAGGGGTGGCAAAAGTTTTTGCTTGTCCCTGAAACATTTTGTCCTGGTTGTCTAGCAATCTTAGTTTCAGTAGGGGGAAACTTCTACCAGGAGGCCGAACAATAATCCCATTGAACTGGAAGCTAAGACATCCCCTTGGTTCTTTCGAACTTCTCATCCTTCTGCATCAACAACCTAATAAAGAATTTATGGTGTTGGTGGGGATCACTGATGTAGACTACCAAAAGGAAGTTAGACTATTACTCCACAATGGACATAAGGAAGTATGTGTTTGGAGTTCAGAGACTGTTTGGGGAATCCACTAAAATTATCAGTTCAGTGGGAAACTACATCAATCCCATCTAGGTAGTATGACAAATGGACCAAAACCTTCAAGAATGAAGATATGGATTACCCTACCAGATAAAGAACCAGGACCCGCTGAGGTACTTGCTGAAGGCCAAAGGAATATAGAGTAGGGATATAGGGTAAAACTATGATCTCATGTGTAGTTACAGAAATGATGATTGTCATTGTTATGGGTATTTCTTTCTTATTTTGTTACTATGCTTATATGCTTGTCTAAATGTACATACATTAATTAGGTATTGGGTTTTTGTTCCTTGCATTTTAATGCTGAGTCACTTAATATCAATACTTAAGTATTGTTAAACCTACACTGTAATATTTAAGTTAGGGACTGTCAGAAGGAGGGTAAGTATCACCCAAAGTAAAGCTTTGCCTTTCATTTTGGTGCATCTCCATTTGTATGCAGGCTGGCTGTATCATGTGAGGCATATTTATGAACTGGCTATTGTACTTGGAGATTAATTATGATTTAAAATGATGTGTCTGGTTGTCAATTTGAAAGGACGGTTGTAGTAATAATTTGTAAACTTAAATGGATGAAGAAAGGCCCTAGAAGGTTAGGGAAGCACAGTTCTGGGTGTGCCTGTGGATGATTGACATGTAGGACACCAAGCTGAAGGAAGAAGAACCAACTTAGTTGTTAGTGGCGCTCATCAATAGGCTTGTACCCCGGATGGAATAAAAAGGGAAAGCAGAAAGAAACATGTAAAGTGTGAAGAACTCTAGTCTTCCGGAATGGGTGCACCCTTTGCTGCCATTATCTTTGGAAACTGGTTTTCACATCTCCAAGTGTTTAGCCTTCTAACATAGATTGTCACCAGTGACTCCTGTGATTTTCCAGGCCTTTGACCTTGGACTTGTGCTGCCTCCTTGATCTCTCTTGTTTTGTGGCTTCCATTTCCTTTAATGAGCAGTGACTGGATCCTTTGGCTCTTCAGTGAACAGATAAACATTATGGATTCTCCTGCCCTTGAATCTGCAGATGGTCCTTGTAGATTTTCCTGAGTCTGATCCTGTAAGCCCACCTAATAAATCCCGTTGCATAATTACACATATATTTTCTACTGAGTATGTTTCTCTAGAGATTCCTAACTAATACACGAGATTTATACAAGGCTATTTGCTGAGCGCTACTTTTGTTACTTCGCAGAGAAGGTGATAACATTTAATGGCTTATAATTGATGACTGTGCTTTCCTTAACCACATAAATGATGAATAAATAAATAAATAATAGAGGAAGAGGAAAGAGGGATATAGGTGGAGTGAAATAGATTGGAGAGAGAACATAGGTAAAACAAAATAACTGAGAGAAAAGGGAAAGCTTGCTTGAGGAATGGGTGGAAGAATAGATGTAGTGGGGCCCAGCATCTTGGCTTCTCTGAAGCATGAGGGGTAGATTGATGTGGCTGGCATGCCTCAATTCCTGGCAGCATATTTTGTTTTTTATAAAAAAGAATTAGGCAGATAATGAAAAGTCACGGCGAGTGACAGATTCTGTAAATAACCTAAGCAGTCACAAATATGAGACAGTGTTTAAATAAGTAAATGGAAGACAGCTGGTCATGATTTGGTGGCAATAAATGCTCACATCAGTGAACGTGCCAGATCTTTCCAGCTGAAGTCATGCATACAGAGGACAATTATCCTTAGTATTTAGGAAAAAAATGCTGGTGCTTTTGACTTTTAAGCTGAAAGAAATCTTATATATCATCTATTCATTTTAAAATTCAAAGGACAGAGATAGAGACAACATCATTCATGGAAATCCTTGGACTTTCAGGCCTATTTTACTATCCATGTACCATAATTTAAATGTTCCCATTTTCAACAGCATGTGAAGACAAATTTAATTGCTTTCATATTTCAGGCTACATCTCAATCATTCTAAGCTTCAGCGTTTATGATGTTGGAGTCCTGTCCCTTGGAGAATTATCTCCAATTCTCTCCTTGCTTAATCTCCAGAGTTCTCTTAAGCATAAGAACCACGCAGTTCCACTGTCCCATTCTGTATAAGGTAGGCACACTAGCTGCCTTAACGGGCTTCAAACGTGCTTGCTGCTAGAGACATTTGTTTCTTTTAGCAGAGGCTTGTGACTAGCTTTCAGAAGACTAGTTCTACTGCTTGTCACAGAGTTAGGATTTCTCAATATTAACCACAACGCCTGAAGCTTTTGAGTGACTCTCAAATCTTATTTCACATGTATCATTTTGGGATTCTGTTAAATGAAGATTTTTATACAGCAGGTCTGGGCTGGGGCCGTAGATTTTGCCTTTCTAATAAGCTTCCAGCTGTTGCTATGTTGCTGATGCAGCTGGTGTATGGACCACACTGCATATGGCCAGGTGTCAGATTAACATTCAATCACTACACTTCTCTTCCTCCCTCTCCCTCTCCCTCTCCCTCTCCCTCTTCCTCACCGTCTCTGTCTCCGTCTCTGTCTTCCTCTCTCTCTCTCTCTCTCTCTCTCTCTCCATCTCTCTCTTCCATCTACTCTTGACTCCCAATTCCCATTCAGTCAATATTTCTGGAGTTTAGAAGCCAGATATGTGTATTTTAACCAGTTTCTTCAGGCAATTCTTATGCATTAAGCAATCCGGTATGTAGACACCCAAACTGTAACAAATTTCTTCTTCTGATACCTTTGAGAAAAAGCATGGAAAAGTTCCCAAGCCTAGGGAATGTGGATGCTTGTACCCTCAGAATTTAGAGGTCTTTTGTGAATCGTGTGGGTTTTATTTATTTTCCTTTCTGGTGATAATCACACAGGCCTGTGGCACTTGGTTGGAATATGCTCCCAAGATCAAAATAAATACCTTCTTCCAAAGTGCTGTGCCTCTGCAATTCTTGATTGTACTTTCTAAGTTGATTTTGTTTTCTCTGTCTGTTTTCTTCCAATTCTAGATTCCTTTCACATTTACTGTACAGTCTCTCAAGGGTCACATTTTTCCTGTGTGCGTTCTCACCTCCATCACACCCTCTGGCCTTAGCTATTAGATCTGAACCTCCAGTCGTGCATAGGATTTGTGTCTTTTTCTCCAAGAAGGCCTTGGGCTCCATTTAATCTGGTCAATAAAAACAAATACCTAAGTGGCTAAGATGCCTCCTGACTTTTATGTTCTGGCCATATGGAAGGTACTTTCAGGTCAAGTTCAGCTTTCTCTAAGCATTATATGCCCAGGAAAGATCTGTGGTAACTTCTCTCTCTGGCAGATGATGCCAAGGGCCAGATTGAAGCAGCATATGTCTCATCAATAGTGGCCAGAATCACCACATCTATCTCCATGTTCCAGTCACCAGCATTGACATCCCAGGGTACTGTTTGTGTCTGAGGAGCATAGCATTGCCTCTGCTCTTGAAAATACATAGGGCTACAGAATATGGCGCCATGAGAGCTTGTCACATTGAGGACAAGACCTTTACTTTTACAAGTGAGAAATGTCTCAAGCAAGAAGAAGGCATGATGAGTTGAATATTATCACAATGTTATCATAATAACAAATATTATCAATATATTATTTTACTGCAGTT
The DNA here is from genome assembly GCF_000276665.1 of Chinchilla lanigera. Taxonomy (NCBI): domain Eukaryota; kingdom Metazoa; phylum Chordata; class Mammalia; order Rodentia; family Chinchillidae; genus Chinchilla; species Chinchilla lanigera. Next base: position 9,655,584 of record NW_004955424.1, on the reverse strand, counting down.
TTTAATTAAACATTTTAATCTAGTTTCATGATTTAAAAAGCGAGAGACTTGCTAAAAGCTTTGTGGAATGATTAGTGAAAAAATAAGATTTTTTTTTAACACAAAGTACTGATACTCCCTGCTATGGTTTGTGTCTGGATGTCCCCCCAAAGTCTCATGCAGTCATGGGGGGGGGGCTTCTAGGGCTTATGCTTGATCCATGGACCAGTGCTGAGATTATGGGTGTGAGAGCTACACCCGCCCTGGTGCAGGTAATTTGCATACAGTATAAGGGAGGGAAAGAGGCTGCTTGCCACCGCTCTTCCCTTTTGCTCTTGTTGCTTTTGCTGTCTTCGACTGACATGAACTCTTGCCCTCTGCCATGTGCCACTCTGCCTTGGAGCCAGCTGTGTATGGACTAAAACCTCCACAAAATAAACCTGTGAGCAAAATAAACCTTGCCTTCCTTATTTTAGGGTGTCAGGTATTTTGTCTCAGCGATGAGAGAAAAGCAACTGAGACACACCCCTATACTGAGTTTCTTTGTTTCATGGCACAGTCTTTCACACTGCCTGTGTCTTCCACTTGCTCTCCTTTCACAGTGCATACGCGTTCATGGAGTCTGCCTTGACAGCATTTGCCAAGTGATCCTTCCCTGTTTCCTTTTTTCTTTAGCACTTTACTTAGCATTTCTAAAGATGACTGTGCTCAGACTGGTATTATCTCGTGAAATACTTGTATTTACTTTTATTTTGATTGACACATAATAATTGTACATTTATGGTGTACAGTATGACTTTGGGCTGGAGCTGTGCTTAATAGTGTCCTATTTCCTTACAAGTTTACAATGTGTAATGATCAGGTCAGGGTACTTGGTCTGTGTATTACTTCAAACATTTACCATTTCTTTTTGTCATAAGCTTTCAACATTTTCTCTCCTTGCTATTGAAATATACAATTAATGGTTGTTAGTGATGGTTTTCCACTGCACAGCAGATTAGAAGTCGTTCATCCTGTCCACTGTGCCTCTGTGATGGTTATGCCCCCTCCTCCAGCCCCCTGCCATACATGCTTCCCAGTCTCTGGAATCCTGTGAACTTTAAACATAACCACATACTGATTTTAAATTCAAAGTTGACTGCTATACATTCAGCAAATATTTATAAAGTACTGTGTCTTCTGCTTGCTACTTTGCTATTCACTGGAAATGTGTCAGTGGAAAAGCCAGGTAAGTCTTTCACTTTCCTAGGCTGAGCATTCTAGCTGATTTCATATTCAATCATGCAACAACGTTGTATATGGCCAAGCTACATAGCATAGCTCCTGCCACCTGGCAGCTCCTGCCACCTGGACAAATTATCTTCCCCAGGGATGAGGTAAACAGCTTCAGAGCTAAGCAGTTCTAGGAACAAAGTAACTCCAGGAAACAGACAGCTTGTAAGGATACAGGCAAACACAGAACAACTGGGGCTTCAAAATGAAAATATGGGGGCATCTCTAGCAGGCACAAGGGCTTTTTAGAAATGCAGACTGGTAAGCAGTTGGCGTCAGTTAAGAAAACCACATAGGGGCTGGGGATTTAGTTCAGAGGCACAGCACTCGCCTGGCAAGTGCAAGGTCGTGAGTTCGATTCCAGGTACCGGCAAAAAAAAAAAAAACCCCAAAAACCCAACAACAACAAAAAAGAAAACCACATGAAGTGAGGTGCGGCCACTTGGCTGGATTTAGGAACATATCAAACATCTCTGGTGTGGTAGCTGGAAGTCTTCTTAGGGTAATGCTGAATTCACATCTGGAAATGATAGCACGTTTGAGCCAATATTAAAGCCAGAGATCTTTGTGTGCATGTGTATGTATATGCACTTGTGTATATGTGTGTGTGACAAGTTCACAATTACACACGTGTTTGAAATAAAGACAAAATGCAGCTCAATGGAACTGAGATTTAATTTACAGTAACATTATCACTCTGAATGTTAACTGCTGTGGTATCACAGAGAATTGTGAACAGAGCTCCCTTTTCAGTTGATTTGGCCAGATTAAGAATTAGGCTAGAAGCCTGAATGGAGGAGAGGGTACAAGAGGTCATTGCCTTAGCTTAACACTTAGGCAGCAATGCCAAATAACTGCATTTAATTAGTAGTACCCTAATGTATTCCATGTTCTTAAAATGTCAACTGCTCTTTTGAAATTAACAAACCTTAGTATATTTAAAAAATCATTTAGATCTTAGTTTATAAAATGCAAACTTTTTTTGGAACCATCATTCACATAACATTTAAATGTCTTTAAAAAATCTATCGAGATAATCACACCTTCTACTACATTATTTGCATCATTTTTAAAATAAACCCTAGACAGTCATGATGTTATAGCATAGGGCTGGATTCTACTCGTTCATGGTTTCTTTCCATTTTGGCAACTGAATTCATAAATGAGATTGGTTTAGGAATTTATTGCCTATTTTTTGCAATCTCAAAAAATCTTGTTACTGAAGTCTTCTCAGTTCAGTGCAAGAGCAGGGGCAAAGTTATCAACTTTTTCAAGCAGCTGAAGGAATAAATAAAATGTGACATTTATATACAGTGGAGTACTACTCTGCCATAAAGAAGGACAAGTGAGATATTTGTAGGAAAATGGATGCACCTTGAAGCCATAATGCTGAGAAATAAATCAGAAACAGAAGCTTAGATATCACATGGTTTCTTTTATAGGAAAAACTCAAAATAGAAATAAAGAGCAAGACAAAAGGCAGATAATAGAAAATAGAGAGCTAGAAAATAGGAAATAGAACAAATGGGAAGAGGACCAAGAGATGGAACGAGGGCGATGGATAGGAGGGAAAGAGGATGAAAAAAGACTTGAGGTGTGTCACGGATGGGTACCCACTCCCCACGAGGGATAGAAACATGTTGCAGTACAAACTGTAGTCACAAAACATAAAACTTGAAAAAATATTTAATATAGCTTTCTTTAGGTTTTCTAAACATAAATGCATCTTGAAATTTTTCACATTTTGGGGAAAGTAGTGCTGAGATGGTAATCTTCATGGGTACTTTTCTTGTCATACTGAGGACTCAGTTCAGGGCTTTGAGCACGCCAGGTGAGCAGTCTACCCCTGAGCTACAACCCAGGCACTTGCAGTGCTTTTGGAAAGTGTGGTGGATGCCATAACAAGCTACGGTGATCCTCTTTCAGATGGAAGAACTCAGGCCTGTACCTGCAGGGAGCGCAGCAATCCTCCACCCTCAGCACTCTTACAGTGGATGACGGGAGCTGTTCCACCAAAGGCTACACCCTCCTCTTAGGGTGGGCCATAGCTAAGCAAGGTGTGGAGAGGTGGAAGGCTCAGCTCCCTCATCCCAGTGAACATCAAACCTAGGTGGTCATCTCAGCATCACAGCATCTTTGAGGATCAGCTGGGCCATTCCTGCAGACTGTGTTGGAGATCGACTTCTTTCTTTGTTTAACACTTTTTGTTTTTGTTGTAAACTTTTCCATTGAATAGATGTTGGTTCCTCTAGCACTCCTTCTCAATCTTCCTATGCATTCATTTTACCTTAAAATCAGAAGCCCACACTTCAGTAGGAACATATCTTTTTAACTTTGCAATTTTTAAAAGTTTTACTTTAATTGGCAATTAATAATGGTGCCCATAAATGGTACAATGTGATGTCTTGATACATGTATACATTGTGGAGTGATCAAGCCATGCTAATGAGCACACCCATCACCTCAAGCATGTATTTATTTTGTGGTGGGAAGATTTAAAATTCTATTTGCTATTTTTAAATATAACAGTACACCATTATTAACTGCAATCATGCTGTGTAACAGGACGCTAGAACTTATTTTTTCTGTCTAATTGGAAATTTGTACCTGTTTACGAACTCTGCCCTTTCTCAGTCCGACTCCACCCTACCCCAGCTGCTGATAAGTATCACTCTTCTCTCTTCTTGTGTGAGTTCACTTGTTTGGATTCCATATGTAAGTGAAATCATATGCTCTATGCCTCTCTCTACCTGGCTCACTTAATATAATGTACATCCACGTTCATCCATCTTGCCCCAAACTTCAGAATTTCCTGGGGATTTGCTCTTATTTTTTAAGGCTTGAGAGCATGCCATTGTACACATATGAGGTATGCTTGAAAAATACAGTGAATTGTTACATTCTGAGATTGAACAATTGCAAGCACAAGCCTACCTTGACAACTTAGCAACTCACTGCAAAGAACCTGGTTTCCTTCCCCAGCACAGGAAAACAAGGAAGAAGGAGGAGGAGAGGGTAAGCTGTCTGTTTGAATCCATCTAGAATACTGAGGGACCCATGACAGTGCTCCTAATGCCTTCAAGGAGGACTTCCAGAACTGTGTCAGAAAATGTAAGAATGGTGGGATAACAGTACTCAGAATTATTCACCAACTAGTTTAATAACACCACATATACCACGTGTATAAAAATCCATGCATCTGTTGATGGTACTTAGGCTGTTTGTGAGTGTTGGTATTGACAATAATGTTACAATGAATAGGGAGTGCAGACATCTCTTTAACATACTGGTTTAAATTCCCTTGGGAATGTGTATCCAGAATTGGGATTGCTGGACAATATATCAATTCTATTTTTAGCTTTTTGAGGTATCCCCATACCATTTTCCATAATGGCTGTACCCACTTACAATATTGCCAATAATGTACAAAGTTTTCTAATCTTCCACATGCTCAGTATGTATTTTTTATGTTTTTCTTTTCATTTACTTTCACATTCTTATTAAAATGGATTTGTTTTGGGGCTTTTATTGGGGTCCTCTCCACTGAGTCCAAGAGTTTTGCTTTATTTTATGGTTTTATAGCTTAGGCTACATCTGGTACTTACCTTCTGGTCTAGGATAATTCCCCTTCTCCCTCTTTTGTTACATAGCTAAGATGAATCTTCAAGGGCTGGGGAAGTGTTTTTGGATTCAGGAAATTTGAGGCTGAACAGTAGCCCTGAGAAAGGAGCTGAGGTCAAGTCTTCCTGAGAAGTCTGTCCTCTGGACAGAACAAAGAGTGGGGACGTTGGAGGGCTTCACTTCTTCATGTTGGAGAGCTGGAAAATGCATATTCAAAGTTAATTAACAATGCAATGAAGCATAAGGTAACAAGTGACCAGTCAGCAACTATTATAGCTCAGAGAGGTTTAATAACTATTTGTAGATTCGAATGGCATGTGGACAATTGCTCATTGTGCTCACACTTAGCAATTACTTTTCTATTAACTTTGTCTGTGGGGTGGCCAAGTACCTAACACTTTTCCATGCTACTTTATCACCTCTGATTAATTTCACTGTTTCTTCTTTCAACTTACGATAATTTGCTATGGTGGAAGACCAACTTTTCAAATGGTTTTCTTTTCCTTAAATAATCGGAATAGTAATTTTGACCATTATGCCTATAATCTTGGCCTGCCACTTAATTATCTTCTTGTAATTATGTCAAAGAAATCTCAATAACCCACAAAGTCTTTTGTAAAAGAGAAGAGTACACTGACATCAGACAAGTTTTACAATGTCTCTGAATTTCTGTGTTCATAACAGGGATAGTAATAATTCTATAGGATTTTTCTGAACCTTAAACAAGATAAAGTGCATTGACAGGTCCCATATAAGTATTTAATGACAGTCAAATCTCATTTTAATGAAAGGGCTTGGTGTAAAATATTAAATATATTGTGCATGAAATAATCTTTTTTGTTGTTTTCTGCATATAAAGTGCTTGTCACATAGTAAAGAATGTCTGTTCTTTTTCTCTGATGTTTCATGTAGGCTGAATCTTATTTATGAAAACCTACTGCGGGTTCCTGATATATATAAAACAATATATATATGTAAATATATATATAAAATAATATATATATGTAAATATATATATAAAATAATATATATATGTAAATATATATATTTAGTGATACTGTGGACTAACCATATACTTATATTCTGGACTACAGTTTTAGGTGTTCTTTATGTTTTCATTAATATAACATGCAATTGAAATAATTCTGAGAATGTTATGCCACTCTTATATTACAGATAAGAAATGTAAAATTCAGTACAGTTAAATAACTTTCCTCAGATGATACAGTCAATAAGAAAGTAGAGGATCATGGGGCTGGGGATTTAGCTCAGTGGCAAAGCGCCTGCATGGCAAGGGCAAGGTCATGAGTTTGGTTCCCGGTACTGGAGAAAAAACAAAAACAAAAACAAAAACAAAACAAAAAAAAGAAAGTAGAGGATCTGAGATAAAACCTGGCTTGTTCAGCTGGTTAGAAGCCCATTCAGTTTCCATGATTCCCACTGTCTAATCTCTATGCTGTCCGTAGCATCTAGAAAAGTTGTAGTACAGAAGAATCCAATACCAGATTTTGATGTTACCTTTCCTCTCCAGGGAGAGTTCTAAATGTAACAGAATCTCTAGGCCACTAGCATGCTAGGGTCTCACTGTTAGAAGAAGCATGGCTTTTTTGTTTCCAAGTGTACCAAAATTAGGGATTATATACAGTCATCATTTTCTCTGAACCGGCAAGAGATGATAATATTTCCTGGAATGGGGCACTTAGATTTGGACAGATGCTTTCAGGCTCAGAAAGTCTCAGCTTTATGGTAAGGAACAACACAAACACAAGGGTAGGCAAGGGAGCAAAGTTGCATTAGTGACTAGCTTTAGAAAGGGGGACATATAAAGTGGCTCTGTACAGATGACGCAGATAAAATATACTTCTGATACAAACCTAGGAAGGGATCTTGCCAAGAAAATACAAGCTGAATCTGTCCAAGCACATCAGATTCTGATAAAAAGCACACATGGCAGAGGAATATGTTACAAAATAACATGAGCATAGATACTATAAAATTTGTCACCTGGGAACTTTGATAGGACCTACAAATATTGTGCTCTTGGCAAATGATTGGAAAAGGACAAAAGAAAAGGGACACTTGCTGATTAAAGAAAATTTGGTAGACATAGAAAAGAATGTGATACAGTAGCCCTATTTAGACTTCTGTATCAGAGTATTAAAATATGTCATACATTCATTAAAAAATGAATAAAATAAAAAATTGACTAGATATTTGGTAACATAAATCTTTTTTTTAAATTTTAAAGATAAAAGGAGGGAAACATTAACAGACATACAACATTTTACAACATATCACAAGCACAATACAGACAATACAGAGTTACAAACAAAGTGGTAGGGAATTAACAATGGTGGTTGTATTACATATTGATATCTTCAAACTGGCTTCTCATGAAAACAGATATAGACATGCAATACTGGTCAACCAAAGACTCATTGACAGTTTCTTTCAGCATAGAAATAGAAGACAGAAGAACAACCATGTTAACTATCTTGTATATACATACATACAAAATTTCTCCTTCGTTCCCTCCTCTTTTCCCACATCCCAGAAGCCCTTTACTCTTCAGTGGTTTCCTATCATTTCACAGTGTCTATCATACCTCCGAGTTTAAATTAACTCTTTCAAGTTTTACACTAGTGACAATGCGGTGCTTGCACATGTATGTTTGATTTATTTCACTTATGAGTATGGTCTCTAGTTGTGACCATTTAAATATAAAGGCCTTGAGTTTATCTTTCTTTATAGCTGAGTAATATTCCATTATATAAAAGTACCACAATTTTCTTATCCAATTCTCGGTGGATGGACTTTTGGGTTGCTTCCACATTTTAGCAATTACAAATTGTGCTGCTATGAACATAGGTGCACATATATCACTGTGATATGATGTTTTTAGATCTTCTGGGAAAATACCCAGCAGGGGGATAGCTGGGTTGAATGGGACCTCTAAACCTAGTTTTCGGAGGAATCTCCAAACTGATTTCCACAGTGGTTTCACCAGTCTGCATTCCCACCAGCAGTGGAGAAGGGTTCCTATTTCTCCACAGCCTCACCAGCATTTGTTGGTAACATAAATCTTAAATTTTAAATGAAAATAGGATACATATTTCCACATGCAAGTTGGTTAATCAAATAAATTCCAGAGCCTCCTCCATGCTCTGCACTAAGTAATCATGTATATCTTCTACTCCCAGGCTGCAACTGCCTAGATTTTAATGTGGGGCCTTTTCTTCAATAAATTCCAGATATTCAAAGAGTTAGGGATTTTTTATATAGAGTGATCAGTTTCTCTGCCTCATGACCTAATCATCTCTCAAATAGTCTCCCTGTGGTTTTTCAATACACTGGGTATATATATTCATATGTGTCAAATACGTTATTTATTTCTATTTTTATCCTATGTGTACTCACTTCAAGCAGTATATTTAGGGTAAAGGTGTTCAGGGTTCTAAAAACTAAGTAAAAGTACAAACATTTAATTTTACTTCCTAATCTTACCTTTGTCCTATCTATAAATGTTTTAAAAATTCTTAAGCCTAGTCCCCCCAATAAATTAGTAGGATGACTTCCTTGGAAGCAATTGCAGACAATTATACTTTTTGAACATAATAATTTAGAGTGGTCTGTAATAACATAAAATTCATTTATAAAACTGTGATGTGTTGACATTTCATTTGTTTTTGCAATGTCATTACTTGCATTTATTTATTATAGCATGGAAATAATTTTCAGTGGAAGAGAAATATATATCCTTTGATAAATCATCAATGGATTTTAATATTTTTAAGTAGTAATTAATTCACCCTAGTTGACATTTTGTAGAAAAATGGCACTTATTTTCTCGTTCAAATTTTCTTTACTCAAGAGACTAGAACTTTTGAATAGAAAAAAAAGCATGGATATTAATTACCCAAACATTATGGTTATGTTTATCATGGTGGTAGTGACTTAGGTAAGACATGTATCCTTTTAATTATAGTAATAGAGTTGATTTGTGGTACCCTGTGGGGAGACATCAAAAGCACTTGGCAATCTATTTAAGTTCAGATATATAATACTTTAAACTCTATTTGGAATTCACTACAGACATTTCATTTTTAACAAAGTTGGATATGTGAATTCTAATCCCTGAAAGAACAAAATATCTGGAATTTGCTCTTACTTCTTCTCTTCCCTTCTTCCTTCTTTCCTTGGTTCTTCCTTCCCTTTTTCATTTCTTTATTCCTCCTTTTTCCTTCTTTTCTTTCTTTACAAGTAAATTCCTTACTTCTAAAAATCAAAGTACTAAACAAAGTCCTTACTCATTTTTATTACCATGCATCAAGTGAAATTTTTATCTTTTTCAGTTAGTAATATTAGACTTTCAACTTCAATGGTAAATTCAACCATGAAAATTATCACTCTAAAACTAACCACAGAGGCATAAGGCACTGCATAGATCAGCAGCATTTGATTGCATGTAAATTAGAAAAATGGTGCTTGACAAACTAGTCTAAAATGAGAATGTGTTTGATACTAACAACTTCAATTTATAGGTTACCTTACCTCCTGGGAATTTCACAGAACTTTCAATATCGTATTATTTAAAAGGTTGAAGAATAAAAAAGGTCTATGCCAAGGTTCTCATAGACACTAGTGGCTGCTAAGTGAGCAGAACGAAGAATTTCTACATCTTGATAATTTTCTACAGCTTTGATACGCTAATGATACAATTTGAAACGGTTCTTCTTAACAATGCATGTCACAATGGGAATCAATTGTTTATTAGCTGCCACAACAGATTTTACCATTGAAATTCCTGAGATAAGCAGTCCCTTTTCCACATGGGCTCTGAGCACAGCTGACCTACCTGTTGGTGTCCGGTGGCCAAGGCATCAGCTGAGCGGCGCAGGCATCGCCAAGGAATGGCTGAGCCTCTTCCTTAATGAACACATTTAGACGCTCTTTTCAGAGGAATTATGTTTTAACAGCTTTATGTCAAATAGTAACTAATCAGTAGTGGTAGAGAGAAAGGGTAAAGTCAGCTGGTTATAAATTTTAGAAGAAATACAGACTTTGTAAAGATCAACTAGAAAACACAGCACACATTGTATACGTGAGTCTTTATAGGAAAATGTTAACATTGTTTTCTTAATGTGGTCATCTCCATAGGACAAATAAAAATTCGTTGATCATTTTAAAGGCCATAGGGAAAATGAAAAAAGCAACAACAACAACAAAAACAAAACAAAACAAAACAAAAAACTTGACCGCAGTGAAAAATGAAGCAGCAACCATCTAGGCAGCCTTGCCATTGTTACCAGTATCGGAGAGGTCTGCAGTCTTAAGCACTGTAAAGCATCCCTTTCACTCACATATTATAATGATGAGTATTTTTCAGATGCTTAATATGACATTTTTTCTACACTTGTGTGTTTTTAATGAATATGAATACACTCAGGGGATATTCTTAATTCAATAAGGTTGAAAAAGTTAATAAACACCTTCAACAACCCGTTGACACCTAAACTTGATGTATGTCGTCTTGAAAGGCAAATAGCTCTGCGGAGTCCTTTTTCTGCTGTATTTGGTCTTTGGAGAGCAATTTACCTTTATAGAAGTGACAAATTTTAGATACATTATAAGAAGACGGATGACTGAGAAGGGCAGATACCATTTGAATGATGGTAGATTTAGAGTAGATGCTGCTCTTGATTTATTTGTATCTAGACAGAGCTATGAAAAGTGTATATTTGACATCGAGATCAACATTTCACAAGGAATACCTCCAGTAAATGATATGTCAGTTGAGCAGTGGAGTTTTCCCAACTCTTCACTCCTCTCCTTCCCCAAACTCTGATGAATGAAACACTGATTATAAGGAACAGCTTACATCTTTTCTGGAATTTGAGAATGTTGCCACAAATACCCTCCTGCCCCCCGCCACCCTCACAGAAGAAGAGGACTTTCTCCCTGCAACTGTGCAAATGAGGCCTGTTAACCACTATGGGAAATGATATCGTGGGTAGATGATCCAAAAATTCTGGGTCTCAGCTTCCACTAATTCCTCATTTCATGGAGTCTAGGGTAATATCATGTTTATTAAATTGGGTTTTTTGTTATTATTAATTCACCTCCCAAGAAAGGGATTTGGCACCAAGAAGCATGTAATAAATTTGCACACTCCTGTGAGCGTACTGTAGTTTGCAGGGTGAAATGATAGACCAGTCGATGAAAGGGTGACATGAGAATGTTGTCTTTGATGATAGCCAGAGTTTCTAGAAAGATCTCTGCACAGGGAAAAGACAGGTGTTTCTCTCAACAGAACAGAAAGCTGCCCCTAGATGAAGGAAGAATTGAATGACAGTGCTGGAAAACACAGAGTAAGCTACATAAGTCAGGGACAGCTGTGGCTGAAATGGAAGAGTTTCTAAACTAGCGAATATTTCCTATTCCAGGCAGTATCACATAGGAGGCAAGGGGGGATGAGGGAGCTCTATGTGTGACCCAGGAAAAGGAAGAGATTCTCCAATACAGACAAAGCTAAAATAAAGAAAGAGATAAAGTTCCCTTCTATGCAAATTCTTTCATATTTATAATACTCATTGCAGCCATTCCATAATTTCATTCTTCTTTCCCTGTTTTAGAATCCTGTTGTTAGTTTCAGTGTGTTTTAGAGAAGGAACTATGCAAATTCGTATGCCCTCTGCCTTCTTTCCAGGAGTTTTAGCATCTCTCTTTTGAGATCTAATCAACAATGAAATGTTTCTCACATTTCCAAGATGTTCTTTCATTCTGTTGTTTTCCCTCATAGTTGAACACACAGACGGTTGGCTTGAATTCAGCAGTCCAATTTGCTTGCAGTTGAGGATTTGGATTGAACAATTTGCTACACCTAATGATTTCCATATTTTTCTCAAGTGTATTAAATTCATATGCTTCTTTTCTTTGCTTTTGTCATATTCATTTTCCTAGTTCTCTTATAAAATAGTAAATAAGAACAAAATATTACAAAAGAGGATCTTCAATTTTACACAGGTGGTTTTTTTCAAATGAATATTATCCTAATAGACCAACTCAAAGGATATTGAGACAAAATATAGACATCATAGTAGTGCAGAGTACAGATGTTGAATCAAGTTTGCATCTTTTCCTATCTGTGTGACCTATGGTAATTTATTTAACGACTCTGTTTCTCATTGTTTCCTTACATGGGAAACAGAAATGATAATACAGGCAACTTCCCCCACAAGGTTATAAGGATTAATGAGTTAATAGATGTCAGGCACAATGGGCAATACTTTGCCCACAGAGAGAGCTTTGTCACTACTGATTATTAGCATTACCCAAATCCCCATGATTAACAGAAATAACAGTGGAGCTACTTTGGTTAATGTTAAGACCTCAGGTTTTATTTTATATGGGTGAGATCCAAGCTATTACTTTTGTTTTTGCTTCCAAATACCTATTATTCTGGTACTGTTTACTGAATGATTTATTTCTGCTAACTTTTTATATCTGTACTAATTGTCAGTCATTTTATATTTAATGCTGCTATAAAAGTAACCATTTTAAGCCTTGTATTATGTTATTATATAAGCAATATATGTTAGTTTTAGAAGCAGAAATACATATGAGGTAAGAAGTGTATCTTTCATATTACGAATTGAAGAAATGTTTGTATGTAGCTAGGTGCAGTGGTGCATACCTATAATCCTATCACTCTGGAAAGCTGAGACAGGTGGATCATAAGTCTGAGTCTCCCTTGGGCAACTTAGACTCTGTCTCAAAATTTAAAAAAATAATTACAAAAGGCCTTGGGATAGTGCTCAGTGATAGAGCATTGGACTCTAAATTGGAACCCCAGTACAGCAAAGATGAGTATTTATATGTCATTCAGAATAAGTCAGGATATTCTGTGGCTTTAAAAGTAACAGTGTATTTCAGGACTTGGTTGCTTTATTACATGTAATCATGATACATCTATCTCAGGTTGGTGGGGCTTCCTTGTTGTGTTATATCTTAATTACTTTCCCAGAAGCAGGACTTAAAAATTCTGTCCCTTCACACTGTTTATCACAAAGTTTAAATTTCTGGGTAATGCAGAGTAGTCTGCTGCTTGTGTTTACAGGGGCTTCCTTTTGATCCGGAGACACCACAGATATATCCACAGTTCTTTAATAGACATATATCTTATAAAGTTGCCATGTACATTGCATTCTCTCTCTCTCTCTCTCTCTCTCTCTCTCTCTCTCTCTCTCTCTCTCTCTCTCTCTCCTGTCTCCTTTGTGCTTAACTGTGAATGTTTTGACTTTATGGTGCATCACACACAGCACCCCTTAGTCACTTCACTCTTTCCTTTGTGTAGTTGAGAGATTTTTAACAGTGTCACATCTTTTATTGGATCTTTACAGTGGTGAAGGTAAGGCACTGGGAGATTTCAGAGAGGTTTAATAGCCATACTCTTGACTTGATTCTGAGTTTTACTACGTAATAGTTTACCCTGAGCATCACTCGGGCGGTGCATTTTTTTGTATGTTCACTATCCCATGCATTGCTAGGGTACTTGTCATTTCAACCAGTTAATTCTTACACTGAATACACTTGATAAAATTGTCATTTTTATTTCCTGTTATATTATCTTATAAAATTAATGAAGAATATGCAATTTGTAGTCATCCTGTATTTAAATAGTTGGACTGGTAAGTGGTTAATAGCATTGCTCCCTCCAAAACATTCTCTGCCCTTCTTTGTCCCCAGATATGTCCAGTTTGGGATTGAGAGACACTTAACTTTCTGAATGCCATCCATCTCTGACTTTGTAAATTCTAAGTTTTCTTTAATTTTCTGCTTACAAACATTGTCTTCTGAACATTTTTTTTTGCTTATATTAATGTTCCAAATAAACCTGCCCTAACCAGCCTACTATTGTTTTGTTTTCAATCCTTTCTTCCTAGGGCTTAGACTATCAGGAATATACACTGTTTTCCAAGAAGTTTCAGAAGATGATTTGTCTAATGTTCACATCATGCATCAACACATCAGGTCCCTCAGCACCAACCACTGAGTCACGATGTTAGTTGCAGTTGTACCCACTCACTACATATTAATAGCACAGAAATAAACAAAGCCTCAGTAAACTAAGCTAGAAAAAGGTTATTTCTTGCTCATCCCAGGTCAGCTGGGGATTTACCTTTCTTTGTCTTCAGCCTTGCACCTAGACTGCTAGGCAACCCTCACTGAGAGTATTTCCATTCAGTAGAGAAGAGATGTATAATGTATCCATACTGGCTTTCAAATGCCCCCACAAATATAAAGAAAAATAGCCAACCATAATTCCATTAATGAAAGCAAATCATGTGCTCAGACTTTCATAGAAGGAGAAGGTGGAATAACAAATGGAATAAGTGCTTAGGAATAGAACTGTGAATCTAAATTTCTTCTGTCTCTCTCCCTGATTCCACCTGTAATTTTGATGAGTATTTTATCACAGCATTTTCCATCTGTGTTCTGAGGTACTTGGGAAATAAGGCTGAGTATAGGAAAGAGAGATGAGGTTTCACGGGTTTGGCCCTCAGAATGAACTTGATTAGACGAGTACTGACATCTCCATTTTCAGACACAACTCTGAAAAGTGTGTCCCAAATCTTTTCTGTCTGTACAAAGATCATTTGTGGTCTTTTCTCCTTTATTACATTCACTCTGTGTAAGTTCAATGAACTATAGATGATCAACTCACAAAAATATTACCAAGGGTTATTTCTGGGCACTGGAGTTATGGGTTAACATTTTCTTTGTATTCCTCTGTCCTAGAAAACTTAGGGTCCTGGATTAGGCATCCGTGAACCTTCCTGATAGTAAATTATTGACAATTTTATGATGAAAATATGCTGATGAATAAAATACAAAGGAGTTGCTTTAGACTCTTTCCTGTACTTGAAAATTAGGAAATAATAGTTTTGTTTTAAAAAAAGCAAAGGAAGATACATTTAGAACACAGGAAATTACTTGCAAAATAAGCTTGAGATACAAGTATTGGAATAGAACTGCACAGTTTCCATCTGGAGGAGGCAGTGTCTAATATGCTTATATCAGTGGACTACTTATGACCATGTTTTGCGTAGATCTAAATTGAATTCGCGCAGCAGGCAGGTCACTGTATTTGCTGACGCATAATGAGGGTGTTCAAACTTAGACTGTTTATCCCCCTGAGTCTCATTAAACTAAATATAGTTGCCTTAAGCCACCTGCCTTTGGGCAGTCGCAATAGAAATAAAATCAGATTCATTTCCCGTCTTGATAAACTGGCATTAACTACTACTTTATCTGAAATAGGCTTGATAATTAGTGCCTCTGATTACATAGAGAAAACTGTTGAATCCTTTAGGATGCTTTAAAAAATGCAGCCTTTCTAAATTTGCAGCAGTTGAGGTAGGAGATTTGCAAGCCCTGAGCCAGTGAGGACCGTGATGAGCGTCATTAAAATAGCAATCTTTTTTTGGAAGCTCATCTTGTCCCAAGTAAGTGTGATTTAGGAATATGGGAACACCTGTTCCAGGGTGGCAGATTTTACCTTGGCGCTCTAATATCTATGATAGTTATAAGGTGCAGAGAACAATATGGATAAAGGTAGTGAAATATTTAATTAATCAATGGTAAGATTTAAGGTAAAAGTACTATCTCAGGGTCATGGTCTAGTTATATGTCTATTTATCCACAGTCAGGTGCAAATAAGTCATTTCTGTTTTATTTTAGTGAGTATTATTGACCACATACAGTGAACTTGTTTCCCTCAAGGCTGCAAGGAGTGGTTTCCCACCTGTGAAATGCCAACTTTCTGAGAAGCAGACTGACCCTGTGTGTTATTCTACCTTCCAACACAACTCTTTCTTCTGCCCTCCCCTCGAGGAGCTCATGTGGATTTCTCTTTAGACTGGAGGAGACACTTATGCATTTCTTGGAATGTCATTCAGCACTACGGACATTTTTCTGTGGTTTTAGACTTATGTCAGAGACCACCCAATTAATAATACCTTGCTGGCCATCACATATCTTACCTCTGGGAGACACACATGGAGCTGTGACCACAACAGAGCTAGGCACCCTGCAGACCTGGAATAAAAAGTAGCATTCAGGTTCTTTGAGTAGAGAGAGACAAACAAATAAAAGCTAATTACAAGAAAAACCACAAAGTAGGATTTTTTTTAATCAAAGAAGCACTAATAATAGTAACAATAAATATATTATTTCTGGAAAGCTTAATTCTGTTTCTGATCACTGTAAAAAATATCACGCATACAGTGTTTGATGATGCTCCCACATCAATCATCTTGCATTAAAAATACACAATCATTTTTAATCAATTCAGTCTTTTTTAGGCGCCTCTCCCAATATCCTTGTTTAGCCTCTGGGGAAGGAAAGTGTTTTCCCCCAGTGACAGAGCTGGGATTAGAATAAGTGTCTGTGACCTCAGAGTCCTGGCCTTGCCCTCGGGAGTAGCTTGATGGTTACACACTGATGAGCCCTTATATAGGGAGACATAGCGAGAAGTGGTAGCTTTCAAGTCTGTAGTATGATAAGTGTCAGACTGGTTGCTGTAGAGACTGCAGACCCTGATTTTGAAGTCAGTGCATACCCGCATTCACCATCAGAGGCTGAGCAAGGATACTGGGAGAGACACCTGTAAAGATTGAGTTAATTGAAATGGATGCATTGTTTATAGTATGAGAGGTAAAAAAAATCTGGTGAATCATTGCACTTGTGGATTCAGGAGGAGGAAGATATTGACGATTTTCAGACCAGTTCCTTTCTTAAAACAAGAAATATAGATGGGAACATTAATTCAAGATGGCAGAGTTTGGGGAATATTCAGTCTTCTACATTTGAGCACTATTCTGAAGTATCTGTGATCTCTCTTTCCTCTGACAGCCTGGCTGTCACACAGGAGGTCATGTGAATCTGATGAGCCAGTAGACGCAGGGCTCCTGCAGACACAGAGCTAGGTTAGGTTCCTCTGACTTACTTTGTTGCAAAGTTTCTTTGTTTCTTTTGGGGATAGTACAGATTTGCTTAATTGGCAAAGTACACCTTAGCTCACTCTCTTCTTGGAGATCAGTTCTCTAGTTACTACAAAGGAAGGTCTGAGGAAAGAAATATTTCAGTCTAAATACAATATTTGAGGTGACCTTTTTGTTTGCTTCTTGCCTTGATAGTTTATAGTACTGGTATTGATAACAATGGAAGCTCATCTCTTAGTGTCCCAAAGATGAAGGGAGATGAGGAGAATGAATGCCATCCCCATTTATCAATTGTGTATAGAGAGAAAGTGACAGCTACCTTGATCATACCTGGAATTCAACTAAAGATAGTCTAGCCTAAGGTGGGGCTGAGAGCACAATTTTTTAGACATCTGGCTGGACTTTACCACTGTGTGTGATAACATTTGATTTTTTTTTTTTTTTTTGAGGCAGGGTCTTGCTAAGCAGTTCAGGCTGGTCTTGAGCTCAATTTGTAGCCCAGGCTAGCCTCAAGCTGGCAATGATCCTCCTGCCTCAGCCTCCCAAGTGCTGGGATTACAGGTGTGCACCACCACTCCTGGCTAGCATTTGATTTTTATGGGATAGTATTTTGAGGAGTATGAAATAAACCTTGACTGATATATTTTCCAAATTAGGTGTGTCTATGCACTTGTGTACTCACAGAGTAATAAAAATAATCTGCTAATTCATTTGGAAAAGTCAAGCTCCAGTCCTATGCAAATATATGAAATGGTACCAAAAATAAATGCACTGGGGATGACAGCATACGGGTGAGGAAAAGGAAGACCTATTTAATGAAGTAATTAGTCTGAACGCACAAAGGAACCCACTTCTACTTAACTACCTAACAATGTTCTTTTTGGATTTTGCAAACCTTGGGATTAAAAAAAAAATGCTTTTACCATTTTATTAAGTAGCTAGGGTTGTGGGGGGAAGAAACTATTCAAGCACTGCATGTTACGTATTTATGCTTTTCCAGTACATTGTTCTATAAACCAAAGTAAGATGGGAATAGACTTGTTATTCTGCTCTTTCCATAATATGAGCTCAAATGAGAATTATGAAGTGGGTGTGATACTGGAAATGGAATCTGAAATGTCCTCATGGGGGGAAATGTAGGATAATTATGTGCAAAAACCAGGCAGTAGATACCATTTCTCCCTCCTTGAGGCATGTGTATGGAGGGGAACAGAAAATGCTGTGAAAACCTCCTCAGTTTGAAAAGTCAGCATAAGAAAAACCAACTGGAAAACAATAGGTCTTTTCTTCTACTGTTACTACAAGATTTTCTGTAGGAATTGCATTTCTGTAAGAGTTGTGTTGCTTAGTCCAGGGATTTTATGGTAAAAAAAGAAGGGTTTTCACTAATTCTCCATTCTATTCAATTATTGATTTTTAAATTTTTAATATTTTGATCTTTTTAAGAGCATATATTTGCTCTCTGGGTTTTAGTCATCCCAGGAATCCAATGTGACAGATGAGGAAGATATTTTATTCTATTTTGGAATGGAAAAAACTGAGACAAAGCAAAAGATAGAATATCTTGCCCAAAGTCAGGGATATTTGTAACTGGC
This sequence comes from Chinchilla lanigera, assembly GCF_000276665.1. Lineage (NCBI taxonomy): Eukaryota > Metazoa > Chordata > Mammalia > Rodentia > Chinchillidae > Chinchilla > Chinchilla lanigera. Next base: position 9,637,115 of record NW_004955424.1, on the reverse strand, counting down.
TAGATGTGTATTATTTTATCGTAACATACGCTTGCATGGTATATATGTACCAAAACTCATTTAACTGGTCATTATTTTGGGACATTTTGATTTCTGCACAGATATTTTGGGCCCTTTTAATTTTCTTTTAGAGGTACTTTTTCCAAGAATTAAGAATAAATCAAAGCAATCCCATAATTCTTTGTGTACAGATCTATCAAAGTTCCTATATTACTTTTAATGTATACCTTGATTCCAGGCCATGTTCTAGGCCAGCAGTGAGGGCTGGGGGACTACTTTTGGGAATATTCAAGATCATTGCCTGTATTTTACAATTTATTTCTATTATTACATTGTGCACTGTCTTGCTATTATTGTAATATTGGGTTCTCACAAGAAGCCCCCAACCTAGATCACTTGCACAAGCAGTTCACAGTAGTGTTTATGAGAAAACAGTTCTGTTGCTGATCTGACAGGTGGTGCAGCTCAGGAAGTACTGCCAGGAAGAGGAGCCTCTGTAAATACAGATGAAGCTTCACTCACTGCCTGATGCTCACCTTCTGCTGTGAAGCCTGGCTCCTAACCAGCTAGCAGTCTGTGGCCTTGGGGTAAAGATCCTGTATCCTAGGCTGTGACTTTATTCCTTTTACCTTGATTTCCTGATATCATACAGTCCCCCAGAATATGATGGACACTTAATTCATTTACTAATAGTCAATGTTTATGCCTATTTGAGGATTTTGGCTTCAAATGAGAGTATCATCGTGATATATTTTGAAAAGAAATCAGTGTACCCATTTATGTTTCTGGATATAAAAATCAATATTTTCAACTGTAAGTTGTTTCGTTAAATATTACGAATGCTAATGTAAAAGTAGAGACTGTTAGCTAATTGAAGTGGTGGTCAAAAGAGTTATGTTTATTGAAAACATTACACATAGTAGTTTAACTACATCACTGTAATTAAGATCACATCATAACTTCGATTAAAATTTTCCATTTTTGCTGCCGTCATGGCCTTTTGCTATTTTGGAATAATTTTTCTCCAGATAGTCATTTGAAAAATAGTGCATATGTTGCCAAGATTTACATGTCAGATGGTTTCAAACTAATTAATTTAATATATAATGTTTATTATCATTTTGGAGTACAATAAAATAAAGAGTCAATACTTGGAGATATACATAAGAAAAAGGATTGAATGTATTGCACCATCTTGGTACAGAGTGAAGCAACCCCTATTATTTCACATTTCTTCATCCTTATTGGATTACTTAGGAGAATAGAAGAATATATCAGCATTTTACTGTCATATTTTCCAATTTTCAGTACCTTTACTTGCTTCAATGCTAAGCACTTGCTATGTCATTTTCTCATGCAAATTTTTTCTCATAATTTTTGTTGAGGTAAAAGTTATATACAGGTAAATCTACAGATCTTGTTAATAAGTACGAAGTCAGGTAAATTTTCATATATGTGTCTATGTAACCAATATCCCAGTGAAGATACTGAACATTTCAATGACTCCAAAAAGTTCTCTCCTATCCTTTTCTAGTCAATCTCCATTAATCAGAAGCAACTTTCTGTTGTTTGTTTATTGCTGAGTAAATATCAAATTTGTTCATCTGTTCTTTCTTCATGGTCATTTGGGCTGCTTCCAGCTATTTTACTAGTAAGAGTAGGGTTATCACAGATCTTTTTGTATCTATAATTTTGTAGGTATAAGTCATATCTCTTGCAGCTGTACCTAGCAGCATTGGAAGGACCCAGACAGGGGATAGCTATAAGGTTTTCTTCGTAAGAAACTGCCAGAGCTTTCCAGTGTGGCTGTACCATTTTATACTCTTTGTAGCACTGCACAAGTGCTCTAGTTGTCTTGTGTCTAGCTACTATTCATTATTCTCAGTCTTAAAATGTCTTAGTGGTGTTAATGGTTATAAAGTGGTATATTACTGTAGCTTTAATTCATATTTTTCTGATGATTAATGTTGAATATATTTTCAGATGCATGTTTGCTATAGATATATCTTCCTTTTGGAAGTATGTCTTTTAAATTCTTTTGCTTAATTTTCTAATTGTGTTTTCTGTTTCCTTAAAAGTTTCATATATATTCTGGAGGTATGATTTTTCCAAAACAGATGCTTATGTACTTGCAGCAAAAACATTTGACCTGTAGTTAGTACATTAATTTTCTTACTATCATTTGATTATCAGTGTTTTAATTTTGTATGAAGTATAATTTATTTTTATAGTTAATTTGTTTCATATTCTGTTTAAGAAGACTACTCCAAGGAGAGGAATATGTTTTACTTTGTTTTCTTCTAAAAACTCTGGTCTAGGCTTGCTTTCTGTGTAAAACGTAGCTGAAGTAATTTGCCGTGCCTGGTAAAATGCAGGGGGTAAGAGTTGTATCTGTTGATCCGGTTGCTACACTATGATTTATTTAAAAGGCGTTCTGCTTCCCTATTGAATTTAGTTGGTACTTTTTCTAAAAACAAGTAACACATAGGTTCTATTTCCAGACCATCTAGTGTGTTTCTGATACAAGTTCCTCTTCTACGGTGAACAGCTCACTGTTTTGATTATGGTAGCTTTATGGTGAGTCTTAAATTTGAATGATTGGAGTCCTCCAACTTTGTTTATCATTTTAAAGACAATTGCCTTGGGGATTTAGCTCAGTGGGACAGCAGCCGCCTGGCAAGTGTGAGGTCATGAGTTCGATTCCCAGCACCGGGAAAAAAAAAAAAAAACTGTTAAAAACAATTGCCTAGTCTATATTCTTGAAATTATACACAGATTTTAGAATTAATCTTTCTCCCCTCCTCCCTCTCTCAGAAATTTTGTTGGAATTTTGAGAGTGATTGCACTGAATCTATATATATATCAATTTAAGTAGAATACAGAATCTTCCAATTCATGACATGGTTTTAGCTTTAATTTATTTCATCCAAATTTTATATTTTTCAGTATTCATATTTTGCACATTTTTTGTTAAGTTTGTCTCTAGGGTATGATGATGTGATATTATGGTGTCATTTTTTAAAATAAATTTTCCAATGGTTTCTTTCTAGTGCATAAAAACAGCTGATTTCACATATTGATTTTCTATTTGTGTTCTTATGAAATCCATGTGTTTGTCTTTGTAGGTTGTTTAAGATTTTTCTATGTAAGCAAATATATTATTTGCAAATAATGATGCTTCTTTTTCAAACTTTATGCATGTTGCACTTTTGGCAGGGAGGAGTCAACATATTGCTTAGACCAGGACTTTTAATACAATGCTTGGTGTACATTTAGTAAGTGAACATGCTCTGAGCTTTTCCTGTAAAGTAGTTAGTCACTACAAAATATAAGCCTAGTGGTAGTTTTTCTTTTTAATTAGGGGTCTTACAATGTTCCATATTTTCTTTGTATTACTAGTTTGCTGAGAGGTTATAGCATTCATTGAATTGGCCATTTGGATTTCCTGTTTGTTTATTTGCTTCTGTACACCAGCTTTCCTGATGATCACTCCATCTTTGACATCACCTACTGGCTTCCAGCAATTTATCACCCTTCTTGCTACCTCCCAGATGCCTCACACAGTCCCTGTCATGTACCTATAGAAAGTGTCTCTGCATTTCTGCCCTATCTCCACCCTGCACAGTTCCTCTTCGCTAGGGTTTGTGTGTAAAATCCCAACTCTTTGCCATCTTGAAATGCCTTACTCTACCTCTTTAGCTTTGGGAAACATTTTGACTGGGGTTAGTAGCAATAAAATGTCCCTGGTAAAAAGTTGTAGCAATCTCAAGCCTCATTTTATATTTTTCCTTTCTAGAATCATAGTCTTTGGTTACACATTCTTCAAGGTCTATCAACAATATGAATGTCAGTAGAACGTGTGAAAAGGAAGACAGTACAAAATGCACAATGAGCCTGCATATATAAAAGTGATGCGATGATGTAGAAAAATATGATACTTAATTGACTTTGTGTCATATGCTTCAGACCATTATGAATACGTTGAAGCTTGTAATAGGTGGATCAGATGATCTCAGGGTCATGTATAATTTTTAAATTTCAGAACCTCATCATATCTAGCTTATGATAGTGATATTAGATTACAGAAACCAATCAGTATAGAACAAATGTTTCTGGTCTTAGAATCAAACAGACATGATTCTAAGAGCTGCAAATAAGATTTAGCATGCTGAATTTCAATATCCTCATCGTCTGAATGAAGATGCTACTGTTTGTCTTAGTGATTGGTGTATTCTGGATAATATTTGTAAACTGCTAAGCAAAAAACTTTGTTTGAAATTTTGCAGGAGATCATTCGATGAGGCTGATGATACTAATGGAGATGAAACATAAACATCTTATCCTGTAAGTGAAAATGTAGTGAACTTTCTGGGAGTATCTGCTCTAAGGAAAGGTCAGTAACTTATTTACAGTTTTCCTGGCACTGCCTAAGACAGGCTAGTAAAATGCTATCTGGATGAGATCCATGGAAATCTGTTTAACTCTCCTCCTGGCCTTTTTAATCAATTCATCACGGAAAGTGCTTTATGGAAAGCAGCAAGTACTGCCATTACCCCACTGCACAATCCTTCCTTCATATTTTGATTCCATAAATGTCACATCTTTGATGACTTTAAAAGTAATCTTTATGGGAAGTGCATTGCTTAATATACAGTACTGAAGAAGTACCTCCTTCCTCCTCAAACAATCATACATTTAAGGGGAAAGATAGGGGAGAATGCTTCTCTCTTGGACAAACAGAGTGCAACAAAGTTCAAAGCTGAGGAATAAATTTTTCTTGAGAAATGCAATAATTATAATAATTAGAAGCAAATTAATGCCCAGTAATTGCAGTGCATTTTTCTTTTAGCTAATTATACAGTGAAAGTGTAGAGGGCAAGATCTGTGCTTTACATGTGCTAGGTTCAGCATGCAGTCTGCTGCTGGCACGCACAAAAAAGAAGTTGCAACTAAATGTTGCTAATATTCCACAGGAAAGTTTACTAGGGAAGGGGCACTGCACTTATAAAGCTTAATAAGGAATGTGATTCTTAGAATACTAAAAAGATTTTTTGTTACTCTTTAGATTAGACCACTGATAGCCATGAATAATTATTGTGAAGCAAAATGGATACGTTTTTCTTTCTTTTTTTTTTTTTTGGTTTTTCTCCGGTACCGGGAACCGAACTCACGACCTTGCGCTTGCCAAGCAGGCGCTTTTGCCGCTGAGCTAAATCCCCAGCCCCATGGATACGTTTTTCTCTTCATTCCAAATTTTTTGGTAAATGTTTGACAACCTAAAATGTCAGACAATAAGATAAAAGTAAACATAAATCATTATATGTGTATATTTATTTACCATCTATAACAGTATAATTCATATAATATTCATAAAATTTATTTTTAAATTTATTTTAAAAAATAAAAGAAGGAAAACATATTAACAAACACACAAAATTTAAATGGTTTACAAAAATGTCATTAGTAGAGCTAAGTAAAATTAAGTGTCTAAATTAGGGTAAAGAGAAAATAAAAATGACACATTTCATTTTTATATTATTTTAGATTACTTACCAATGGTAAATGACTTTTTTGATTAGGAGAAACTTGTGAATTAATCTTTCATTATGCAAATGTATTTAAGAAACTCACCTAAACACAAGAGAAGTTTATGAAAGTGTATATGTTGTATATGGGGATGAAGGAATGGGGGCAGCTGGATGCATGCTTAAGCGAAAAAGTTCCTTATGACAAAGCTCAGCTTCATGTAAGAGCTTATTTGAAAGTTCTAGCAGGAGAGCTCAGCTACTCATACACCCTTCACCAAGGAAACAGGATAGGCTTACCTGTGACTTATCACCAAATATCCCAAGAAAGGGGTCAAAAATTTCCAGCCATATATGCAGTGGTCTTTAGCTATTTAATTGGTTTTTAAATGTGAGATGAATCAGAAATTTGATGTACCTAGGTCACGTACTATAATGATATAAACAAAATCAATAATAACAAAGTAATCACATTAAACTTTAAAAAGAACCTCTATTTTTGGTTTCATGGACATTTAGAGAGGCAGTATAAAAATATTGGTTTCCAATGTATATTTCTTTTAATAGACTAGGATATTTTGTCATTTGAAGCAAATAAGAAATCCATAAACTTTATTAAATTAAGTTAATTGTTTATATATAAGAAAATAGATAAAAATGTTTGAGGTAGTTTATTCTATTAGTTTGACTATGGATTCTTCTTACAATGTCATTTGTATCATTACTCTATTTGTCAATAAATAGAATAAAATATCTAATAGGATTTCTCACAGAACTAAAGAAAGCAAACCTAAATTAATGTAGAACCAGAAGAGACCTAGAATAGCAAAAGCAATTGTGGGCAACAAAAGCAAGGAAAGGGGAATCACAATCCTGAAATTAAAATTATACTATAAAGCTATACTAATAAAAACAGCATGGTATTGGGAAAAAATAAACAGACATGTGGACCAATGGAACAAAAAAGAGGATTCTGAAAAAATCTCCAGGCATACTCAGCTACCTTATCTTTGACAAAGGGGCCAAATACATTTGCTGGAGAAAAGAGCCTCATTAATAAATGATACTAAGAAAACTGGCTATCTACATACTGAAGATGGAAGCTAGACCTATATTTCTCATCATGCATTCAGCTAAAACCTAAATAGATAAAAGATTTCAGTATTAAAACCAAAACACTTAATCTCCTTGAAGACAGACTAGATAAAACTTGAAGACATAGACATAGGTAAAGACTTCCTGAACAGAATCTCAGCTGCACAAGAAATAATACCAAGAATCAACAAATGGAATCCTATCAGATCAAAAAGCTTCTGCATAGCAATGGAAACCACTAACAGAGTGGAAAAATTTTTGCCAGCTTATCCTCACACAATGGACTAATAATTAGAATATATAAAGAACTCAAAAATTTAGACCCCCCCAAATATAGACACAACAAAAAAAATTGGCATCAAAAACAAATAATACTCTGCAATTAGTTATTTCCATAGTTCATAATATTAAAACAGTATTCTGGTTTTACATCTACAGTTGACAGAGAAAGTTCTCATAATATATAAAGCAGCTTTATAAAAAAATAATACTAACTGATTAGGCCTTGGGAATTTCAAGTCAGTGGGAAATTTACCAGTGGCATTGGCTACAGCTCATGTCTCCTGCACCTCTTAGTTGAGTCAAATTAACCTGAATTGTTTTTAATCAATAGTTAGTACGCATGTGCTGCAAGATTTATTGTTTTCCCAAAATAACAAAATAAAATAACCCACCTAATTATTTCAAATTTTTTTAAAAAGGCAAATGGCAATTAGATCATTTATGAACTAATCCCTTCCCAAAGTTGATATTTTAACTTAGACATGTCCTATGAGAAAAGTTACTCAAGACAGTAAATACTGGTTTTAATATTATGAAAATGTATTGGGTTAAAGTATTCATTTTAATTTGCAAAAATTCCCTTTTCACATTGATTTGCCAAATCCCATCTCAGCATGGTTCTTAGTCAAATTTTCAACTATGCTGCAAATGCTATATCAACTGGTTCAAATTTCTTTTGTAGGTTATTAAATGGAATAAATCAAATATAAACTTTCTCTTAAAGTAAAAAAATGCCATAAAAATGTTATTTTTATACTGATTATTACCCAACTTAGAATTTGTGAATATATCTGCCTGGTAGCATGCTAAGGAGAATGTCAAATTTTTGAGCCATATTTGATGTCACCATAAGCAATGGGGCTGAGTTAGAAGTACAGATTTATTCATCAGGCAGATGAAAGTGAAATCATGGCTTCACTCGATAGGCAGTTGATGGACTCATTTAAACTCAAGTGCTTCTGCTTTCTCAGTTGAAAATTGGCAGCTAAAACATCTTCAGTCAGAGTGAATGGAGGTATGAGAAAAAATATATACATATATGGGTACGTACAAAAATACATACAAATGTATGGTAAGCATTCAGTAGAAACTGTGCTTTATCTTCTGAGTTTTGATCTTTTCACAGGCTTGTGAGATGCCATAGGGTACACTCTGAAGACACCAGGCAGCAGCAGTGAATCACAGCTCTTGGACAGTAACTGGAAACAGCTCCAAGTCATGGAGGAGAGGAGAGCCTACAATACTCTGCATAGCTAAGCTGTGACATTTGGTAGGCGAGAGAGATGGTAAACGCACTTTTGACTCACTATGTTTTTAACTTACAATGGTTTTCTCAAAATGTAACCCTATTATAAACCAAGGTATATCTGTACTACAAAACTGACTATATGCGAATAAACAGATTTTAGTAATTTTACCAAAAACCTAAACTGGTTTTTTTTTTTGTGGGGGGTGGTAAAATTATGGATACTTGTTAAATTATACTTTGTTGTTTTTATATTTAAAAAACAAAAAAAACTTTCCAGAAGTAGAAACAAAAAGTCAAATTCTGAAGTGCTTAAGAGTGTCTTTGTATGTCTTTAATGTTCCAGCTTGTCCAGTATTTGTTAAAAAGCACTGCTAAAACACTGGTGTCCTTGTAATTTATGTGTGTGTTCTTAAATTCAAATTATGATAAATGTGCTTTGAAATTAATAAATTGATTAACAAATATGTGTTTGAGAAAATAAGATGAAAAATAGTCACTGAAGGGTTAGAGACAAAAATGTATCTGGATAGTTCTTGGAAGGCAAGGGGCAGGATACAGACCATTGGGCCATGGTACAGACAGAGTTCTGGGAGGTTGAAAGGAGTCACCTGACAAGGATACAGAAGCCACAAGAGGAATACTGTAACCTATCCTGCATTCTTTGGGAGATGTCCTCCTTGATTTTATCTTCCTCTACAATCTCTTGGGTGCTAGAAAAATGAGAGTTTATCCAATGATGGTCACCTAAAAGATACAAGAGGACATAGGACACAACCCTAGATACACAATTACGCCAATTGTAAGTTTATATTGAAGTTCTGATATTAGTTTACTGTAACATACCTGCAAGCACATGTAGAATGATGGTTAAACACGTATAAAAAGAGAGAAGTACAAATATGCTTTATTTTATCTAGTACAATTTCTAACTTAGGAAAAAAATGACCTTTAGATCATTGCAATAGTCCAGACAATAACAGTTGGGACATGTAACAGGTAGTTTGATTTCTTGGTTTGATGACTGCATAAAATGCAAAAGATCAAGCTAGAATTCTGTCCACATCACTGTAAATATCAGATGCAGTCATTTGTGTAAGATTTGTAGATTTAAGAAAACATTTAAAATGTAGCATGAACTCAAAGAAGTGTCAGTGTGTAGTCAGCAAATCACACGCCTCTCTGAGAGGTTATATATAGATACCTTAAGGTTTGGCTTTTATTTTTGACATCACAGTATTTTTTTATTATCAAAAAATGCCACAAGACTATGTGAGAACTTTTAAAGCCAACAAAGTGAAAATACATGTGTCCTAGGTATATCTTAATGTAGGGAGAAGAAAGAAAAGAGAAGAGTTTAATAAGGTTTGAATTCAATGCATTTCACTGGTTTGTGGGTTATTACCAAGATTCTGTCTTGAAGTATGTATTATAAGAACAATATATTTTATGATAGCTTTGGAGAAATGCCAAGAAAGCATTGGGAAAATCATCTTTTCATTTAATTGTTATCTTTTGTTGTTTCAGGGTGACTATGTGTACATTTCATCTTAGCTCATTTCCCTGGTTGTAATCCTTTACAAATACAAGAGATCACTGAACTTGGAGTTTAAAATATTGTAAAATCATTTTTTAAATGTTACTTTTGCTGACACTTAGTGATCCACAAAGGAGTTGTTTTATTCTCTCTTCCTTTTGGGATCTTGTTTTTGGTTTTTTTATTTTCCGGCACCAGGAATCGAACTCACAACCTTGCACTTGCCAGGCAGGTGCTGTGCCTCTGAGCTAAATCCCCAGCCCTATTCCTTTGGCATCTTGGAAGATTATTTAATTTGTAACACTTTTTTTTGTTTGTTTGTTTTTCTCCGGTACCGGGAACCGAACTCACGACCTTGCACTTGCCAGGCAGGCGCTTTGCCACTGAGCTAAATCCCCAACCCCTAATTTGTAACACTTTTAACAAGGAAAAGTATGATGATAGTACTTTGATTTCCTGGTTTGATGACTGAATAAAATGCAAAGATTTCATATCCTAAATTAATAGAGAGCTAGATATATGCAGGTTTGTGCACATTATTTTATATTAATAGACATCAAAGAAACTGCATTTTACTATGTACATCAGCTGAAACATTCCACAAGTAGCATTATTTTCTTAATATTTTCCCAAGCATTCAACCCATGTTCCCACGATGTTCCTCATCAATGGGCGAGTGTAGGTGGCATTATCCCTGGCCTTGTCTACAGTCTACTGCTTGCAGCCTATTCATTTGGAGCATCGAATGTTGTAAAGAATCAAACTAAACATGGTTTTGAGCAGGACAAACCTCAAGTTCATCAATTTGTTTACCCAAAGTGAGAAAAGCCAGAAGAATATTTTAGAACCCAAAACTGACTCTGCCAATGTGTGGTGCCGACAGTGAAAAATACGACAAAATAACCAAACAATGGTCACGTCATCCTTACACCTTAAGTGAGGTTGGATTCCTTGAATGTAAACCCAATATTAATTGTCAAGTCTATGATTTCTTAGTCATCACTTATGCGGTGTAGAGTGCTTGTATACATGCAGTTTTGTAACACTGTGCTGTCTGGAAAATTTTTATCTCCAAGGACTTAAATAAATGCTCTGACATTTAAAGAGCTAAGTATAAGTTCTGTTGAATACCACGTGGCCTGAATAAAAGGTAAGGAATTACCATGCCCTGTAACACTCTTATAAATACTATCCACAATTTGCAAAATTCTGGACTGGGAAATAAGGGTTGACTTTTCTCATCTCTTTCTTCAAATTTATTTTTTTCTCGGCCTTTTCACACTTTGTTTCTTTTTTTCGTGGTAGAGGTAGACCATGACTAAATGACAGCAACAGCAACAAATGATATGTACTTTATTTGGTCAGTTGAGACTCATATAGTTAATACAGTGTGAAAAAAATGGAAATGTTTTCAGTAGAATTTGCCATTTAGATAAAATGATATTTTGAGTCATCACATAGCTTTATGTTTAGCTAGGCATCAACTAACTCTTAAGTGCTTAGATGAAAATTATGCTTTTCCTGTTCCTAAGTACATTGGCATTCTTACAAGGAATCATTAAAATGAAAATACGCATTAAAATTTAAAACAATAACTAGAGAGCACGTTCAAACCATAGCTGATGGCTAACGCAGGCTTTCATAAGAAGCAGGTAGTAAAAAGCAGAAATCGGGCATCAGAGTGAGAGCGTGATGTGGGTTGCACACCCCAGAATACCCAGAATATTTCAAAACACATTCTTCTAGATGCACACTTCCCTGCCTCGTTCTGGCTCTCTACATAATAACCCTGAAATGAATCAGAATCAAGGTGATGGAGAGGAAGTGGCTGAGAGAAGTACATTTTGAAAATAAAACATATAATTAATAGAATAACATGAAGAACTCCAGCTGTGCTTAGTGGTTTAGATTTTCTCCTTGCTCACCCTCTGATCCTGTCTTGCACGAGATAAAGTGCTCAAATGGATTTCTGACAGGAAGGCAGGCATGAAAAAGCATGAAAACTTCAGTGCCTCACTCCATCACTGTCATTACAGAGCAAATTTTTAGCAATCTGGAAAAATTAGCAGGTTAGTGTACCAGGCGGTGGGTTCACAGAGGTGGCAGCACTGTCTTCACTCATGTTCACACACATAACATGGTATAAATATTTTAAAGAAAGAGACCTCGGGCTGGGGATGTAGCTCAGCGGTGCAGCGTCTGCCTGGCAAGCGCGAGGCCCTGAGTTAGATTCCCGGTACCAAAAAAGAAAATAGTAAAAAACAAAAAAAGAAAAAAAGAAAGAAAGAAACCTCAAGTTCTGAGCAATAATTTACAAAGTAAGTACTTTTAACTACAACATAAGCCCAAGTGATTCTTTTTCAGAATCTTTAAAATTTTTATTTTTGGTAAAGTGAAAGAAATCCCCATTAGCTTATGGCAAATGTTTACATGATCATGGATCAGTTCATATGTGAGAATGTGGAATTGTAGTGAGGACAATATTTGGTTATGAACAACAATATACAGTTGGAATTATCACAAGAATTTATTTCATTCATTTGTTAGATTTTGTGTTAACATTGCTATTATTTAATTTTTTCCAAAGGTATCATAAACAATTTGAAACTAATTTAATTTACTGATAATTTTATTAAAAAATTAATAGCTAAGAAACTGATTTATTTATATTATCAGCATATCAGTTTTGGAAGAGGAAATTGCTTAATGTATTTATGCAACATGAGATTAATCACTGCTTATTTTTCATCTCAAATGTATTTCATTTTTGTCATTATCGTTTCTTATTTATTTGAAAAGTATTAATTGTGCACCCATCCTGCGCAAGTCACAAAGTTCATGTATTTGCTTTGGAGTAAGATGGATGGAGCCAATGGAAGAATAGGATTTTTACTCACGTGGGTGAAATGGCATAAAAAATAAACTTGGACATGTAAATCAGAGTTTGTCTTTGGAAATGTTAGACTTGTAATGGAGTGTTAGGTTTGAGTGCCTTGTCTGGTGAACAGTTGGAAAAATTTGGAGGAAAAACCTTGGGTTAAGAGTACAGATTTGGAATCTTGTAGTTAAAATCATGAGAGTAAGTGGATGTAGAGAACAGAAAAGAACGGACATCTGAGGGCTGAATTAATATAAAGGTGTCAGGGCTCAGGACAAGGAGAGAGGAAACAGCAAAGGATATTGAGAAGGAGCAGACAGGGAGGCAGGGGAGAACAGAGAGAGTGAACAACCAGAAATCAAGTAAAGAAATTGCTTCAAAGTGGAGTGAGTGATTAACCGAGTCAAATGCTGATCTTTCCTTGAATAGCAGGGGGCCTTGGCCAGTTGATTCAAGAGTAACCTTAACAAGAGAAGCTCCCATGCAGTGAGGTGAAAGCCTGGCTGAACTGAATTCAAAAGAGTATGAGAGGCAAAAAATTGGAGCTAAGAGTACAGACAACACTTCTGAGTTCCATGTGTTCTTCCATTAAAACTTCAATGCTTACAGTGAGAATGATTTTAGTGGGCTTATGCTAATGTGCAATAAAACCACAGACATTTTAGAAATGGAAACAGACCAGATGGGCACTGTCTACTCATTTGGAGAGCCATTTTAGTTCCATTGAGCTCAATTATGACTCCCTAGTAATGTGTCTTAAAATATACATTTCAGGAAAATCTAATCAAAGTGAAAAACATATTCTATTCGATAAAAAGCCCTGTGACCTTTCTTCACTATGAGGGTATAGTATTCTTTATATTTATTTTATTGCTCCTTATAATAAAATAATAATTTATCTAGAGAAGAAACAGTTTCATAGTGGTCAAGAGTATTGGCTTCAGGGATTCAAATCTCGCTTCAGTTTCTGTGTTCCGTGACCTTGTACAGGCTTGTGACTTGTTTTTTTCACTGCAAAATGGTGGAAATAGTGCCTATGTCCTACTGAGGCCATAAGAGATGAATGAGCTAATGATATACTAAACAATGAAAAACAAACTAGGACACTGGCATCCAATAAATATTCAATAAATGTTTGCTGTTATGAATATATTTTAAGGTGATTTTATATATATATATATATATATATATATATATATATATATATATTACATTGGCCAAGCAGATTGACTCTAGATTTGAAACAGAACTGAATTTTAAATACTGTATTTTAGAAGTTTAGAATGTTTTCTTATGCACATTTTGATATTGTTAGACCAATTTCAAGAAATAACTAATCCAACTATACTAATACAGCTGCAATAATAAATGAGTGTTCTTGCTAGAAAGTGGAGTTATGGAGAGCACTGTATGACCTACCTCATAAAACACTTGTGGACATAAAAGGTACACCAAATATTAAGTGTCTTTCACAGCACCAGAATAAAATAAGCCCTGAAATCTTGGCTATTATTATTAATTATTATTATTATTATTATTATTATTACTCTTATTATCTCCTGGTAGATGTGGTTTTCATCTTGGTCTTAACAATTTCAAAACATGATATTTTGGGAAAATCTCCCACTAGTGAATGAGAACTAGCTATGACAAGTAGACGTGCTTTGAGACCAAAGAGAGAAGCAGATAGATCTATAATTGCATAAAGTGCAACTGTTTTAGGATTTACAGACAGAGCATGTGTTGGGTGCCACTGAGAGAGGTGAAGCCCTACACCTCAGGGTGTGAGGACAGGTTTATTTTCTAGCTAGACAAAGTGGGTGTTAGCCAACTGGCGTGTTCCTAGCTTTTCTCAGAAACTTTTAACACATTTAACATGTGCTAAGAAAGAGACTTGGGGCTGAAGGCTGGCACAAAACCTTCAGCTGTCTGTCTTAACAACTTTATCTGTCCTGTAAGTTTGAAGATACCATCAAGGTCACTTGTTGAACAAAAGTGTCATTATGACAAAGATGGCCATAGTCATGTTAAACTGGATTCTTAAGCTTGATTATTTATAGCATTGTACTGAAGCCTCCTAAAATGCTCCCAGTATTGATATTTTCCTCTGGTAATTGTGTTGAGTAAGGTTCTCTAGAGGAGCAGAAGATATATACATACACAAAATATACATACAATTAAATTTTGCTGTGTTACTATTAGACAGGCTTTCCGAATGAAAGGTGGATCATCCACTGTGGCCATCTGCTTGCTGTAGCTGCTCAGTCCTAGAAGCTGGAAGCTGCACAACAATAGGGATCAGTGCTGACATAGACTGAAGGACTGGAAGCTCCTTAGAGAGTCAGTGGTGTGAGTTTGCTTTGAAGGGCTGAGTCTGATATCCATAGGTGACAGTAGTAGTACATGATATACCCAGTCAAGCATAACGGAGCTCCTCAAATGCAGGTCAAATTTCTTCTCATCCCCTTTCATTCCATCAGACTGTAAACCTATTGGATTTGGTTTGCACTCAGGGTGAGCTTGCTCAGTGTTGTGGGCTACATGCCAATCGTTTCTGGAAATACACCCACAGACACATCTGGAGATGTTTTCCTAATCTTCTAGGTGTGTCTTAATCTAACCAATAGTCATAATCAATAATTACAATGGTAAAAACATAATTGCAGTAATAGAACCTCCTGAGTTTTAGTTGGGTACCCTAATACATGAAGTCTGGGCCCAGAGACAGACTATGCTTAAATGTAGTATACTGAAGTTAAGTACAACTTAATAGGATACTACACTGAAATTAAGCACGACTACGATTTTTTTCTGCTATGTGATTAAGTTCTTGGAAGAGACATTATCCATCATCTAGATACAATTTCCAGGCCTTTCCATTAAGACAGCTGGGTGAATGTATTTCTCTTTCTTCTGTCCCTTTCTGTAAATGAAAATGAAGGGCCATGCTGGTGATCAGCTTGGCCTAGGCCAAGTAAGCTTACAGTCTAGGACTGTGATCTGTAAAATGCCTTTTCCATATTAGTAGCAGCAAGCTGTTACTACTAACGTATGACAAGTTGTTAAGAATGCAAATTTTGTAGCACTATCCCAGACTTACTGAACTGGAAACTCTAGAGTTAAGGTCACCAATTTGTCTTGACTCGCTTCCCAGAAGATTCTCATATACATAAAGTCTGAGAGTTACTTCCTGTGGGAAACATGGCAGAAGGTCCCAGAATCTTCTGTTGATCACACAGGGCAGATATCCATCCCCTGTACACACTGCTCACTTACATGTGAGAGAATAAATTCTGTGTAGCTTGAGCCACTTAAGTTTATGCTCTGTTGTTATAGTATAGTAACAAGCATTTTAATTAATGATGTAGTGTACCTTTTGGCTGGTTTATAACCAACTTTAATGTGAAATTAAGTAAAATTTTCCTTGAAGAATTACTAACAATCAAACATTATTTATAGAAGAGTAAGATAAACTGATTGGCTTTCAATTTGCTGAACTTATTAAGCAAAAGCACATAATATACACTCATAAACTCACCCACAGACACACATGGCATATAAGTTTGTCAGTGATTGACATGTGCTTCTTGGCAGTAAGATAATTCAGAGGTAAATCACATATAGAGTAATATGTACAAATGTTTAAATAGCTTTATAATTAATCACATCATAACTAGAATTGATCTTATCTGCTTTATTTGATTCAGTATAAATCAATAAAATACAACAAATATTCAGTAAAATATGTTTCATTAGAGCGTAATATGTTTCAGAAACGATGAAAGGAGATGGAAATATAGAGATGATTAGACATGAAAACCATCCTAAAGGACTGCAGCCTCCTGAGAAAATAACAATTTATTCCCCAGAAACACATGAGGTATCATGTATCACACATTACCTTCCCTAAACCATTTTTGAGCTTACTGTGCACATTTGAATAATATGATGCTATGAGTAGGCAAAGGGGCTTCAGTCTCATCAAAATAATTCAAACAATATAGATAATAAAATGATTATTTACAGTGCAATAAATAAACGTATCTCTCATCTCAGAGTTACATACCTGTATGTGTGTGTATGTTTAGCAAGAATAACTAAAACTTACTCATTTAACAAGATTCCTAAGCACAGTAAAACTTTGGTATCTACATTTTCAGGTTGTACAAGGGGTAATTGTAGTGTATAGTGAATGTTTAATTAAAAACTGTACTGAGTAAAATGTATATTGTCGTTAGTAATCTCCAATTTATCCTCTTCTCTTCAAACACACTTATCCTATTATTCTCATCATTTTCTGAAACATTTCTATCACTCATCTTTCATGAGGGTCTTTATGAAGTAAGACCACAAATATTGTGAATACTGATACTGAGCACCATGCAGCTGAAAGGCGGACTCTTAAAAACATTACGGTGTGATCTCTAAACTTGGTCATCCTATATAGCTGTTATATTTTATGTTCTAGCCTACATCTCCTTATTGATTCTTCTTTATTCTTCTCCTCAATCTCGGGAGCAGTATTTTGTTCTTTTGTACTTTTTACTTTTATTTTTCTTTTTGCCTTCGTTTTCTGAGATTCCACATGGAAGTGAGATCGTGTTAGAGTTTTCTTTCTGTGTCAGTGCTATGCCATGTATTATAATGTCCTCCAGATTCATCTATGTGTAGCAGAAACTTACTCTTTTTGCAGCTGAATAATATTCCTTTGTGTATGTATATATACCACAATCTTTATACATTTGTCCACACACACTTAGGTTGTTTCCAGTCTTGGTTGTTATGAATAGTACTACAACAAAGATGCAAAGACTTGTATCTTCACAATATAATGATTTCACTTTCTATAGCTATATGCCCAAAAGAGGGATTGCTGAGCCCCATGATAGTATTAATTTATTTCTTTAGAAGCCTTCCTACTGTTTCCTACAATGGGTTGTAACAATCTATATCTTTTAAAATTTATGTCAAAACATATGTGAGAAGATAAAATGTTAAATTTATGTTGGCCTTTTGTCTGATAGTAAGGATGCAACAGTTTTTGCATATTTATTCCTATGTGATTGTTTACATTAACTTTTCAAAGTTGAGACATCAGGTGTATATAATATAATGTCCTTGTCTTAAGTATACTTTCAAAGCTGAGGTAATTCATGAGAATGTGATGCTACTGGTTTTAACGAAATTTAGCATGGAGTTGGAATCCATGACAGGTGTTTGAATCCCTGTATGATGTTCACTGTGTGCTCTTTATAAATCTTAGTTTTTATACCTATGTGATGTTGACAATAGTATCTACTTCCTTTGGATTTTTATTTGTTTTTGGTGAGAACTAAAGATTTTCAGCCATTTCTTTGTACCATTGCCAATACGTGTTGTTATTTCATGTTTTAATGGTAGCCATTCTCTCTGGGGTAAGATGGAACCTCTGAATTGTTTTAATTTGCATTTCTTTTGTGGCCAGTGATGTTAAACATTTCTTTATATATTTGTTGGCAATTTGTACTTCTGCTGTGACATGTCTATTAATTTCATTTCCCTATTTTTGATTGGGTTTTGTATTTTGAGGGGTCTAATTTTTAAAATTCATTTTGTTTGTACATTTTAGATACACATAATGATAACATTTATCGTAGGAAATTTGTATCTGTACATGATTTGTCTGGATTCTTCTTCCTTCCCACTCACCTCCCTTCAACTTCTTTTGTTATCCTTTTTTACAAAAGTTGGTTTCCATTTTTTGTTCTATTCTCCTATTTATTCCTTTCCTTCTTTTCTACTTCTCCCTTTTGTTCTCCTTCCCATTTGAACATTTTCATCTCATTTCTCAATAGTAGAATTGAGAATTTCTCAATAATAGAATTGAGAATATCTATTATATATTTTGGTCCTTACTTACACTTTTGGTTTTTCACAACAGAGAAACTATGATATTTAAACGTATGTGTCCAATTTATTTCACTTAAGAGTAGTCTCAAAGTGCATCCATTTACCCAGAAATGTCTCAAGTTTATCCTTCTTTATGGAAGAGTAGTACTCCATTGCATAAAAATATCACATCTTCTTTATTCCTTCACTGATGGACATTTAGATTGTTTCCAAAAATTAGCTATTATAAGTTGTGCTTATAAACATGGGTCTGCCTATATCTCTGTGGCATTATACTTTTGATTCTTTTTTTTAAATAAATGATATTATCTTTATTTCCAAGCTATACAATTATCTGTATACTTTATTCAAAATGATCAACAAAAAGTAATAGTAATAAGTGATGCACAGGATAATCATATCTTTAAGAACTATTAAAATAGCATTTATATAGACTCATGCTGCAAGTTAGAAAATATAATAGAAAACAACTCAGATTTCCATTAGCAATGCAAATACAAAATGCCCACTTTAATAAAAAGTGTGCAGTTATATATATAGCAAAGATAACAGTGATCAATTTGCAGAAACAAAGATTTGAGTAAATGGGGAGGCAGGCCTTATTATGGGTTAAGGACACTCAATGTTATAAAGATGTCATTTTCCCCCTAAATTAATTGATAGGCTTGATTTATTTTTATTTTGAATTTTATTCATGATGGTGGATGCCTCAGAATCCAATGAGGTGATTCTCAAATTTATGTGGAGGAATAAAGTGATGCTTAATAAGTTTTTAGGGGCATGTGACGCGAGTAAAAGCATTCACTAAATGTATTCATTGATTCTAAAACTTTTCAAAACCATTAAATTACATGTCTTAGGATATAGAAGAAATATGATAATCAATAAGTGTGAAACCTTATTCTTTCAGGAACATATCAGAAAGGAAATAGCTGAGTCAAACAAAACCACTAAACTTAGTTTTTTTGAGGGAGCTCAGTGCTTGCACCAGTCTACACTCCCATCAACAGTGGAGAAAGGTTCCTTTTTCCCCACGGTCCCTCTAGCATTTGTTATTGGATGATTTCATGATAAACATCTTTCTGGGGTGAGGTCAAATCTCAATGTTGTTTGGATTTTGATCTCTGAAGAGATAGGAGATGTTGAACATTTTCTAATACATTTATTTGCCATTTCTACTTCTTCATCTGAGAAGTGTCTCTTCATTTCAGATGCCCATTTTAGATTGTATCACTAAATTTGAGAGAGTTTGACTTTTTTTAGTTCTTTATATAGTCTAGATGTTAGCCCTTTTAACCGAGGAACAGTTGGCAAGTTTTTTCCCACACTATGGGTTGATGGTTCACTCTGTTGATGGTTTCTTCTGCTGTGCAAGAACTTTTCAATAAGATGGATATCATTTGTTGATTCTTTGATTATTTCTGAGTGATGGGTTTTTTTCCCCATAAAGTCTTTGCCTGCACCTATATCTTCAAGAGTTCTACCTATTCTTTCTTCCAATTGATTTAGGATTTCTATTTTTAATATTTAAGTCTTTGATCCATTTTCATTTTAATTTATTGCATGGTGAAAGATATAAGTTTAGTTTTAGTCTTTGACATGTAGAAAGCTATTTTTTCCAGCATCATTTATTAAAAAGACAGCTATCTTTCCTCCTGTGAAGGTGTTTGGTCTTTTAATTGAAGATAAAATGGCTGAGTGTATTTGGAGTTGGTTCTTTATCTTCTAATCTCTACCAGTGATCATCAGATCTGCTTTACTTCTTTGCCAACAGAAGCTGTTTTTATCACAGTAGCTTTGTAGTGTAATTTCAAGCCAGTACTTGTGATATGCCTGCCTTGTTGCCCAGAATTGGTTTTGCCATTCTGGATCTCTTCTAGTTCCAAATGAATTTAAGAATTGTTTTCTCTAATTCTGTGAGGTACACTAATCATATTTTGATTGGAATTGCATTAAATCTGTACAATAACTTTGGAAGTATGACCATTTTCACTATATTGGTTCTTCCTATCCAAGAACAAGACATATCTTTCCATTTTCTAATGCCCTCTTTCATTTCTTTTTTCAGACTATTGTAGTTTTCAGAGCAATGTAGTTTTTAATGTAAAGCTCTTCATTAGAATGATTCCTAATTATTTCATCATTCCTATGCCTTTGGGAAGGGTGTGGTTTCCTTACTATCTCTCTCAAACAGTTTGTTATTTGTGTACAAGAATGGTATTAATTTTTGAGTGCTGACTTTACTCCCAGCTACATTGCTGAATTTGGTTATTAAATCTAGAAGTCTTTGGGGGAAATTTTTGAGGTCTTCTATGTAGAGTATCATGTAATCCAGAAATAATAATTTAACTTCTTCCTTTCCTTTTGAGCTTTACTAATTCATATCTATCTAAATATTTGTCCATTTCTTCTGTGTTTTCCATCTTATTAAAGTTTTTTGAAGTAGACTGTGATGATCTTCTGGATTTCTGTAGGTTCCATTGATTTCACCCTTTTCATTCTTAACTGCATGAATTTGAGTATTTTCTTTCTTTTTTTGATAAGATTGGCTAAGGTTTTATCAATTTTATTTAATCTTTCAAAGAACCAACTCTTTGATTTATCGATTCTTTGTATTGTTTTATTAGTTTCAACTGCATTAATTTCTCCTTTAATCTTTATAATTTTCTCCTTCAGAAGAGCTTTGGGCTTGACTTGTTCTTTTTTTAAAATTTATTTTAAAAATAAAAGAAGGAAAGCATATTAACAAAGACTCATCCATTTACAAAATAGCATAAGAACCATACAAGCAATTCTGAATTACAGACAAAGTTGTAGGAAACGAACAATTGTTGTTGTACTATATATTGATATCTTCAAAGTGATTTCTCAGGAAAACACAGACATGCAAGATTGATCCAATAATCAATCATTAACTGTTCCTTTTAGTAAAGTGAAAGAAGTCACTAGTACAACTACGTTAGCTATCATGTATAAACATACATACATAATTTCCCCTTCTTTCTTTTCTCTTTTCCCTCATCCAAGTTGCTGTTTACTGCTCTTTCTAGAAGTTTGGTGTTTAACCTCAGGTTGTTTATTAGAGTTCAGTCTTTTTTCCTGTTGTAAGATTTCACCAATACAAATTTCTTTTGCAGGAATGCTTTCATTGCATCTCATAAGTTCCAGTATGTTGTATTAGCATTGTTATTTAATTGTAGAAAATGTCTAATTTTTTCTTTAATTTCATCTGTGGCCCATTGGTTATTCAGGAGGGTGCTATTTAATTTCTTGTGTTGATGTAGTTTTTGTGCCTTTGATTTCCAACTTTTGCCTTTGATTTCCAACTTCATTGCACTCTGGTATGGTGATATGCATAGGATAATTTCAGTTCCTTTGCATTTGCTTAAGCATGTACTGTAAGCTAGTATATAGTCTATTTTGGAGAACATCCTATGAGCAGCTGATAAGAATGTATACTCTGATATTGTGGGGTGGAACACTCTGTAGACATCTAATAAGTATATTGGTTCAAAGATTTGATTCAGTTCCAATATTTTTTGTTGATTTTGTTTGTCTAGTTGATCTGTGACAATGGGGTATTTAGGTCCCCCACTGCAATTGTGTTAGTGCTTATTTGACTTTTATATACATTAATATTTTATTTTTTATAATTGGGTGCACCAGTATTTAGCACATATGTATTTATGATTGTCATTTCTTCCTCACAGAGCGTTCCCTTAAGAAGTGTATAGTGACTTTCTTACTTCTCTTGGTCAATATTGGCTTGAAATCCACTTTGTCTGCAAGTAGAATAGCTACCCCAGCTTTTTCTGGGTTCCTGTTGAATGAATAATTGTTTTCCATCATTTCACTTTCAGGCTATGAATATCCATTTGAGTTAATTGTGTTTCTTGTATACAGAATATTATTGGATCTTGTTTCTTTATCATTCTTCCTCTCTGTTTCCTTTAGTTTGGTGAATTAAGGCCATTAACATTGTCAGTTATAATTGATATATATTGACTAATCCTTGTCATAGTATTTTCCTGTTATTGGTTCCCTTTGTCTTCCTATGTTTAATTCCTTGCCTTACCTGGGGGATTCCTTTTATTGGTGTTCATGGAATTATAATCATCTTTATCTCTTTCTAGAATGTCTTTCAGAACATTTTGGAGAGCAGGTTTGATGGTCATGTTTTTCTTCAGGGGTTCTTTGTCATGGTAATGTATTATTTCTCCATCAGTTTTAAAAGATAGTTTCATGAAGCACATCAGTATGAGTTGGTGGTTGTTTTCTTTTAGGACTTGAAATACATCAGTGTACATTCTCCTTAAGGTAACCATTTCTAATGGGAAGTTTTCTACCATTCTGATGGGCTTTCCTTTAAAGGTGATTTGTTTTGTTTCAATAATAGCTTTTAATACTCTGTTCTTATACTGAATTTCTGAAATCTTGACTATTATATGCCTTGGCATAGATTTATTTTGTTAGTCCTGGTTAATTGGAGTTTTATATACCTCACTTAACTGTCTGTCAAATTCTTTTCCCATGTGTGGTGGATTGACAGATGGTGGTAAACTTGTAACACCTAGCTAAACTGAATCAGCATGGTTCTGGGTGTTGGGGGCCCACCTGAGGATTGTTGCAGGCAGCCTAAGAGCAGAACTGGAAGGAAGAAGTTGAGGTGCTCTTAGGCTGCTGTTGGTTCTCTTGGGGCTGTTGGTTCTTCTGGAGGAGCTTGTCATGCTGGCTTTCCTGATATGAACTCAGCTGTTCACATAGTTGGAAGAGCTTGGGACATTTTGTCACTGAGAATACCTATGATTCACTTTGGGGGATCTTTGGTCCTTACTTGAGCATCACTTCCTGGCTCCAGAGGGGAAGATGGTGCACTGGTCAATCTCCTGGAGAAGCTTGTCACACTGGCTTTCTTGGTATGAACTCAACTTTCTCACTGTCAGAGGAGCTCTGGACTTCACTGTTGCTGAGAATGGCTGTGGTAAGTTTTGAGGGGGAGCTCTGGTTTTTATTTTGAGCATTGCTTTCTGGCCCTAGTGCAGATCCCTCAGCCTGCAAGCACAGATCCTTTTCCACAATGGCACAGACTTTCTAGTTTCCATCACTGACCTTTGGGCCTTCCCACGGCAGATCCATGAAACAGGCTTGCATGAGACATTGTCATGGGCTCCAAACCTCCAGCTGGTCTTGTGGGTGACACTATGATGGGCTCTAGGTCCTCAGTTGGACTCACACAGGACATTGCTGTGGGATCCAGGCCTTCAGCCTGGATTCTTTGGTCTTTAGTGTGTGGACAGATTTCCTGTACTCTCTGAACATGATTCTTTGGGTGACTATTATAAAAAATCCCTATAAATTATGCATTCTGTATTATTTCCCTTGCAAACCCTGACTACAACAGCATGCTTGGAAATTTTTCTGCCATTACTTATGTGAACAGATCTTTTATGTCATTTTCATTGTCCTTTGCTTTTTCCTTGACTGTGATCAGTCTTATGTTGCTCTTTGCATCATCTTGCAGCTATGGCATTAATTTTCATGGTTGCTTGCTATCTTTTTAAAAAAAAAAATCTTCTTTTTGTGATCACCAATCACAATCCTGTCTTCTAGATCTGATATACTGTCCTCACATTTTTCATTTGGCAACCTATACTTTCAATGGAACTTTTAATATTCTGGATATCTGTCTGAATCTGTTTCATGAATTCCATTTCTTTTCCATTCAGGCGTTCATGGTTTCCATTATTTTCCTAATCTCCTCAATTTTTAAAATATGTCTCTAGGTTCCCTGACCTATTCCTTCATTGTGGTCATAATCTCTTTTTAACCTGAGAAATTATTTATGGTTTGATTTTTTCTGTAGCTTTGAATTTTTTTGTTTTTACTTCCACTGCTACCATTTCTGAAAAATGAGGTAGGTGGCTTCTGATTTCCTTTACCTTGTTGTCCCCTGGACTTGCACTGAATGGGCTGGAGGTCTGGGGTTGAACTTTGCTTCTGGGTCTTGTCATTTTCTATTTCTTAAAATTTGTTTTTGGTGTTGATTTATTTTCTTGTAAATTGTTTGTATTAGGTATCTTTATCACTAACATCAGTGCCTCCCTAGGTAATGACTATTCTTCAGAAATGTCTTCTAGGTGTAGCTGGCTTTTGCTTTTAGATCTGTCCCAAGATCCTATCTTCTCACTTTGTTAGGGTTGAGAAGTTGCTATCTATTTGGCCCAGCATCCAGTCCTTTGGTACTGCAGTATGCTAATAATTATGACCCCAACCAACCAGTGTTGTCACACAAGGAGTTACAACTGATCATAACAGGTATGACACCTTGGCTAAAGTAGTACAATGAGCAATTACAATAGTATCAAGCACAGTCTAGAAACTGACAAACTGTGGTAGTTATTAATTTGGTACCATAACCACAGGATCAACTTCTATAATTATATACAAAATCCAGTACAAACAAGGAATATATATTCCCCTTATCAGAGTGATTTTACCCTAGGGGTTAGGGAATTAAGGGTAATAAAGGGAAAATAGTGAAATGAATGAAGAGAGACATTGGAAGCAAGGCTGAAGGACAAGAAATTCAACCAACCTTTGGGACCCTGGAGAAAACAGCAACATAGAAATAATGAAGGAGAAGGCAAAAGAAGATCAAAGCAAACCAGAAAACCTAAGGGCAATATTCACTCATGTGAGAAAATTCAGTTTTAAACCACAGTCCTGCAGCTATCCTCTGGTGTCCACAGTTCTGTGTAGAGTCTAAGGTGTCTAAGTCTGAGCCCAAATTGGTGTTGGGTGACCCCAACCAGTCTGTAGTAGGATTAGTGATGGGTTGCAGGGCACTCACTTCCAGCCTGTAGTAGAGTTTGTGCACACCAACTCTGCTCTTTTAGCTGCACAAACTTGCAGGATGGTCTTGGCCTTAGGCTGTGGGGCCTGGGGCCTGAGGCTTCAACCAGTAACTCTCTGGATGTCCCTTGGTAGCTCTCCCATGTAGTCTTCTTAACCAGCATCCCTGCAGAACTGTAGCTCAACTAGTTGCTGTGGGCTTTCAACTCTTAGACAAATACAGCCCAAGGCTGGAATGAGACCTGCATTCAGCTGGGCCCTCCCAGCCTTGCACAGCCTCCTCTGTTCTACTCTGCTGGTTCTTCTCTCCTCTCTTGAGTGGCTGGGAGCAGAGTTGGGCTGGGAGTGCTGTGGTTGGACTCACTACCTTTCCTGCCACTGCCACTGCAGTCCTTCTCCTGTCTGTAGAGGTTTTGACTAGCTGCTTCTGCATGCAACATTAACTGCTCTGCTCCATTGGCATTTTACTTCCTGAAGGACTTTAGGCTCATTCACAATCTGTCCCCAACTTAATCAGGAGTTGCTTTTAACCTCTCATAGTCTGAAAACAAACTGGCCCCCCACTGGGGAAAAATAAGCTTCCTGGTCACTCACTCCTCTTTTGTGGTGGCACAGTTCTATGGTAATATCTAAGGTATAATTTTTATAGCAGCACAATTCATAATAGCTGAGTCTTGGAAACAGCCTATAGGTTTATCAACAGATGAATAGATAAAAAATGATAATTACCCACCATGGAATACTACTCTGTCATAAAGAAAGGTAAACTTGAGCCATTTTTATGAGAATGGATCCACCTTGAGAAGCTAACTTTAAGTGAAATAAATCAGATGCTCAAATATCACATGATTTCTCTTACATGAGAAGTCCAAAATATAAATAAAAAGTGAAACAAAAGACAGAAAATAGGAAGTTGGCAGATTTTTCTCAAATGGGGAGGGGATCAAGAGTTGAAGGGTGGGGAGACAGGGTATGGAAAATGGATTTGAAAATTATGTGTGTTATGTAGATGTACCAACTCCACACAAGAAACGTAAAAGTGTATACTGCAAACTTGTGCTGATAGAACTAACTAACTAAATGCTTTTCAGCCAAAGTCCTCAAACCACTTGCTCCCCTCAGTGTCTGCACTCCCTCACGTCTTATTATGCAGAGGGTCTCGTTCCTTTACTGCAAGGAAATCCTCCCCTTTAAGGTCACCTTGTCCTTCAGGTTAAATGTTGGTAAATGTATTTTAGTACTTATCGCTTTTGAACTTTCTACACACCTCTCTCCAAGTTACAGTGACCTTTATGTTGCTGGAAGAGATATGCCATGTTTCTATCTCTGTGTTTGAATCTTCTGCAACATTTTGCATCTCCTTCAGCAGACACTCAGTTCTCTTGAATTTTTCTGATTTTATTTTCTTATTTTCCTTGTATATCTAAATGCATCTTTTTTTTTTTT
>NW_004955424.1:9577984-9610163 GCF_000276665.1 Chinchilla lanigera | reverse complement strand
CTCTCCTCTCCCTTCTTCTCCTCTTCTGTTCTTTCCTCCTCTCCTCTTACCTCATCTTGTCACCTCTTGTCTCCTTCCAATCTCTCACTTTTTTCTTCTTTTCCTCCTCCCTTTTCTTTTCTCACTCTCTCTCCCTCCTGTTTCTCTCCTTCCCTACTGCTGTCTTCCTTCCTTCCTTAGGGGTCTAATCCTAGATTTATCCTTTCCAGTGGTTTAGATGGTTAATGAACTCAAGTCATAATACTATGTCTAGTACAATGTACTTTCCCAAATCTTGCTGGTCATGTGTACTTCCATTCTTTTTCCCTTACAAGATATTCAAATGTGTCCTAAATTAAATTTATTTCTTTCTGTATAAATATATTTCACTAGTATTTCCTATTTTAAGACACAGCATATGTAGTTGTCTACCTCTACTTTTTTGATATAAGATCTCATTCTGTTCTAGGCTGACTTTGCACTAAATTCCCCTGCCTGTCTTTGAATTCATGATTCTCTTGCCTCAGGCTCCCAGAGTTTTGTGACAAAGAAAATAAAATGACAAAGAAAATAACAGTCTTAATGGTAGAACCACCCTCCCATATTTATACATTCCTCATTCACCAAACCAACCAACCACAGGTAAAACTTATTCAGTAATAAAAATTGTATATATATATATATATATATATTAAATATATAAGGCTTTCTCTTATCCTTACTTCTTAATCACATGTAAGCCTTTCTCTTATCCTTACTCTCGTCATAGTACATAAAGATTTGGGCAGCATTTACACTGTATTACTTGTTATAATTAATCTAGAGATGATTTAAAGTACATAAAAGGCTGTGAATAGATTTTGTATGCAAATGGTAACTACTTTTATATATGAGACTCGAGCATATGGATGTTAGTATCCACTGGGGAGACTCGGAACCAATCTCTTGTGAATAAAGAGGAACAACTATATTTAAAGTACTGTGACGCTAATTTAATTTTGTAAGTAATTTTTCTTTCCTAGAAGAGATCTTTCTAACAATAGCAGTGCTAATGAAAACTATGTCTTGGGCAAATTATTCTGGATATCTGGACACAAGGGCAACTAGCTGAGATAAAATGACACTGTAGAACATTTGTTTCCTTCTTGCTTATAATAAGTGGGCAGTTTTGGTAAATAATATGCATTTCTGTTAACCAAACATCTCTTTCCTCTAACACATTATATTAGTTGATACTGGTACTTTGAATTATGCCTGGTAATTCTAAACATTAACATCACATCATGCAAAAGATTTCCATTTCAGTTCTTCAAGGTTACTAATTTCCTTAAACTTAATTTACACATCTTACATTCTTTACAAAAAAGCGACTTCTTGTTAATGATATAGTTGGCACTAAAAATGACCCAAAAGAATATAAAAATAAGAATATTTTCTATTTTGTTATGAAGTCTTGTTTTATATTTTTTATTTTATCTTAAAGAGAGTAGTAAGTGAGAAACAAACAAAACAAAACTAAAAAGATCAATAGCAGCATGTGTTTATGTTTATGTATCACAAACATAAACAAACCAAAGCAAGAACATTTAAAGTGATACAGGGTTTCAAGACAAAATAATGAGAATTAACAGTGGTTGTTATATTACATAGTGTATCCTCAACTATGTTGCTCAAATTACCAGATGTAAGAATGAAAGGTTGTTCAAACCATTGAAGAGAATAAGAAAATAATTATTAGTTAAAATATTAGAGATAATACAGAATTTCACTGGACAAGATGGTAAGAATTCACCATGGTAATTCCATTGCCTATTGTTACCTTCAAATCAGTTGCTCAGATTACCAGATATAACTTTTAATCTAAAAATTATCTAAATTTGTATGCTGTTAGAAATTGTCAAAAAAAAGTATGTAAGATGTATTGCAAGAGGGGAAAGAGTGAATGATAATGTCTATACCAATTTTTGAGCATTCTGCCAGATAGATAACTAAGGGAATATGATAATATTAGGAGGGTAAAAGAAGGTTGAGGGAAGAGTCATGCAAAGGATGCACTGAAAAAGAATAAATAAGAAAAAAATGGAAATAGAAGAATAATTGTTTTTGTTGAAAAAAAAGAACACAATCTGTTATGCATATAGGGGAGCTGGTCTTTCACAGATTAATTGGTGGTGCACACATTGTACAAAAAGCAGTCTGACTATTGAGTTGAAGGCTCACTAGGATGGTAGTTACGGTGGGATCTTTTCTGTTTAGAATTTCAGTAAATGAAAAGGAAAAGTGTATTGGGTGTTTGAAAAGGAGTGGCATGAAATGATTGAGTTTGTCAGATAAAAAGTGAAAAAAATTTGCTGAAAAATATAGAAAATTAACATGATTTTGACACACACATATAAAAAAATAGAATTAAGTAAAACAAGGTGCAGATTAACATATAGAGAATCACTGTATTTATGCAAATTTAAAATAATTATTCAAGTTCACAACAAGATGTATATGCACGCAAAGCACAGAACAATGGAGCACAAGGGTACAAGCTAAAAGGTTGATAGTGTTTGTCTGAGAAGAGCTGACCAGAAGAAGATACTGAGCTGATGATGAAAGAGTGGAAGAAGAGGTGAATGCTTGCTGTGGTTGGGACAGGATTTATTAACTGGTCTCTCAAACGTCTATATGTGCAGGGTTGGCAGTGTTGGGAACCACTGTAGACTTTTAAAAGATAGGGCTGACTAAGAGGTTTTTAGGTCACTGGAGGTCATAGGAGGTAGTGACTCTGGCTTGTTCATTGTGTTTCTGGTTTCTCGTTCATGATGTGAGCAGTTGCTGTGCCAGGGACTCTGATCATGTTGCCTTTACCTGAGGCTCAAACAATGGGGATGTCCAGTCATGGAGCTGAATCTCCAAAACCACAAGCCAAAAAAAATCACTCTTCTTGACTTCATATGTAAGGTGCCTATAGGAGATATCTCATTATAGTTATAGAAAGCTTGACCAATAAGCTGACTAAAGAAAGTTTTACCATTTTCAGAAATGTGGAAAAGACCAATGACAATTAAGGATGAGAGCAGGGGTAGAAACACTGATGTATATTATATTTTATGGATGTTTGCTATTTTACAGACCAAAATGTATTTAAAATTGAAAAAAAAGAAGCAAGAAAAATTACAGTTTTGTGTTGGACTTTGAATATTAAAGATATCTAGTAGAAAATAATTACGGATTTAGTTATTCAGAATAGTACAGTTAATAGTGTTAATTTATAAAATAAGCTTTTCACAAGCCCGTGGTTTATTTACAATGAATACTGTGTATAAGTATTGTGTGAAGAATTCTGTTGAGAAGATCTTGGGGCCTTTCTTCCATCTTTCAAACTTGTGGGAAGCACAAAATTCCTATGCCTTATATATTACTGCAGAGCTTTGCAAAACAACTTTCCAGTTCATTTTATATCAGTAGCAATATCTTGACACCAAATTCTGAAAAATGTATAAATATGTAGGAGTAGATATTAATATTATTGTAGAAAATAAATTTAGTTTATTCACATGAAATCTTATATTTTCAACATTGAAAGAGATGTAGAAAACAAAAAAAAATCCTTTAAAGAGAGCTTTTTTTTTTTCTGAATTCTTCTTGTGGGGGGGTGGAGAATTGTGAGACACTTACTAATCAAGAAGTTCATTACAAAGGATAAATAATAAATTTGCTTGATCAAATTTTGCTTAGCACAGCAGCCTTACAAATGAAGATCCACAGATTCAAGAAAAACTGTCAATTTTCACACTTAGGCTGAAGAGATAGTTGACAGCCATGAAGAAATGTGATAGAAAAAAAAAAGGAGAAGGGAAACAGTGAACTTCCTAGTTTTCTTTTATTTGTTTGTATGTTTGTTTTGGTTTTTTGGGACAGGGTCTCAAATTGCAGTTTGGGCTAGCCTTGAGCTCATTATGTAGCCCACATTGGCCTTGAACTCGCAGTTATCCTCCTGCCTCAGCCTCCAGAGTGCTAGGATTACAGGCATACACCACCAGGCCCACCAACTTCCTAGATTTTTATGGCTTTATGTAAAGAAAAGGGTTTCTAAGTTTTGTGGCCAGACTTAAAATGTAGAAAGTTTGGTATTCGTGATTCAGAGGGAAAAAAATGGGATACAGGAAGAGAGAAAAAAGTAAAGAAGATGTTGCTTCTTAGGCCCTTCTAGTTTCTTTCTATTCACAGTACTCCACATATCATGGGGCGTGACACATTTTGGATATCATGTTGTAGGCCCCAGCACATTCTTGAGTAAATATATTCAAACTCTTATAGCTACTATATCCTCGATACAAAACTGATTGGAAAGTTAAAGAAAAGAAGTCCAGGGTTCTCTGTCTATCTCTGTCTCTCTCCTCTATCTTGGTTTCTGTTTCCTTTATTAGTCTGTGTGTCTGTGTTTATACATGCATATGATATGTGATGACAATCTGTATCCACACTCACATATTCACCCACATTAGATTCAGGCTCTACCTGAAAGAGTGACCTATATGACTAAGGATGTGAAAAAATAGTAGTGATATGCCCACTGGCACTGAGTGAAAATCTCATAGCAACAGTAACCAGTGTATTACCTACAGACTCTTCATAAAATTAACATTGTCTTGTCTTGTTGGAAAACCAGTCTTAGAGATCTGGAATGCTAACAAGTGCTCTAGGCCAATTCAGTAGGCTTGTCACACAAAGAAGGAACCTCTTTCTTTCCACTCCACATTCATCCATCTATGGCCCTGAACAGATTCAGCTTGCAGTCCTACCGAAGACAGGATAACACTGAGATTAAATGATATGACAGAGTAGAGAACAGTGATAAAATGAAGGTTTACAATTTCATATCAAATACTAGTGTGGCTATTTACTAGATGTATGTAACTTTGTGAACAACACTATACCTTTCTTGTTAGTGATTTTTAATCTCAAATGAAAAAATATGCATTCTTTTTAGAATTAAATGAATGAATGTAGTGAAACAGAAAGTTCACCTATCATGCTAATAATTTGTTATATTTTTATTATAAAATTATAATATGTATCATGTACTCTGTCTTTCCTTGTCTTCTGGAATTTTGGCTTGCATTTTTTCTCTAAATGATCATAACATAGAAGGGAAAGAGTTTATTTTTATACAGTTTTCCCTTATCCTTCTACATCTACCTCTTTCCACTAATGAGCATATCTTAATGTTATTGCTGGATTTCTGCCAGAATTTTCCACCTCTTGTGAAAATATATTTTCTTCTGAGAGAATTTCAAGTATGATATTTGTTTTCTTTCCTTACTTTGGTTTATCTTTGAAAATCTTCAAAGATTTTTAGATATTTATCCTATTTATTTAACAAATATTTACAGCATTTTCTTATAAGGTTTATATGGAAAAACAACAATAAAATGTCTTTCCTTTAGGGATCTTATTCTATAGAAATAGAATTAAATCATAAATTAGGAAACACAATCAAGAACATGAAAATTATGGACAAATAATTAGTGTGTATTAGCTTCATGTTACAACAATGAAATCCTTGAGAAAATTTACTTATCAAGAGAAAAAGGTTATTTTTGGTCATAATTTTGGAGGATTTTAATCCAAGAATGGGTGGTCCCAATGTTTCAGAGCAGTAT
This sequence comes from Chinchilla lanigera, assembly GCF_000276665.1. Lineage (NCBI taxonomy): Eukaryota > Metazoa > Chordata > Mammalia > Rodentia > Chinchillidae > Chinchilla > Chinchilla lanigera. Next base: position 9,604,530 of record NW_004955424.1, on the reverse strand, counting down.
ATCATGGAAGAAGCAGGTGGCATCTCACTTACCTCATGATATGGGATGGGATTGAATGGGCCAGAGTCCCATGGCTCCTTTCAAAGACCCACCATCCATGACCTAACACCTGACACATCACTTCCAGTAGCACAATTCTTGGGACCAAGCTCTTGACAAATGTGTTTTAGAGGTTTGTGTCCATGTTCAGACCACAGCAGAGTCATATGTACTGCCGTGACAGAGGATACATTGATGATACTGCAGAGATGTGGCTTCTGTAATTGAGGCAAAATGGTTAGAGAATATCTGACAACAAGTATTTGCTGTAATTGAAAGAAAGTCAGGAGAGCAGCCTGAATGGAAAGAGTAGCTTACTGGCAGTTGCGCATTGATGAACGTAGGAAAGAATTTAGTATGCTCTAGGTTACAAAAGTAATATTAATGCATCATAATGAGAAAATAGGAGGATGGAGCCATGTAAGGTCAGAGAAGTAGACGTACCAAGTCTACATGGCCCTGTAGTCAATTGTAGAATTTTGTTGTCTTTATAAATGAAGGGATTTTCATGTTGATATGTTTCTCCAGTTTGTATTTCATGGGGATAACTCTTACTATCACATGGCGTATGTGTTGTATGAGGACATGTTTAGGTATCGATTGTCAGTGTTCAAAGTGAGAAGAATAATGGTTTAGACAAACATAAGAGCATGTATGAGGGAGAGATTTGAATTTTGACAGGCTTATATAATAGCAATATTTGATGATGGATTGTGTGATGATCAAAGACAAAAGGATGAGTATTTCCTGCAAGATTTCTTTCTGGTTCAGAGAACTAGTAGAGATATCACTTGGTGAGATGGGAAGGATTACAGAGATGCAGGCTTTCTGAGGAGAGAAAATTAATATTTAAAGTTCAATGTGTCGTCAGACATTTAATACTGCCAACTACTTTGTAGAGCTTCCTGTAGGAAGATATGTTCTCTTGCTTCAGTGACAGCAAGCTTGATTATATAGGTTTACATTGGCAGATAAAGCATAGATGGAAGTATCCAATTTCCCAACTGACAAAGATTTTAGAGTTATTATGTGACCTTCCCAAAAGTCTCACCCCTCTGTCATGGGAGCAGCTTTTCCAGATAGGGGCTGGGCCTGAAATCTGAATTTTCAGGGATGAAAAGTACACATGGATCTAGACTATTTAATTGATGAAGAGTTACTGTCTAATGAGGGCATAAAATGTGATATGCTAAGATTTGAGAATTGTTTGCCCCTAGGCTGTGACTCAGGCTAAGACCATAGATATAATATCCAAGTGGTTATGTTATATACATGCACATTTGGGACAGAAGGAAGAAATCGGCTTTGGATATGTGGATTTGGAATTCATTGGCAAATAAATTTTATGTAAAAATAAGGAATTGAATGAAATCACCCCAGAGATTGTGTCCATGGAGAGTTGAATGAATTAGGAAATGTTTGGTGATGCTCCGGTGCTGAAACTTGAAAGAAGAGAAGCAGCTTCAGCTTCACAGAAGGCTGCAAGGGAAAACATGATGAATAAGCAAGCAACAGGAAAAACAGGAGGCAGCCATATCTAAAGCTGCAGAAGAGATGCATTGGGTGGAGGGAGTTATTCTTTAATCTAGAATCATGGAAGTCTTCATGACCTTGACAGAGAGGTAGGTGCAGATTGAAGGTGTGAAGCACCTTTCTCACATGTTATATATCTTTTCATCATTTCAATTAGGATGCAGGAAAAGGAAGGATATCTATGCCCAAGACTTCACTTAAAGTTAGTATAAAAAAATGAATTTTAAATGTCTTAGCAGGGTAGCTTAATAACCTTCAGAAAGCTCTATTTGTCAAAATTTCATCTGTATTTTTCTACATGAAACTATTATTATTTTGAGATTGATTTTTTTTGTTCTTTTTTCTTCCAAAATGCTATTACTTCCTGGGATGTTTAAGGTTAAATGAGTCTCCATTAATTCCTTTAGACCCACTCCTTTCATCTGGAAATGTTGTTCTGGACATCTGTAGACTTTTACTTAAAGTAAAACTACAATTTCTGAAAAATCTCATTATGTGGGATATGTCCATCAAACAATTTTCTTGTCACTGAGTACCCCATAAATATACTTAATGGACAACATTGCAATAGCAGTAGAAAACCGAGCACAAAACTGGTTATTTATGCACTTATCTTAAAAAAGTGTTTTCTATCAGATTTCTCTCTTCTTGAAGAAAGAGCTAATAAAAAACTCCCTACTACTATTTGCAGTGTAATCTTTGCTGATAATATTGTTCTTACTTTAAATATCTCTCTCAATTGGTAAATAAGTCTAAATGGAATTTTCACATCTCCTATAGTAACGTAATTCCTTTATGACATTTCTGACAAAAGCTTTGTAGGACTTTTTTGCTGTAGACTTCTAGTTGAGAAGGCAATAAAGCCACAGAATGCAATAATAAACACACCCTGAGTAGTAGATAATGGCTTAAAAAGCGCATTATATTCCTTTGAATAGAGATTATGTGTATAAATACTGCAATTCAGAAGGGAAAGTCAGAAATAACTGCAATTGAGGACAACAGAAGTAAGATGATTTTTGCAAACAAACAGAAAACTTAACATGAAGTGATATTTTTATTCATGAAAGATGGGCATCACTCTACATAAACGCTATCATTTAAACATGGAAGGTGATGAATGAAATAGTTCCGCTATACCATTTTTTTTCAAATATTTCCCAGGGACTTGTAAACTTTATAAGTCATAAAAATGTTGAAACCAGCACTTCAGTTATTAAAAAACTCACTGCACACAATCAAGTGCCTAGAAACATATCAGAAAAAATCTAAGCATCAGAGCAAATGGCATAAGCATTTTCTGATACATTTACAAATGGTGCTCATGTACCTAGCGCATGGCTATCAATGTGCTCTATTCTAAAGTAAAAATGACCCTATTCTAGGATTCCACAAATTAGAGGGGCCCAGGGAACAAATATTTTAATGTAATGACAAATATTGACTCAGAAAGAGGTAGTAAATTAGATAATGTTCATTCAAGAATTTTAGAGTTGCTGTAAAGCTGTTTTCTGCTAAGTGATTTTTATGATGGATAAAGATGAATATAATCTCACATAGCATAAAAGAGTTTGAACAAAGTGTCTGGGACATTGCAGACAGGCCTTCACAGACATTAGCACTCATAATACAAATAGACAAACAAGGACACTCCTTGACTTTGTTTTCATATAGAGTCATACTTGAAATACTGCACATTGCACCCATTAAGTCTTCAATCTAAACATCATTACATATCATTACAGTCAAGACAATGACTTTACATTAGCACCAATGTTTCCTTGTGCTCCTTGGTAATTCTTTTCCTCCTCCATATCCCATTCCTAGACAAGCGCTGGCCTGTTTACTGTCAACATGAATTAGTTTGCATCTTTCTAGATTTTTACGTAAATAGCATCATGCAGTGAGAACTCATTTCCATTTTGCTTTTTTCCATGAGCTTGACTTTCCTAATTATGTCATTGTATATGTCAATAGTGTCCTAGCAAATAAGTATAATACTGTAAGTAAGATTATAAACAATATTATAGTAAGTAAAATAGAATTGTATGCAATAATAGTGTCTTAATAAATAATCTGGGGGCTGGGGATTTAGCTCAGTGGCACAGCACCTGCCTAACAAGCGCGAGGTCGTGAGTTCGATTCCTGGTACCAGAAAAAAACAAAACAAAAAAAAATAATAATCTGAGGTATAAGTATAACAAAATATTTTTGCCTTTCACACATTGGAAGACATTTGTGTCTTCCTGTGTTTGGATGCCCAGCTATGAAATTTTTGTATGAATCTTTCTGTGTACGTATGTTTTTATTTTTCTTGGGAAACTACCTAGAAGTATGATGTCGGTAGTGTATAAAATGTATGAGAAATTTACTCTAATAAAACTGAACATTAGCCAAAGTAGCTGTACCATTTTTTATTCCTGCAAGGAATATTGGAACGTCTCAGTTATTTGTGAGCTTGCTAATACTTGATCACTTTTTTAATTCTTTCTAATGGGTGTGTAATTATACATTATACAGTTTTAATTTGCATTTCCCTGTTGGTTAATGATGTGTAGAATCTTTTCAAGTGTTCTTTGGTTATTTATATACTTTCTTTTATGAACTGCCTTTTTAAATATTTTGACTGTTTTTGAAGGGTTTTTGTTGTCTTGATATGGAGTGGTAAAATTCCTTTATAGACACTGAATACAAGACTTTTGACTGATATATGTGCTGTGTATTCTTTGATTTTTATTAAAACCATTTGACTAAGGGCTGAAAAGAGAGAGTTGGGGAAAAATAGTAAATCTAGAAGTAACTGATTCAAATTTGATGTCTATGAAATAGCTTCAGGAAACAAAATTCTCTAAGGAGAGAAAATTGAAAGGGAATAGTGATTCTGGCTACACATATTAAATAGAAAGCATCTAAACTCTTAGAAGCAATATTCTATTGAAATCTTTATATTTTTTAAAGGAAGTTATGAGCATTCAATATAAAGTTATTTTCATCACATTAATTTAAATTGTATAGTTTACTGAGTTCTATTTTGTATAAAATGTTACTGCTTGCTTCTGGCTTCATTGACTCTTAGTAGCACCCATGTAATAATGAACAATGAACCATCTCTACAGCATGTTATTCTTGATGCTCCATTTATACACAGTAAAGAAATTACACTTCCATAAATAAATCCCTTGGACTAAATCCCTTTGGAAATTTTAGCCAACCCACACTGTGTCTTTTTTCAAGCCTCCCTTCTATTTACCAATGCACAATAGAACTGTTCTATTCTATGGTTTAGGGGACGATAAGGATGGTTTAGGGGATGATAAGGATGAATCAGAAGATTATGGAATACAGAAAGAGTCATTAGAACATAAATTTATTTGTCAAGCATAGTAGCTTATGCTCATAGTCTCAAAAACTAGGGAGGCTGAGGCAAGAAGATCTGAAATTGGAGCCCAGTTTGGGCAATTTGGCAAGATCCTGTCTCAAAATAAAATAAAAAGGGTGAGAGATAGTCACTCATTACTTTCAATTCATTTCTTCTCTTCAAGCTTAGTCATGTGTGTATATATTGTAAACACTAGAGTAATATAATTATACATCATTTCCTGCAATATTTTCTTGTCACTGTATTAAAGACCATTGCTGTTATATATTTTTGTTCTATTTGCTTGGCCAAATCAAGTTTCACTCTATCTTTTCTGATATTTGAAAGAGAAAATAACCCAGCTGGTCCTGTTTTCAATTCATGACTTCAAATTACAAAGCACTTCTTCAGAGAACCTATTACATTCCTGTACCACACTTTTAAAGAATTATGTAGAATCACCTTCTGCCTTCTTATAGTCTCCAAAGATCTCTTGACAACTGGCTAAGGAGAGAAAGTTGAAAAGGAATAGTGATTCTGGGTCCACATATTAAATAGAAAGCATCTAAATTCTTAGAAGCAATAGTCTGTTGAAATCTTTATATGTTTTTAAAGGAAGTTTAAAATGTTTCACTTGATGTATTTCTGCTTATATGGTTTCTATGTAGTATATATCTCAAAATTTTAATATTAGGTACAAGATTAGAAAGCATATGCATTATGTAGATATTAAAAGAAGAAGTTTACATACATCCCTTAATTTTCCAGAAGTTCTGTCCAAGTGCCCTGTCTTCTTGGTGATAAGTTTTGACTGTTTACCACTACGATTTTGATGTTCTCTAGTCCTTTTTTAGGTCTGTCATTCATTGTGGTATATATTTTAAGTGTACATAATTATGATATCTTCCTGGTGAAATGATGCTTCAATCACTAGGATGAGACTAGAAGAATCCCTTGCTTTTTTACTTACTATGTATAATACAGTGTCACTTTGTTTCATGAATGCTTTTGTTAGTAAATAATTTAGTTCCCAGACAGAAGTACTTGAAAATTTTTGTTTGCAAACTCTGTATTGGATGACAAGCACTAGTGTGGCCATTTTTCCTACACAAACACAAATATGGCTATCTTCTCCAGAACTGTAGTAAAAATTACGTTTGTGAACTGAAATATCGCTGTAATAATACTGAGATAAATCAGCACCCATATTTTTTTGAATAGCTCTTCATTGCCTGATAATTCTTGAAAGGTAATTCACTTGCTGTAAATATACATTTAATAGTTCCTTTGGGGACCAAAAATTTACAGTGCGTAGTTTTCATACTTCCTTAAGGGATGAATGGAGTCTTGAGATTTTTGCTATCACCCTTTTGAAATTTCCCGTTATCCAATTAGGCGTGGGCCATCCTCTCCCACCTACTAAGACTAAGACAAAGACTAAGACTAAACAAAAAAGGCTCCAGGGAAAGGTGCTCATTAGTTTAAAATCGCTACCACTCTCTCAGTCACCCAATCATTCCCTTCTTAATCAATAAATACTGAGGTTCTGACTGCCCCAGGCCTTTTGTTTCCCATGAACAATTGGTCATCCCAGATCCCCACTGCACCACCATTTTGTCTCTTGCTCTTCCTTTCTTTCTGCCATGCACTGCAACATGAGGCAGGAGATGGGGGCTCCCTGCAGGGGTACCCAGTAATAGTTCTCTTTAAGCACCTAGGTCATTTCATTATTTTTTTTCTTTCTTTGTTACTCTGCATAAGTGAAGGATCACTTGATGTGTAGTGTCTTCAAAGGAAATCTTTAATTATTATTTTCTTCATTTACCATTTCCTTTTTTGTCTTATATAGTTTCTGTATGACAAGCATGGATGTATATATGTATACATGTATATGTGGTGAGTATACATGTATATTTTATGTAAACATTTTTGCTTATGACATTACTGAAATTCTTGGATTCATAGACTAAATAGTTTTGGATCATTTCTGATTGTTGTATCTTCAAATATTGTGTTTTAACCTTACTAGCTATTTACTCTGATCAGCTCTAATTAGGGCATACTAAATTTTCCCTGTAATTTCTCTGTCCTCTAATCTCTATTCTGTATATTTAATATACTGTATATTTTTATCCTGTATATTTAATATTCTGTATATTTTTATCCTTCCTCCAGTGAAAATGTTTTAGCTTATTTCACACTTCAAAACTTCTTTGCTGAATTGTAACTAATCTGCAGAACAGACTTTCTATTGGCTTCTTCATTTTAGTTCTTAAATATTTTAGAATTTTTAGTTCCAAAGTTTAATATATTTTTCAACTTTTATTTTTTATTCATGCATAGTTGCAGTACATAATAATTACATTCCACATGCAGATTGGTACATGTACATAACACACCTTGAAAATAATAAAAATAAAAATATATTTTTATCCCCTTTTCCTCTTCTCCCTTTTCCCTCCATCTCTGATCCCCACCCATATGAGAGACACACACTTAAATATTACAGAGTATCTTACTGACTTTTCTCATTGTTAAGACAAAATGCCTGGCACAAAATGTTACCAAAGGAAAGGTTTATTTTGGCTCAAGTTTGTAGAAGTTTCAGTCCATTTTGCCTGGTTCCAAGGCAAGTTAGCATGGCAGAGGGACATAGCTGAGGATGAATAGTCCACAGCAGGAAAGGCAGGAAATAGCAGCATGAAGCCGACTTGCCTTCCTTCTTTTACTGTACATAATATTTCCTTCATTCTACAAGCCTGTTGGTTTGTGCTACCCACACCCACAGTGAGGCTTCTCATTATCCACACCCAGAACTATGCTAAGTTAATCAGTGAGCTAATGTACTACCACACCTCCTCAATCCAATTATCATATACCCTTAATACCAGTATCATGCACCCTAAACCCACCCACCTCTGAAAAGCCCCATTTGTGAGCACATGAGGCTTTAGGGGAGACATCTAGATATAAGCCATAACACATGATTTCTTTTATATAAGAAAGGGAATACACAATGAAGTAAAACATAAAAAACCATATGTAATAGGATATGGAGGGATAGAAAATTAACATACTTAAAATTCAATTTATTTACAATTTTTGAACCTTATGTTTTCCAACAAATCTTTGCTTTTTTAAAAAACATAGCAGAGCTTACTTTTATTATGAGTATGATAATTTCAATAACTGAAATTTACTTTAAAAAAACAAACGAACAAACAGGTTTTGCTATGCATACAGGCTGGCCATGAACTCATTATGCAGCTCACTGTATAGCCCAGCCTGGCCTCGAACTCATAGTCATCCTACTGTGTTAGCCTTCCAAGTGCACATTTTCTTTATTCATTAACCTGTTAATATACATATAGTCTGCTTCCAAGATTTAGCTTCAACAGAATTTATTTTCATTGAATATCTTGATGATAGCTATTCCTTCTGTAGTAAGATGGAATTTTAATGTCATTTTAATTTAGATTTCTCTAATTGCCAGGGCCCTTGAACACTTTCTCATGTATATATTGGCCATTTGTACTTTTTCCTTTGAGAACTGTCTATTCATTTCAGTTGCCCAGTTTTTCTAAGGATCTTTTACTTAGGAGTCTAATTTTTTGAATTCTTTATATATTTTAGATATTAGTCCTTTGTCTAAAAAATAACTGACAAGTTTTTTCCATTCAGTAGATTCTTTCTTCAGTCTACTAGTTGTTTCTTCTGCTGTGCAGAAAATCTTTAATTTGATGCAATTCCATTTGTTGATTCTTGGTATTATATCTTGTGCAGTTGGGATTCTATTCAGATAGTCTTTGCCTATGCACATGTCTTCAGGAGTTGTACCTATTTTATCTTCCAGCAAATTAATTTTTGACTGCTTTAACTTTTAGGTCTTCGGTCTACTTTTATTTTAATTTAGTACATGATGAGGCTTCTGGGTATAGGTTCAATTTTCTGCATGTATAAAGCCAGTTTTCTTAGGACCATTTATTAAATAATCTATGCCTTTGTAGTACATGTTTGTGGAAACTTTGTCAAAGATCAGATAGCTAATGGACCTGGACTTATTTCTGTGAGCCAGCATGTGTGTCTATTCCCTTCCATAAACACACATGTCAGTTTTTGTGCCTTATCATTCTGCTTTTAGGGCTGTGCCTTTGTAATATAAACTGAAGTCCAAGATTAGGAGCCCTTCTGTCTTGCTTTTGTTACCCAGGTTAACTTTTGCTATTGTGGGCCCCTTCTGTTTTCACATAAATCTTGCAGTTATTTTCTTTAGTTCTGTGGGAGAATATTGTTGGTATTTTGATTGGGGTTGTATTAAATCTGTATATTGGTTTTTGGAAGGTATGGCCCTTTGACTCTACTGGTTGTACCTACTGAGGCAAGAGGCTTCTTTCTATTTTCTGATGTCCACTTTGATCTCTTTTTTCAGAATACTGGAGTTTTTATTGTAGAAGTCTTTCATTTCATTGGTTAGGAAAATTTCTATGTATTTAAATTTCTCTTGCTGCCATTTGAAATGGTACTGCCTCTTCTGTTTCTTTCTCAGTCAGTTCATTATTAGTCTAGGAGAACACTATTGATATTTGTGTGCTGATTTTTCATCTTGCAATATTAATGAATTTGGCTATTAATTCTAGGGTCTTTTGGTGAAATTTTTTGGGTCTTCTATTTAGAGGATTGAATAGCTTGCAAACAATGACTATCTACGTATCATCTATACATCTATCTTATCTGTCTATCATCATCTATCTATCATCTGTCTACGTCTCTTTTATTTCTTTCTCTTGCCTGATTATTCTTAGTAATATTTTGAGTACTACGTTGAACAGGTGTGTTTTTAGCATACATCCTTTTCTTCTTCCTAATTTGGAGGGCAATTGTTATGGTTTGTGTCTGGGTGTCTCCCCAAGGCCTCATGCGGCCATGGGGCAGGCTTTTAGAGTTTGATTGATTATGGGTGTGAGAGCTGCACCCGCCCTGGGGTAGATAGTTTGCATATGTAAGGGAGAGGAAGAGGGTGCTTCTGGCCATTTCCTCCCTTGTGTGCTTGTTACTCTGCTGTGTTCTCCTGCCATGAGCTGTAGCTCTCTGCCATGTGCCAGTCTGCCTTGTAATCTGCCAAATATAGATTGAAACCTCCACAAACTGTAAGCAAAATAAACCTTTCCTTCCTTAATTTTGGGCATCAGGAATTTTGTCCCAGCAATGAGAGAAAAGTAACCAAAACAGCAATCTTTCAGTTTTCCCCAATTTAATATAATTTGGGGAATAGGTTTTTCATAAATAGCTTTTATCAGATTGATATCAGGTTTTTACATACCTATTTTCTTCTGGATTTTTTATCATTAGTGGGTGTTTGATTTTGTCAAAGGCTTTTTCTCCCTCTATTGAGATGATGATGTGACTTTTATCCTTGTTTTGTTTGTGTGACTAATTACATTTACTGATTTGCATAGGTTGAACCATCCTTGCATCTCTGGGATGAAGCCTACTTGGTCATTATATAAGATCTTTCTCATGATTCATTGCATTCTAATTGTCAGTATCATATTGAGGATATTTGCATCTATGTTCATTGAAGAGATTAGTCTGTAGTTCTCTGTTTTGATTGGATCCTTGTCTGGTTTGGTAGTTAGTTTAAATTAGCTTCCAGGAATGACTTTGGGAGTATTCTTTCTTTACAATTTCATTAGAGGTTTTGTAGAGTATTGACATGAGAGAGATCTTACCTGAAATTATTTCAGAATTCACCAGGAAATCCATGAGGACTTGAGCTTTCCTTAGTTGACAATATTTTTATTACTGCTTCAATTTCATTGCCTGTTATTGGTGTATGCATCTTATTGGTTAAATTTTGATTCTTGTGTACTAGCAATCTATTCATTTCTTCTAATTTCTCCAGTTTATTGGAATATAGTTTTTCAGAGAAGTTGCTAATAATCTAGAGTTTGGAGGTGTCCATTGTGATTTTAACTTATTAATATTTCATTGCATTACCTTGGGTCTTTTCTCTCCTTTTTGTGGTAAGACTAGCTAATGGTTTATCTATTTTGTTGATTTTTTTAAAGAACTTCCTTTTCAATTCAGCTATCCATGACATTTTTATTTGTTTCCTTAATTTCTGCTCTGATTTTATAACTTTCTTCCTTTCTCTAGATTTAGACTTAGATTGTTTTTGTATTTTAAGAACCTTGAGGTATATAATTAGCATATAGGTAGTATATTAGGTATATATAATTATTATACTTCAGTGTGTTTTTCTAATTTGGGGATTCATATCTTACTTCTTAAGGCTGCTTTAGTTGCAGCCCATAAATTCAGTACATTATTCTGGCATTTTATTCTCATAGTAGGAACTAATTTCTTCCTTGATTTCTTCTATGACCCATTAACTAGTCAAGATTGTATTGTTTCATTTTTATGAGTTTCCATACTTTCTGTGATTTCTTTTGCCAGTAATTTCTAGTTTCACTGTGCTATGATCTAACAGTATGCATGATGCATATTGTTTTGAATTTACTTAGGCATGCTTTATTGTTCATTATGTGGTCTTTTTTGGCCAAAGTTCCACATGCGGTTGAGAAAAATGTGTATTCTGTTATTGAGTGGAACATTCTGTAGATATTTATTAAGTTCATTTCTTTGAAGGAGTCATTAAACTGTGATATTTCCTTGCTGATTTTTTGTCTAGTTCCTCTGCATATTTGTGAAAGTGGGGTATTGCAATACCCCACTATAATACAAATGAAGTGCTTAAAAAATGCCTGACTTGTTAGTATTTTATAAATATTTTACTACTTTTCTGTTTCACTTTGTACATTTGTTGGAAGATATCATATAATTACACTATGATTATATAATATAAACATATCCTGTAATTAAAGACTATGTTTAGCTCATATTTATAATGATTCTTAATCTATGTCTCTCAGTTATGATCACTCTACTTAGCACTAAATTGCATATACTGCTGCCTATGGCAGATCTCACTTAGCTGTTCACTGAACACTGCAAATGGAACATATACCCATAGGAATTCTTATTTTCCCTACCTCACTAACAAGTAAGCAACATCATTTTTATTATTATTTTTTTACTTGGTAAATGATATCCTTATTCATCCTTACATAAATCAAATTTATGAAAAGAGATTTTCTAGATGTTCTTTTTATTTTCCTCATTCACAACACTCAAGGTATTACAAAATTCTGGCATTCCTAACTCCAAATGACACCTCAAATTTATCTGTTTTCTACCCTGTCCATTGTCACCACCATCTATAGCTTCACCAACTCATACCCAGAATACAAACCGCTATTATTTATTTATTCCCTGTTTTGTTCTAACTCTCGAATACCACATAACTGCTAAAGGATATTTTATTATTACACATTTTCTATCTGTCTTTTAAACTTTCCCCTCTGCTTAGGTTAAAATTTAATTTAGATTAAAATAAGATCCCTTACCATTCCTTACATAATCTTTTCTTTTATCTCTCAAAAATCATTGGAAGTTTTTCAATTGTTTCTTGACATTTCCTGAACTTCAGCTATATTGACTACTTTTCAATTCTTCAAACATGCAAAGTACTTTTCAATTCAGAGGATGGCTTTTCACATATATTCTGTCTCAACGGAATGATTAACACCCCACCCTTAACTTCGTGAACAGCTCTAATTCTGCCTTTATGTCATACCTTAAATATCATTTCAAGAATTCTTTCTTATCTACCTGATATAAATTGAATACCCCTGTAATTTTAAGACATTTGACTTTTTAATTTTATACTGTTTATAAAATTTGTAATTTGGTATGTGAACTTTATAATTTAATAAGGTTTACTTGTATGTCCATGATTATCACATCTGAAATCCCAAGGAATATCTTGAGAAATCATATATGAGATTGATGGTAATAAAATGAAAGAAATTTAATATGAAGAGTGATAAAGGTTAGTAGTCATACCTGTAATTTATTTTCCTAAAATAGAGAAGCCTACCAATTGGAGAGAAAAAGTGAATACAAAGTTGTCATGAAGAAATGTCCCTTTGAAATGAAGATAATATTAACCTAAAGGCAGAAAGAGCATAACATTGTAAAACAAATCAACTCAGAATGATTAATATAAAACAAGGACTGGGAAATTGTACCTGAAATGCTCAGATATTCAGGTACAAAGGCATTTATTTTCAGGGGTGAAAAGTTCTGGCTGACTCAAACTTGTCTACTTCAACTTAAATGTCAGAAGTGAGGGAAACAATGCCAATAAATTGTGTAAAAAGTTAATATGACTTCATAACAATGTATCCAGCTGATATGAGTGTCAAGTATGAAGGCCATGGGAAGATATCCTCAAGTGTCTTAAAACTCAGAGAAATAAGGCTTGTTCATCCTTCTTGGACAATATTCCTAGTGTGCAAAGGCAGTGAATTCAGTGCTGAATCAAAATGCAAAGCTAAGGGAAGGAGAAATGGTTATGAACACTAAATTAATTTACATACAATTAAGACTAAGTATATGTGAATACAGCTTATGGAACAAAATAGAATTTTATTATATCTGGATATGGAAAAATAACAATATCTGGAATAATACTAAGCAGGAGTGGAATGGAGGTGGCAGGAAATATGGCAACACCAGTTAGCTCATCCTTAATGGTACTCTTCAATTCATATTTACCACGGGGAAATGAGTTCTTTTCTATGGAGTTCTATACTCTAGTGATGGAAGACAAACTGAAAGCACATTAGAAATGCAAATAAATACTTCACCTATCTTAAAGCAATCAAGTTGGCATTTTGGAAAGACATCAGAAATCTTAGGACAGGACAGACACATTTGATAAACAATCAGAGAAGTTCTGTGGGAAAATGATTTACTGTCTAAATGTGATAAAACATACTGTCAAAAAAACAATGACTGTCATCCTAAGTTTTAAAATATATCTTTTCTTAAATTTTGAAAAAATATCATGATATGAAAGATATTTAAATCAGCAAGTCACTCAGTTTTTTAAGTGACTGTAATTTGTGTTCTGTTAAATTCAACTAAAACTATAATATATAGTCTTTGTTGAAATAGCATGTAGAGAATGATATAATATCTTTACTAATCTGTCTGTATTTAACCTTCCATTTTGTGACAGACTTATGAGCTATCTATTACAGATAATATCAAGCATATTACTCACTCATTTTAGTAAATATGGCTTATGAATTGTGCTGAACTTTTTGTTTTGTAAAATAAGCATTTTACAAAAGATTTATTTTCTCAGAAACCTGTAAATGAATCCTGTTTACTTAATATATTAAATGTTACTGCTAACTCTTTAAGCCTAAATATCTGATTTTATCCTATGTTTTTTCTGTTTTTACTCAACTTACATGGTTTATTTGTCAGTGGAAATGAATACTTCTTTTAGATATAAATTGCTTTTATCTTGTGTTTTTGGCCAGGAAAGGAAAATGAAAGATTACAATTGACAGAGCTTCTTAAGCTGAATTGTCCTATACTTGAACCAGTTTCATATTCATAAAAGATTTGGTTCTAACTTCAAATAAAAAGTGGCAAACAGAATCAGAATGACAGAGAAAAATGCTCATCTTAGGATGTGCTCTAAATAGCAAAACAATCACTGTAGAATAAAACCTTACTTCAGCTATTACAGAAAGCTTTATATTTCTCTGTGCTCAATAGCTCTGGAGTCAATGCCTCATATATAGGGTCACCCAGAAAAATTGGTGTTGAATAAATATCATGCGTCCTTTTGTATACTTTATTTTCTACATTTGCATCATGGACAAAATCTGGTGATGGTGCTCTAACTCAAGAAAGGAAAAGAAATGATGAAATAAATGTGGGTATTTTAAGCAGCTGTTACAGAACCTTATCCCATTCAAAAGTTTAAAATGCTGAAAAAATATGTATATAACACTAAGACTTATTTTGTTACTCTTGGAAAACTGCAAAACCTAAAATTATTGCAGTATATGCTAGGAATTAAAAATGTTGGGAAATACACTAATCAAAGTGGTCAATAGTAACTGAGACAAGAGAAGCTTGGAAAAATATTGTATATGACCAAGTTGGTCTCTCTATATCCCAGAAGTGGTAATGTAGGAGTCTATGTATAGAGTGTATTTTCAGTCTATCTGGATAAATCTTTATTGTTCTAAATTTACAGAGAGATTGTTCCTACATATTTGGGAATATCAATTATACAAGTTGGTAAGGAAATCGTCAATAATTAAACAGTGCATTAACAATGTTGAAAATTATAAGCTACTAGTAAATATGAGCTGTCAATAAATATTACCCTTTTTTGGTCCAAGTTTGAAACCAATTGACAAAAAGAGACTAATGAAACTTTGGTATCTGCTTTATTATTGACACAATCTAGTTTGGCAGACATGCCTTTGGTGTGCAGACATAGGGCTTATGTTTCCCTTTCTTTAGCTCTTTTGTGACCTCAGTCTGACCTTGAGCTCTCACACATAAATGGGAATTTGGATATCAGAACTGGGAGATTAAGCTGTGTCCCGATTGAAGAGGTCATAAACAGATGGAAGTAAGGTCCTTTTTGGTTATTTTTAACAGATTATCTTCACTCAGTTAAGAAATGTAAATGAATAGATATTTATCATTCTTTTTGTCAACTAAGTGTTGCTCCTTAAGAAATAATATATGTACTTTATACACATTATAGATAATATAAATTATATATAATATAATTTTTATATATGTATATATATATATATATATTTCCTTCCTGCTGTGCACAAGATTCAATTCAGACCCTCATACATACTAGGGAAATATTCTAACACTAAGCCACAATCCTAGCCATAGTCTAAAACTTTTAATTGAAAACATTATTAAAAATCATAACATGTCTGTATATTAAAATCTCAGAGGAAATTACATGCTTTCAATGCAAAAATTATGAATACTTAAGGTGATAGTTATGCCAGTTACACAGAGATAATCACGGTATATAGACATGTATGTAACTGTCATAAATAATTAGGATTACTGTTATTTAAAAATACAAATCTTTTAAAATTAAAACCTCAGTTGCCAAAATATACATATATACATATATTTATTTCCATTTTATTAGTAAATTTTAAAGAAAATTATGAGGAAAAAATATTTTGGTGCCAGAAATCAAACTCAGATCTTTACACTTGCCAGGCAGGCACTGTGCCACTGAGCTAAGTCCCTGGCCCTAGGAAAGTATCTTACTTGCCAACATTGAAAAGAAAGTGTATATAGAGAATAAACAAGTAAAAACAAGAAATTACAAAATTACTTATATCAGTATGTCAGATTTTCCAGGATTGCTTGGTCAAATTTTATACTTACTTTAGGTTTTGGTTCAGTTCTAAAAACTCTTTTCATAATGTGACACATTTTTCAGTTGTAATACATAACAATTAAGTGGCTTGTCAGTGGAAAAGTCATAAACAAGAAATGACAGTTCAATTTTGATGTTATTTATATATGAACCACAAAATCAGTTGATTTTGCAATTTTTGTCAGTCTAAGTGACATAATTGATTGGATCTACTCAGTTTTTTGAATGTGTTAACTTCATGACTTAAAAACCTAGATTTATTATGTTTTCAAACCACAGTTTCTTTGTAGAGACTTGATTTTGAACTAAAGAGCAATAGCTCCTCAGAACCACTCGCCAGTGTTGCTCAGAAGGATGGAATTTTTTGCTTGAGGGACCAAGGGAAAGGTTGCAAAGCCCTAATCTGAGCCAGAGAAAATAAGGTCATGGCACAAATCATGGCAGTAGTCAGGAACCAAAAGTTACATTTCTTACCTAAGGCTGAATTTAATGCACTCAACTGAATTTAGTAGGTTCACCAGCACAGACATATATTTAATCCTCTGGGGTTTTTTTAAGAGTAAGAAAATTTATTGGGAAATTGGAATGGGGAATAGGAATGAGAAATAGCAATAGGTCTTGAGAGAGAGAAGGGGATCACAAATGGGTTACCAACAAGCCCACTTCTCTGAGAAAGTTTTACAGAGCAAAGTAACAAAAGGTGGGTACATTATAGATGATGATACCCAGTTGGCTCTTAGACTCCTCTACTGATGGAGGTTATCCATAAGTCTATTTCTTGTCATAAGTCCCTCTAGTTTTAGCTTGAAGAAGATGGAGAGTTTTGTGGTTTTGAAGGACAATTTTAGCTAAGGAATTTAAAGATTCTTTCAGCTTTTATATTTTTTAATGTTTTTTAGCTTCACTGCACCACAATATGTGTCAGTTGTCTATGTAGCTAGATACTGCCGGAAGGGGTCAGTGATTGGAACCCTTTTGTACATCTAGATTTTTATTACTATGGTATTGTTTTTATACATCTTTTGGTTATACTTTTTTGCTAGGTGTTTAAGACCAAGTTAAAGTGAAACGTGTTAATCAAAATTAACCTTGTGTTGCCTCTCAAGATCAGTTAAATCTCTTTACGCATTACTTTTGAAAACAGGCATAGAACCTCTTAGCTCTTCTGTCAGTGTCAGCTGCCAGGATGGGTCACGGTTGTGCTTTTTAAGCTTGTTAGTCTTTTTCCTCTTTGGCTACTGTCCTTTTTTGGCACATTGAATAGTTGTTGGATTTTTTCCTCTGCAATCTGGCAATTTCCTTTCTTATCACGTTGAGAGACTCACCAAAGTTGTAGGATCCTATATAAAAGTTTCCTTCACATTTTGGGACTTCTTTGAGCCTAGAGGCCAGGGACAAAATATTGGCTGTCTTCTTAGTCCAGTTACCTGGACTAGTTCTAGTCTCTAAACTTCAGCTGTTGGACATCCAGAAAATATCAGTTAAATACAATCTCATCTGGATATCACACACTTTGAAACGTGTAGCAGAGACAGATAATTGTTATTTTTACCAATCATGGTTGTTTTTTAGGTTGAATCCCTGCAGAATGTCAACAGACAATTATAAAGTTTTAAAGAGAAAAATTCAGGTCAAGAGTCACACATAGTATTTTAGCATGGTAATCATGACGTTCTCTTTGAAACACATTTAAAACTCTAAGTAAAAAATAGCCTTTTTAGTCAGTCATCTCTATCTTGTACAGAAAGAAGCTTTTACCTCATTTGTTATCATTTAATAAGATATCATCAAAGAAGTATGTGACATTGTCTGGACTGCTCAGTCCCTGAGCATTTCTATTTGTTTGGGGTTTTTTGTTTGTTTTTCTTCTGGTACCAGGAGTCAAACTCATGACCTTGCACTTGCCAGGCAGGAGCTTTGCCACTAAGCTAAATCCCCAGACCCTCTCTGAGCATTTCTAAATATGGTAACACATATATAACAAATTGTCTTGGTTATTTTTCTGTCATTGCTGAGGCAAAGTACCCAACACCCAAACTTAAGGAAAGTAACGTTTATTTAGCTCACAGTTTGTGGAGATTTCAGTCCATACTCAGCTGGCTCCAAGGCACAGTGGCACATGGCAGAGGGCAAATGTTCATGGTGGTGGAAGATAGCCAAAGCAGCAAGAGCAAAAGGGAGTAGTGGTTGCAATCAGCTTCTTTCTCTCCCTTGCATATGCAAGCTATCTGCCCCAGGGTGAGTGTAGCACTCACACCCATAATTCCAGCATTGGACTATGGATTAATCAACTATCTAGAAGACTGCCCCATGACTGCATGAGTATTTGAGGGGACATGCAGACACAAACCTTAATATTCCACCCTGGCCCCTCAAAGACTCATGCTTATTCCTTTATACAAACAGCATTTACTCCATCTGCAAGAGTTGCCAAAGTCCAATAATTTCAGCATTGCTGAAAAGTCCAAGTCCCAAGCCTCCTCCAAGATATAAAGCAAACTTTTAGCTGTGAGACCCTGTACAAATGAGAAGTTAAACACTTCCAACACTCAATGGCACAAAATAAACATTACCAAAATAGTGGAATACAGAGCATTGGGACCAAAGCAAGTCCAAAATCCAGCAGGGCTAACATTATGTCCTGTAGTTTCATGTGGAACACTGGAAGTAATCTGTGGCACATTGTGAGCTCCAAAAGGCTTGCATAATTCCACCCCTATGGCACTTCTGGTGGTTATAGCACCCATGGCTTCTCTCTTGGGCTGGCTTTGCTGCCTCCTTATAGCTTTCCTTAGACAATCCATAGTCCTGGCTTTTCCAAACTTCTGAGATCTGCACTGTACCTGTCACTTCTCACTCACAGTCTCACACACTGCCCTCTCAGGGGCTCACTGCCTGGCCTCTCAGGCCTTCTGATTCTAGGTGGAAGACTCTTTAACCTCAGAACTCTTGCATTCTCCATGTACCTAAAACCAGGGCCATGTGGATGATGCCAAGGTCTGCTGCCACCTACAGCAGTAAGCAGGATTTCTTCTCGCTTGGACATAGGGGTCTTGTGCCTGGATTGCTGGGCACTCTGAACCTGATTCTGAGGAATAAATTCTCTATGCCTCTGCCATTCTGGAACCTGGTGCAGCCGCCATTCTGGAACCTGGTGCAGCCGCCATTCTGGAACATGGCACTCTGTGGCTTCCTCCTCAAGGCAAGTTCTTTCACCTTTGTAGTTTTGAGGCTGCAAAGGGTGGAGACTTGCTTCTTGTGATGCCCTCAGGCCATCTTTTCTATTCTTGTGTTCCTTCTGAGCAATGGATATTTCCTCAGTTCTATCTTTGCAGTCTACAACTTTACTGGAGTTTCCTTTCTGGCCAAACTCAGAACATTTTAAATCACCCTTCTGGGTTCTTTGCTCTTGATTCTCAGTATAAATGTGGGTTAAAGCCCCCAACAACAGCCATGCTACTGCTTCAATATTCGGCTGCCTTGAAATTTCTTCAGCCAGATTAATTAGTCCACTGCCCTTAATCTCAGTCTCAGGGACAGTCTCTGGACATGAGCAAAATGCAGACAAACTTTCCTCCAAGCCATAACACAAATCATCTGGACCCCAACAATGAATGTAGTCCTTCTTCCCAGAAGAAACTTCCAAAACGTGGTCTTTACCAGTAGGATTTCTAGCAGGCTTCCGGTCTTCTGAGCTCTGACCAGAATCTCCCATGCAGAAGAGCTGAAGGTGTTCCAGCTCTACTCTTTCAGGTGACATCTCCAAACCTTTCCAAACACTTCCCACAAACCATTTCCAAAGGCTCTTGAACCACATGGTCAGGTACAGTCGCAGCAATGACCCCACACCTCTAGTACCAAATTCTGTCCCAGCCTTGGACTATGGATCAAGTATCTAGAAGCCTGCCCCATGACTACAGGAGGATTTGGGGGGACATGCAGACACAAACTATAACACATATATATCACATAAACATTTTTCTAAAAAAAAAAACTATCATTTGGTTGGTGGTCTCATTCTGGCTTGACATGTAACTTTTATCACAAGTAGTATTCTGGAAACTTGGTCCTGGAAGTTAGCAGCGACAGAGAAGTGAAATGTCTTGAACAGAACCCTCCTCCCCTGACAGCTTTCACTGAGGTGTGATGGATCCTTCTAATTATCTTTGTGGAACCTCCAAAATGATATAGGGGAAAAAATGATAAGTCCCATGCACCAAGTTTGTGTTTCCTAAAATTGAGGAAAGACTTCTAAGGAGTAATGGGGATTAACAGTAGGGAAATGAATTGAGAAATTGAAATGGGGAATAGGAATAGGGAATAGGGAATAATTCCTGAGAGACAGGGGGTGTCTCAAATGGGTTGCCTTAATTTTTTGTTTTAATTGAGTCTCTCAAAGAAGGGCAACATTTGTATAATCATCAAGTGAAATTTGATTAATTAATATTGATTAATGTTTTTGGTTTCCAGAAGTAATTGTATCTTTATATCTCTATAATTATCTATCCATCATCTGTCTATCTATCTATTTGTATATCTATGCATCTACTTATCTATGTATCATCAATCTAATCTTTTCATAGTCACTAGTCCAGTGTTAGGCATGCAGTTCATCTATGCACATTAAATTCATCAAATCTAGGTATGGTGGTGCATGCCTACAATCCAGTGCTCTTGGATTCTGAGGGGAGAGTATCAAATTTATTGCATTAGTGACAGCCTTTCTCAAAAGATAAAAACAAAACAAAACAGAGGACTGGGGATGTAGCTCAGTGTGAAGGATCAGGATTCAATTCCTGGTAGCCACCCTCAACAAACAAAAACAACAACAAAAAAATAAAACCATATATAAGTGAATGAACAAATAAACACAAAATATGGTCAATTATCTTCCATAATTTACTTTGTAGAAAATTTCTTTGTTTTTACTGTATATGTGAATAAACAGTTCCAACCACAAGAGGCCCAATCTCTTCTTGAAAAATCCTGGAAAAATGTGCATTCTTTTTCTGCTGGTTCATTAACTATAGCACTTTCCCTCATAGATTACCAAACTATTTCACCATGTCCAGCCTGT
The DNA here is from genome assembly GCF_000276665.1 of Chinchilla lanigera. Lineage (NCBI taxonomy): Eukaryota > Metazoa > Chordata > Mammalia > Rodentia > Chinchillidae > Chinchilla > Chinchilla lanigera. The sequence continues at coordinate 9,583,167 of NW_004955424.1, read as the reverse complement.
TAGGTCTTTTTTTCACACAGTGATTCATCTGCTTCTCATTGCTAAAAGAACTAAAGCATTGTTCTACTTATAATGCACAGCATTGCGCTTGGTTTATTTCCAAGATTTTGTAAAAACAGGACTACTTGTCTGCTGCAGGTGTTTCCCTTGAAAACAAAGTCCTTTATCATCTTTCATTGTTCTTTCTTTATTTGGGGTGGTACAGCTCTGAACAATAACCTGACCAGACATCATGATGAGATGATGGAAATTACTGACAGCGTTGTAATTTCAAAGATTGGGAACAAGTTCTGAGGATTTGATTATTGCCTGGGAGAGTGGCCCATCAATTCTAATGTGCAGTACATGTTAAATCTCAGTTTCAATTTGATATTTTGGTGGGAGCTGGAAACCTTCTAAATTTATCCTTTTCTTACATAATGAAAAATACAATTATACTCATAATGTTAAACTTGGTTGACACAGCTAGGATCTTAATAAAGGAATATAATCATATCATCTCATTAAAAATAGTTTGGGATAAATACAGATATACTTATGTATAAGTGTACATATTTCTTGATATTTTTAAATTATTCTTTCAGTATTCCAGAGTTCATATGAAGCTGCACCCTCTTGCATGCCAGATTTTATCATTCTCTTCATTATTTGCTAATAATAAATATGCCATTTTACTTTTTAAAATAGATATTACTTTGATTGCTAATTAGAGCAAACATTTGCAACATTTGTAATAGCCATTTCTTTTTTCTTCATGAATTACATTTTATATCATTAAGTTCTGTCTTACTAGTGTCATTTTGTCTTTCAATTTGCTTTTAAACAATTTTTTAGGTATTAATAAAATTAATTGATTGTAATAATGTTGCCACTCTTCCCAGTTTGCTTTAAGGTGATTTTGATGTACAAATGTTTGAATATTTATATAATAAAACTGAATAGTACATTTTTATGCCTTATATTTTACAAAGATCTTACATAATCAGAAACACAAATATATGTTTTTAGGTTTTGCCACTTATTCACTGTCTTTACATTTTTATGACATACATGTAATTGATTTTTGGATATTATGTGATATGAAGTTATGATGGGGAGTAAAATGTGACCATGTGTATTTGATATGTACCTGTATTAACCTCCAAGGTAAATGTAATCATTCCACATCACAAATATACAAGTGCACAAAAGGAAAGAACAACTGGGATGAGGGAAAAGAACAGAAAAAAAGAAGGGAAGAAATACATATATATGTATCCAGAAGATAGCTAAGATAATTGTACTATTAAGTTTTGTTGCTGTATGGAAAGGAACAGTTAATGTTTAATCGTTTGATCAATCTTACATATATTTGTTTAACTGAGTAACCAATTTGAAGATAACAACATATAATACAACACCCATTGATGATTTCCTATCACCTTGTCTGAAATTCTTTATTGCTTCTGTTGTTTTGTTTATGTCTGTTTGTTTGTTAATATGCTTTCATTCTTTTGTCTTTAAAATGAAAAAACTGGGGCTGGGGGTTTAGCTCAGTGGCAGAGCAACTGCCTGGCAAGCACGAGGTCGTGAGTTTGATTCCCAGTACTGGAAAACAAAACAAAACAAACAAAGAAAAAACACCAAAAATAAATAAAATGAAAAAACTTACACTAATAAAAAATTAATGAAAAAAGAAAATATCATAATTTTTCAATAATAGCCTTAAAAAGTAAATTGCTATTTTAACAACATAAAATTTATACATCTTTGTATCTTCTTATATGTTTTCTATTTGTTTAATTAATTTTTTATCATAAAATATATATTTCTAATATCTACCTCAATTTTCTAAAATATCTTAACAAGAAGTAAGAAATTTTTATTTTATTACTCTTTCATAAATTTACTATGTTAAAATTAAAATCACTGTATCACAGTCCAACAAAATATTATTTGTTTTAATTATTGAAGTCATCATATCACAATTTCAAATTTATGATCCAAAATACATTCTTTTCATTTATGCACTTTGTAAAATATCAATCAATGCAACTTGTCTTCTGTATAAACTCTTATTAAATATGTTTATTTTTGTGAATGAGAAATATAAATCCCTATGTCTTCAAGCAAGTTTTGTTATCACATAGAAATCACTGGTTTTGTATACTTAGTTTATAACTGTCTACTTCACTTGATGGATTTGTTATCCACAAAGTTTTTATAATTTTTTCTTGAGATGCTGTCAAACTCTTTGCAAAAATAAAATGAATTTATCTTTCTTGGCAAGATTTGTTCTTCCAGTTTGCCTTGGTTCTTTTTATTGTTGAAGTATGTGTTACACTGCTATATTTTCAGAATAATGTTCAATTAGTGGCAGTGGTGAGAAATATCCTTTTGTGTAGAAGTTTTGTATTACAATGTCCCTCAAATCCAGTGAGAAGAAAGACCATGTATTTAGGATAGGAAAATGTTTTCATGTGAAAAAATTAATTTTATTCACCATATTAAGAGATCAAATGAGATTATTGCAACTGGAAAATGTTTTGATAATTTTCATAAAATTCGCTACCCTGTGAAAAACTCCTAAATAACCCACAATAAGCCATTAACTGAAACTAATGTGTAGCAGGATGCTTGAATCCTAAAATTAGAGAGATTTCCCAGTAGAGCAGGCTTCTTTTCCCTCCCATGCGGATCTTTCAAGTCCATAATGAACAGCAGAGAGCCAATATAGTAGATAAAGCAAATGTAATAATATATAGCATATATAAATGTAATAGTATAATATATATATATATTAGTCAATGCACATTTTTCTGGGGAGCAGGTTCATGGCTCTAATTATAGTAATAGATTCAAAACTGCATTGTCTAAAATGAAAGATAAAAGAATGAAGAGAAAGAAGGAAGGAAAGAACGAAAGAGGACACCTAGCAATACTATTTTAAAAATATTATTGACGCTATGAACAGTCAGTGTAATTAGATAAGAAAAATCAAATAGTAATATGATTGTATATTTCTCTTAAGGGATTTAACTTCATTTAAAGATAGAATGAACAGAAAGAAAACTACTATTTTGATAAATACTCTCTCTTCTTTGGTTTTTAGACAGAATTTTGATTGTTGATCATCTGAAATTATCTTCTCTTATGAGGCCGAGAATTCTGGTATTCTGAATTCCACAATGAACAAAGATTTTTAACATAATTTCTTATAATGCAGACCTTCATTTTTTGTGATTAACCAAAAAATTAACCAAAATTGTGCCTAAATTACCTATGGAATGTTGGCTCAGAAATTAACTGATACACATACAAGTGTGTATTTGTCTACATCTAATTACATTTTAATTACTGCATTTAAAACTGGTTATAGCACATCAAAGTCAGAACTCTTTTCATACTGCTGCTAATAAAAGTGATAATGTTTCAGTAGTTCTGTGCAATTAGCAAATTTCTTGCTTGCCGACTAGTCAGGACTCTGTTTTTCAGTCTAAATGACATTGTGTGTCTCTATAAATTTATAAAGTGCCTTTGTGTAACATCTCATGATTAGGTTCAAAACAGATGACCTATTATTATTATAAGTGTGCATCTCTAATTTATATCTCTTCAAAAAGCTTTCCCATTAATAATTGCACAAATATCTATGATATTTCTCATTTCCTTTTTAAAGCTTTTCTATTGAAGGTTTGAAAACCCACCCACCTTCCTGTGCCTATGCAGTCCTCTATGAGCTCTCAGATGATTGCTTTGTGTGTATGGGCAAAGCAAACCGTAGAGAACACTATCTCCGGAATGACTGATTACTTCAGTCATATGTTCAACCCCAGTAGTGATTCTGAATTTAGTCTTTTTATCAGAAGGGAATCCAAACAAGGTGTATTGGAAAAATTCTTCCTTCTCTCCTTATTCTGGGGGAGTTTCTAAGACATAGTTTTATCCAGTAAGTATTTGGGGTGTTTTTTTGTGTTTTTTTTTTTTTTTTTTAATACCTGGAATCAAACTCAGGACCTTGTGCTTGCCAGGCAGGTGCTTACGCCACTGAGCTATATCCCCAGCCCGTATTTTGGGTGTTGTTCTCCAATTTACATGATTTTGTTCTCCAATTTACATGATTTTTAAATGTAAATGAAAGAGTGTTTTTCCAGGTCTTTCTATAATCATCTTTAGGATATAATTATCCAATAGCAAAGAAATAAGTGGTCACGATTTCTGTTGCTTGGTAGTTATTTAACTCATGTACCTTAAATCATCTTCTGAACTGAGAAGCCTTCAATGACCACATTTACCTTCCCAGTGTTCTCTTCAATTTGAATTAGGAATATTTCTGTTTATACCAAGAACACTTGCCTTATTACATTTACCATAACAAAGGAATGATATTTTTCCAGTTTTATCTTGGTTTTTAGGTACTTATTTCTTCTGCTGCCACACACTTTTTGAGATCCATTAATTGTTTCTTTTTTGGTAACTCAAGTCAATTAACTGAAAATTCTAGCATTTAAGTTTTAGTGGCTACTTTTTCTTTTCTCTCAAAGGATGCTTGTTAATTTTGTGTGAATTTCTATTGAAGAAAAAATCCAACACTTTTTGACTTTATTGTTACCTTTTATCACAAATATTAAAGAATACCAGATTTGGCACGATTTTTTAAGGTGCACATTTAGTGTTAGTAACACTATGTCTAGCATACCATATATCATCTTTGTGTACAGGCTTACATGTTTGAACAGGAAAATTTATCACCCAAATTGAGATTCAAATGAAACTGGATACCAACAAAGCACTTATAGTAGTTTCCTGAATAGAGACTCTAATATGGAGCTCATCATCAGGAAGAGAGAGAAAAGGAAAAGGGAAGTTTTGCAGAGGGAGAAGCAGAGCTGTGGTACAGTTCAGACACCTGGGTTGTCTCCACAGGGAGTTGGGAAGTACTAGAGCAAAATGGCCCACCAGTATTGTCACACACCAGGCCAAAAGTGCAAAGCTTTTATAATCTCACCTTCATCAGTCATTGGCTGAGTGTCACTTTTGGACAAGGCAGCTTTTCTTTATGTCTTGCAATCACTGAAGGTACTGACAACTCTCTCAGTGGTTGAAGTAACAAGTGATTCTTTCAAATAGGAATCCATGTTGCACACCTCTGTTTCCATTCATCAGAGCAGTGTTCTATGATATGTATAATAATAACATTTTAT
>NW_004955424.1:9418991-9577814 GCF_000276665.1 Chinchilla lanigera | reverse complement strand
CTAAATTCCCTGCCTTAGATAATATTTTAATACTGAGATGGAGTATGTATCTCTACATTCCCTGTACTTTTATCCTGAAATTTTAAAAGGATTATGATGAATTAATTAATTAATTTCCTTCAGAACTGGTATATTTGTTTCAGTATAAGCATCGTAAGAAAGAGCCATTGAAATTAATCAATAAAACATGCAGTTTGCAAGGACCAGGACCTCAATATTCTTATATCTGAATCAATAAATAGTTGATGACATTGATAATCATATAAATGCCATGACCCAACAGCTGAAGCTACAAAAAGTGCCAATAGTAAAATAGGTTAAAGCAGCAGAACTTCAGAATTAAAATTGCAATGAAAGATAAATTGTAGTAGTAGGATAACAAGCATAGGTTGTGAATATTTGGTCAATATAAAAGTAGTTTAAAATATGCATCATTGTGCCTTTTAGAACAAAATTAGATCAGTTGAGTAGGTAACATATGCCAATATTTTTTTCCTAATATTTAAAGCAGTAGAATTCAGAGTTGCCTTTGGTGAAGCACTTTACGTGTTCTGCATATTTCACTGAGGCAAATCACAGCCCTAGGCTTTTATGAAGAGCACCCATTGGTAACAGTGTGCTTTATAGAAGAAGAAAATATCTGGGTATATTCAGAGAGAAAGCAAAGAGATGAAAATGAGTGAGAGCACAGTGAGCTAAAGCCTGCCTTCACAGGCATTGCAGGCCCATTGGTGCCACCATTATCAGTGAACCCGATTCTGGAATCCCTTATTCAGGCAAGGCTCCTACAGGGGACTGTCTCCGAGGGAGGTTGCAGGTGTCTGCCCAGTTCTTTCAGGAAGCCTGCAGCATTCTTTGTGCAATGTAGATAAAGCTAAGGCTATCTAATTATGTAGTCAAATGTTTTGGTTAAATGCCTCATTCCTTGTTCTAATTATCACCTATCCCAAAGGGAACAGCTTCACTTTACAAAATGCAGGGAGAACAAGGTTAACTTCCCCTCCCAAATTTCTTCATTGATGAGAAAACACTCAGCTGGAATCTCCAACATATTTAACTTCAGTGTTTATTAATGTAATTTGTTGGGTTTCTTTTTTTTCAATAGAAATTCCCACAAAACTAACAAACATCCCTTGAGAAAAAAGAAAAAAAGCCACTAAAATTTAAAAGCTAGAATTTTGAGTTAATGGACTTGAGCTACCAAAAAAGAAATTGTTAATGGATCTCAAATTAGTCAGATTAAATTTAAGAAAAATTAAAACCTTGAAACCCATTTAATACCTAATTAAATTAGTTCTTATGTGTCCCGATACAGATAATGATAGTAACACCTTAACGCTGTCTCTCTCATGCTCATACCCATATGCACTACAACTTCTATGAATAGATACAAGGACATGCACTTTTAATTCCAGCCTTCAGTTAAGCAGTAGCTTAAATGCTTGCCTGCATTTAATGTATCTTTAGTTCTTAAGCATTTGATTGACTCCAACAGACCATTTGCAAGGCTTCTCTTATATTCTAATCTGACCTGAAATAGGTTTGTAGTTTGAATAGATTGCCCATTGTATTCCTATTTTTACTTACTTATTTTTTTGCATATACTTGTAACTTTGAATAGAACGTGTTTTTTTTAGATGTTTCTATGTACTCCTTGAATTCTCGTGGCATCTCCTATCCCAAGATGCTGTAAGTTGAATTAAATTTTTACCTTTCCTGAAAATAGATAATTATATAGTGTGCTACATCTTGTAGGTAATTATATGGTATTAATATCCATTACCTCACTCAAGAGCTTATGTTTTCAAAAAATTCTACATATCTCTCAACAGCTTTCATTCACATGCTTCCCTGTGCTTGCTAAATAAAGTCATTTTAATGTCTTCCATCACCAGCCATTCAATATATTTGCAATTATTATCAGAATTCATGTCATTATATATTTATGACAGTAATCATGGATTTTTCTCATTCTTTTACTTTTTTTAACCTCAAAACATACTATCATGTCTATTTTACTATGCTTTGTAGTTATTGGCACGATTGCAATTTAAAGCAGAGGAACAACATATAGAGAGTGAAAATGTCCACCAAAATTGAGCATCCTCATGGCCACAGAACAATTAGCATTTTGCAAGAGGTTTAGAGATGGAAGCGCATAGTATCCAGAGTATCTTGTGACAGAAAATAAACTCAAAACCATGCAGCCATCAGCAAATCCAAGCATGGACTTGGAAGAGAAAAAGCGTAAAGATAGTTTGTGACTACAAAGAGGCTGGTAACAATGGAAAGGAGAAAGTACAGTATCTTCTTTCTCAATAATACAGTGGAAATGTGGAAGAAGAAACTTCACAGTTGATAAAGCTGACAAATGCTGCCTCATCTGGATGATGGAGATCAACACTGACAACGGTAAGTCCTGTTGACTGCAGATAATTTTGACATATGATGTGAATAGAGTTTTACCCGTGGTTTTCTTAGGCAGTCTTGCTGCTGTAATAAAAATATTATTGGCTAAATAATTCCTATAAAGAACAGTTTATAGGAGGCTTGGAAGAGTTTTGGAGGATGGAAGCCTAACATCAAAGTCCTGGCTTGTTCAGGTGCCTGGTGAAGGCTGCTCTCTGCCTCAAGACGGTACCTCATTGCTGTGTGCTCTGCAGGAGAAGAATAACGTGCCTTCATATGGTGGAAGGGATGGATGGAAAGGAGCCAAAAGTGCTGGAAAAACTGTGGGGTAACTTCATGACCACGTTACCTCTTAAAAGTGGCATCTCCTAAGGTTTATCTCATTAGCTACTAAAATTAACTCCATGAATTTTGGAAACAACTCACCCAAAGCCTAGCAGTGATGATTTCTTTCAAAAGCAAACCACTGTCTAACCAGGAGAAGAACACCCAAACAAACCAGATTGAGGAGTATTCTGTAAAACATACGGCTCATGCTTCCAAAATATTCAAAGCCAACCATAACAAAGGAAAATCATCAAAAACGAAGAAGTCTGAGAAAGAAGTCTAAAAGAAACTGAGATATAAAGAGAAAAAATAATGCAGTATAGCCTTGAAAGAATCCTAAGACAGAAAAAAGGTATTAGGTAAAAACTAAGGAAATCTGAATAAAACATGGACATTATTTTATAGTATGTTAACATTTCTTTATTAATTTAATAAATATATATCATTGTAAAACAAGTGTATAGGAATGCTATATTCTTTCCAAAATTCCAAAATATTCTTTCCAAATTTCTGTAGATTATAATTATTTTAAAATAAAAATATAGAGAGAGAAGAAAAATATAAAGGAAATTCAGCTTATCATCTACTGTATGTTTTGAGTTTTACCTAGTCTTTCAGGCTCCTACACCAAGGAGACAATATGATGTTTACCCATCTGGGTCTGATTTATTTCACTTATGAATATGGTTTCTAGTTGCATCCATTTTCCTACAAAAGACTCAAGATTATCCTTTTTAATAGCTGAGTAGTACTCCATAGCACAATAGATGATAGGAAAGGGAAAGAAATTGCTCAAAGGAAGGAACGACTGGGATGAGGGAAAGAAGAAAAAGAAAGAAGGAACACAAAATATAAATATATATATGAATAGCTACGATAACTATATTGCTGATGTCTGATGGTGTACTGAAATGAACAGTTAATGATTACAATTTTTTATGTCCTGATCGATTATGCATGCTTGTGTCTGGTGGTCTGAGCAACTGATCTGAAGATAACAGTATGCAACGGAATTACAATGGTGAACTCCTATCATCTTGTCTAGTGAAACTCTGTATTATCTCTACTGTTTTATTGAAGAATTATTTTCTTATTCCCTATAATGGTTTGAGCAATCTTTCATTTTTACATCTGGTAATTTGAGAAATGTAGATGAGGGTAGTGGTATGTAATGTAACAACCACTGTTGATTCATATTATTTTGTCTGGAGACTCTGCATCACTTTGAATGTTCTTGCTTTGATTTGTTTATGTTTGTGATACTGGTATCTGCTACTGTTGTATTTCTTTGTTTGTTTCTCATTTATGACACTCTTTAAAATAGAAAAAAGGAAATTAAGATAAAAACAATATTCAGGAAGACATCAGAGAAATGATGCCATAAAATAAAGATAAACTCTTTAGGCTAGATACTAGATCAGCAGCAAGATTTTAAACACAATTTTGGTCAAGGGAAAGGAAAATTTTTCTGTGACGAGCCAGAGAGTAAATACTTTTGGCTTTACAGACCACATAGTTTGGGCCACAATTACCTAATTCTGCCATAGGAAAACGTTAATAGTCATGTCAATCCATAAACAACTAGATACAACTATTGATATAATTTTATTTACAAAGCAAGTAATCAGCTGAATTTTGCCTGTTTTATAGTTCATCCAGTTTTGTTTTGTGAGGTACTAACCTTACAGCAAAGATAATTCTGAGAATTAAAATGGCAACAGGGAAAGTAAGATAATTACTCAATAACTGGAACTGAACAAATTTTGCTTAAAAGAACATATGATCCTAATTACATGAGCAGTGCTACAAATCTAAGATATTTTCTGTGAATTGTTCAGAATTATCTGAGGATGTACTCAGAGGACAGAAAAGCGCAGAGCCTGGCCCTTCTGCATGACCACTACCTTCAGTGCAGATGCATCTGTATTGCTGACTAGGCTCAGGTATCCTTCGGTGTCTAGCCATACTAAGAAAACACTTTGTTTCTCTCAAATCTTTGTGATCATTGCTCAGAAAGCAGTCATTCCTTTCCTGAGGATAGGAGAAAACAAGTGTTTGCTAGTATTGCTTTTATAATTTAAGAACCTGAGAATGGGTCAGTGCTTCCTCAGAGATTTAACTAATCTATTGACTATTTTGAATGAAAATTAAGGCATATGATGCTGGTGGTTTAGTGTGCACATGAACTGAAACTATGTAGATAGTCTGATTAACAAAAGCTCCCACTCCTTTATTGCAAGTCAGGTTCTGCTTGCTTATTTTTCCTTCATTCTCACAAACCACAGTGCTTCTCAGAAACACAGCATGTGACCAAAGAAAAGAGTCACGACTTCTGGGCATTTCTTTGGAATTTCTGTGGCTCAAAAAATTCCATCATGTCAATCGCTATTATATTTGAAACCATGATGCAGACAACTTCCTGTTTAAAGATGCATTCCATATATACTGAGATGGTAGAAATTTGCCTTTCCAAGTTGACACATTGATATAGAGTTCATTTCAATCCTAGTTACAATCCGACTCTTACTATTAATTTGAAGAAATACTGATAATTAAAGGAGTATAAGGGAAACTGCTCAGATTAGGACTCAGCATAAATTTAGCCTGCATATTTTGTTATTTACAAGTGAGCACCAGGGCAAAGAAAGGCAAGTAGTTTTAGTCCTTAGAGCAGGAGAGTTTTAAGGGAAGACAGACTGGTGCACTCTCGCAGATGCAAGCAGCACAGACAGTAGGAAATTTGGATGGCAGTTGCTCACCACAAGGGACATCAGTCCCTCTGACATTCTCATATATATTAGGTGAAGTTAAGTAGTACTTCATAGCACTAAAGTACTTCAAAGGTCAGTTATTGTCTTCACGATACCGACTGCTTCTTTGCATATTTACTATTTTAAATTTTATATTACTTTTTCCTCACTTGCCAACAGTTGACCTGTGAAGTACACATTATGTTGATATTTTTGAGACATTTCAACTTACTTTCAAAAATGTGTGTTTTTAATGAGAAAATGTTTCATCAATTAAGATCATTAATCTTTGTATTCCATCATCTAAAAGAAAATAAGCATAAAGATTCTTATTATGTTTCATGGAAGTCTGATATACTTCAAAGTAAACAGAATTATATGAGACTTGACAAAGATCAGAGACTGACATTTTGAAGAAACGAAATAAGTGAATACAAGGCCAACAGATACAAACTAATTTGGGGCTGAGGCTATAAGTTGAATTATTGTAATAATCAGATTAATTTGCCAGAGTACTGTAACACGTATCTTCATTCACAATGTTAAATCAGGCTGTAAGTAACATAAATCAAAAAACTTTAGCAAAAATTGAAATTCCACTAGGTGAACATTAGAGTTAATTGCAATATTATCGGAATTGCTCTATGTGTAAACTACAAAAGAATTATGAATAAAGGCAGCTTTGAGATGCTTACCGGTTGGATTTAATTCACTAAGCTATGACCACAGGTACATGATCATGTGACACAAACACAGCCAGTAGAAATCCACCCTTCTTTGGACTCTCGAAAACTATTATTCTGTCCATACAAAGCTGCCCTAAATAACATGACTGTACAGTCTATCCATCATTATACACTATCATAAATATACTTATATTCTTTTTAATGTAAGATAAGATATATTCATTCCCAGTTCTTGTATTCAAATTTTATGTTATGTAGTCTCTGTTATAGTTCATATTATTGGTCAACTACTTAGTATCTATCACTTTTTTCCTTTTAATCTTCACTCCAATTTTAACTAGCATATTTTCTTTCTTCTTACACTAATGCATAAAATTTAGAGGTGACTCTGTCCCCAGCTGTCCTGGTTTATATGTTATGGAATCTCCCTTGGTTTCAATAATCCTTTAGAATTGGGCCTTCGGTAGCTGTTCAGTTTTGAGGGAAAAAGTTGTAGTAATTACTTGCAAAAAATATCCTGACTTTTGAGAGAGATAGGAAGAAAGTAATGTTCTCTTTTACCGTGATGCTTTTGTGTTCAGATGAAAGGTCAATTTTTCTTAAAGCTACTGGGTTCCATCTAATGTAAAAAAGAGCAGTCATATACAAAAGATGAGAAAGATAACTAGAAGCAAATGGAGTCAAATCTGATGTACTCCTGAACTTTCACTTTTTTGCTTCATTATAGACATTTTAAATTTACTTTTGATATTACATGCACCCCGAGATCCTCATTTATACTCTATTTTCCAAATCAAATATATCTTTGTATGTAACTCCCCTACTAACCTGTTTTGAAACTCTGTTTTATTGTTATTTTTATTTCTTCTTTAAAATAAAAAAAAATGAAAAAATCCTTGGCAGCATATGTTTTTATTGTATCTCAGTTTTCTATATCTTTGAGGAGAATCATTGTAATTTTTCTCTCTATAAGTGTCATATCTATACTATATTTTGTGGAATGGGAGAAACATACACATGAAAATATATGGCTAAGCGAAATAAATCAGACACAAAAACTTACATATCACATGGTTTCTCTTACATGAGACAGCCAGATTACAAATAAAGAGCAAGTTAATGGTAGATATAGGAAGTAGAGTAATCTTTCTTAAATAAGAAGGGGATCAGGAGCCCAGGGTGGGGAGAGAGGGGATGGAAAGGAGATGAAAAAAAGAATTAAAGTATCCTATGTTCATGTACCAAATCAACACAAGAAATGTAAACATTATCTACTACAGACCTGTATAATACTAATTAAAAATAAATATGTAAAATATATAATCTATATTTAAGACTGATATCTTCAAATTTCACATAGGATGTAGTCATGGTTTTTTGCTTCTACTATGCCTTCTATATTCCCCAGAAATTCACTTTGCAAGTTTAGTTACATGAAGGGGTAAGGAAAATTCTCAATCTTAAGGGCATAATGTCTTAAACGTTGATATGGTAGACTAGGAAGCAATCAACAGGAACAATTCATTTTCTGGATATTATTATATGATACCCATCATATCTGTTCTGGATGATCAGGTTCAATAACCTCAATAAATATTCTATTTCATAATTTCCCTGTTTATATTAGGAATTCCATAAAACTAGGTCATGCTTTTAGCTTTTAGTTCAGCGAAGCCATAATTAGGGCTCATTACTTTGCATAATAAGGCCTCTAGGTTGACAACTCATAGAGCTTAACATTTTAAACTTGAGCTATGAGCTATAATACTAACAGATACCTCTACCTCATTCACCAAGACTCCTTTATTCATGAAATTGAGTTTATCTCCGGGGTAGTTACAGCATCCTATCACTGAAATTTTTTGACCTTAGATTACAACTGGCTGTTTTGCTATTTAGGGAATCAGTTGCGTATACCTGGTGGATAGAAAATAAAAGCAGTGAATCTCACATGCTACCGTCTCCTGTTTATTTCTTTTATTTTGTATTGGTTTCTTGGTTGGATGCAGAGAATAAAGCACTGAGTAATTTCATGGATGAGTGATATTGACAGCAGCAGGGAAAGTAACTTCAAATCTAGATTAGATGTCTATTTGGTAAGGAGAAATCTTTGGCCTCTTCATGATAGAAGGGGTCATGTGTAATCAGCCTACTCCCAGAGTGCTAGCTAGTCCTGTAATGCACGGTGTCATCTCATGAATTTGGAGCTGATCTCAGCAAGAGGAATAGCCATGTCCAGTCTCATAAGGGGGATTTCTGAATGGTTAAACACATGGATAAGTCCAATATCTTTTCCTTCAGTTGCTTTGCTTCTTAAACTCATTGTGTAAAAACTGGTTTGCAGTGCTAGGGATATAGCTTAGTGGCATAAGGGCTGCCTCAGTGGTAGCCTCTTGGGGTTGATTCCCAGTACTAAAAAACAAACAAACAAACAAACAAAAAAAAACTGGTTTGCAAAGGAAAAGAGGCTGGTGGATATCCATGGAGGTTTATCTTATCTGTCTGGTTATGAACAAAGTATTCTGCAATAGGCAATAGTAGCTTTCTAGTGCATATTTACATAGGATATAAATATTTCCAGGATTTAATAAAGCACTTTAACAATATCTTAATTAAAGATCTTCTCTTAATGTTTAATCTGTCACAAACTAGTGATTTCCTTATATCTGTCTAATCCTTCCTTAGATATCTAGCTACATACTGTTTCACCAAGACTCCTTGCCAACAAATCCTTTTGTGGGTCTTACTTCATTGGTTGTCTGTGCTATTATTCACTGGATCAGTATATATTTTGTTTTTGAGGCCATATCTCCTTTTGAGACAAAGTGAAAAAGAAGAAACAGCATTTGAAGACCTGCCAATGGAAAGATTTATTTTCTCCATTACCTAATTAAACCATGAAAAGAATTTTAACACTGTTGCAAAGCACATCTTGCTAGTTCTACCATATTGTATGATGGCATCTCTAAATCAGATTTTGGTTTTTCATCTTCACCAGCTGCTATTCTATCAAGAGGTTGTGATCTAAGAAATCAGAGAAGCACAAAGTTTGTATTTGTAAATTTGTGGCTTCAGGTTCTATTTGGAATTACTTTCTGATGGGATGCTATTTGATGTGCTTAACTAGAAAAAATTAGAAAACATCTACTGTCAGTCAGGCCCAATGGTCATATGAATTCCTTTGTGATCAGGGACACTTCCTTAAAAACAACAGTTTTGTACTAAATTAATTCTGACCCTGGGCATCCTCTGATGCACTACTTCTGCATCAGTGACACATTTATTAGTTGATTGCTGCAGTGATGTTGACAATCTAACTAATGAAAGAGATTTGAGGCAGAGGAATTCCTTAGACTTCTATTAAATACTTCTGAACTAAAGAAGAAGAATCCCTATTTAGTTAATACTGATTTTAATCAACATTTACTTTACAAGTTTGGGAGGTCAGGAATCTGGGTAGAGCTTATTTGGGTTCTCTTGTTCTATGTCTTTCATAAGGCTTAATCCAACCTAGAGCTAAAATTTCTGTCTAAAAGCTTGAAAAAAATATATATATGGAGGTTGGAGAGAATTTACTTCCAAGCTGGTTCATGTGGGTGTTGGTGGTTTCAGTTCCTTGAAGCTGTTATATCAGTCTCAGCTTTTAATGTTCTTGGCCAGAGGTTTCTCATAGTTCTGTTACTGAAAGTATGAGAGCAGAAGAAGCCTGGTCTATTGATCATAGATGTGATCATTTTGACATATTCTACTTGTTACATCATAGTCCCAGGCCACACTCTAGGAAATAGTATTAAGAAGCCCTGAACTAGAAAGCAGAAGGAGCCAGGTATCCCTGAAGCTATCTTAGAAAGCATTTATCACAGAAGATAGCTAATAAAAGCTGAAAATAATCTTGTTCATCTGGAAGAAGGTAGGCAGGACATCCAAATATGGTCTCTATTACCTACAAAATCTCACTGTATCTTCACGTGGGTGCTGATGATAGATTTTACACAGAACACCTATAAAAGACCATTCCAGTTAATCTCTTCATTTTGGCTTGTTTAGATTTCCTTGTTCCATGATAGTTGAGCTCCAGAACGAATATTCCAAGACAGAGTATGTCTGAAGGTTTCTTGAGGTCACAGCCATGAAGTTGGAGTTGTGTAACTTCTATCACATCCAAGTAAAGTGTTTACACGTTTTTATGGATGAGAAGGGATGTGGGACCACTTTTTGGTGGTAGACATATTAAAGCTTTTGGGGGACTTATTTTAAGACTGTTCCTGAGGAGAATGTGATTCTTGAAATTTGCTGGCTCATCTGTTATTGCCAGTTTATTTATTTGTAAGGATCCAAATCTTTCCTCATAATGCTCTTATATTCCCGTAAAAGTCCTACAAAATGTAATTTCTATGGTCTTAACCTAACAGTAGTACTACCAAAAACATTTATTCAGTGGAGTCAGATAAATTCCCTAAGAGTTTTCTTTATCTTGAGCTGGAGGTTTTTAAAGATGACATTATCAGTTCTGTATGGAATATAAAAAGTTCTATTATCCATTTCTCATGGTGTCTCAACTGTTGACCAAAATTCAAATTTCAAATAATCTGAAATTTGAAATGCAGTATCAGAGTAAGAAAGAAGAAAATGATACTCATTCAGAGACAATTGCAGAGAATTGCTATCTAATATCATAAAAAAGCTAAAGAAAAGATGTCCATTGTTCAAAACACTGGTATACTTCTGCCAAGCTTTCTTCTTTTTCTTTATCGTTACAGTAGATAACAGCTAATAATGGAGATTGACTAGTGCTTAACCCAAGCGCTTCTACTTATACACCTGGTCCCGGCATCTTTTATTCAAAGATTGGATGCTATAGAAACCAATGATGAACTGTTTTAGTTAAAGGATCGCTTATGCAGTGGCACTGGAGGATCTTATTGTATCAAAAGTAAAATATTTCAATACCTTGAACATCTCTTGGTTATCAGCAGTGGAAACTTATGTATTTCTTCTATTGAAGTTGCTGCCTTTCAGCTGATTCAGCTCTCAATATTATCACTGGTGAAAGTTCCAAAAAATTACTAACTGCTAGCTGAGTATATAGCTCAGAGGCAGGAATGCCTGCATGGCAAGTGCAAGGTCCTGAGTTCAATTCCCAGTACAAAAAAAAATTACTAATTGCATGTAGTATATAAAAGTTAGCTAGATAATTACTTCTTTCCTCAGGAAAACTCTCTTTTCGTCCCTAATTCTATGTATGAAGAAAAATGAGTAACTACAGAAGGAGAAATCACTCCTATTAGAGTAAAACAGTCTTGTTTGTGTCAGGAGACAGATTTCCTCTTGGAGTTCAAACACCAGGAGCAGAGGTTGGGCAAGGGGCTCCCTCAAGAAAAATACATGATTGCTGGTTTCTAAGATTAGTACTACCATTATGTTATATGTTTTCTAAGTTCAAAGTTGTGATGAATACAGTGCATACTCCTATAACTGAAGGGAGGTCATGCGATTCCCTATGTTATTTGATTTACTTACTATCAGTTTCTCTGCAGCACGTAGGCTTTTCCAGCCTTTGCTGTGATGCTGGTAGTGCTGTCTACCTGTAAGAGTTGGCATTCTCAGGTAGAAACATAAAGGGAATAATAGGAATAAGAAGTGCAGGGAAATTAATTGCTGGGTCATGACGAAGCTTCTTGTTCACTTTATTTTCTGTTGTAACAGCCCAAAATAAATTGCCCCCTTCTCTAGCTGGATCTGTTTTCCATATCAGGTAGCTTCTTCAAAGTATGTTCCTTATTTAACAGGCCATATAAATTAATGACAACCCAAAGATAAAATGTTATTTGCTAAGTGATAGATAAGTTCGAATAGAAGCATGTCTTAGGGTCTTATTTTTGGATCTATCATAATTTTTTTTTTTTTTTTTTTTTTGTAATGTGGAGGATGGAACCGAGGGCATCCTACATGTTAGGTAGGTTCTCTTCCACTAGTGCCCAAACCCAGTCCCAGGTAATGGATATTGTCTCCTTTTCATCAAAATTACTACATGAAAGTCAGATCATTTTATTTTCCTTTCCTTTTAGTATATGATTTTTTGGATCTTCAATTTTAGACCACTTTTAGCTCAGGTTTCATTAGATTTCTTATCATTTGTTTCATCTATTCTGGGAGTGTCTTTAGCAAGATCAATTGTTTGAAGTTTAAATATCTGTTCAATATATACAATGTTCATAATCATAGCTTCATCTCATTAATTGTTGTTGACTATTTCACTGTTTCAACTGTAATACCTTTAACCATTATTTGAATTATTAATTTTTTACATTTTCTATCTTACCAAACTGACATGATTTCACCTGTTATCTCAAATCTTGTCTCTCCAAGGTAACACTTCTGAATGTTAATCTACAAATTAAACAATTTATAAACTTCATTTCCCCTTCCTCATTCATATTTTTTTCTTTTTGAGACAGGGTCTTGCTATGTGGTTCAGGCTGGCCTTGAGCTCACTTTGTAGCCCAGGCTGGTCTTGAACTCACAACGATTCTTCTGGGTCAGCCTCCCCAGGGCTGGGATTACAGGCGTGCACCACCACTCCTGGCTTCAATCATATTTTTGGGTTAACAAAGTACCTGCTATTGTATGTGATCAGGTTCTTATTTGCTGCACCATATTTTAGAAAGCCAGTCCCTTGTATCTTTCACTGTGTCCTTTTAATGGTAGCCTTTTGTATGACAGGCATCTTCTTCCCAAATTATGTGAAGAGGTTTTTATTTTAATGCTCATCTTAGTTCTGAGATATTCTTGGATATGTAGGAGAAATTTTACATTGCCACCTTGCTCACATGCAGTCTATTTGTAGCAAAATAAGATGGATGGGTGTAGGGAAGAAGCCTGAGTCATGAGCAGAAAGAAATTTTTACACAGAAAAAATTAATTCTTGATATATTTTATTTTATTTGCCACATGTCAGCCTTCTACTAAATTCATATACTTGATTTCTGTTTTCAGAGGCCTCAAATTCTTTGGTATTACCTATGTCTACACCCACTGTATCCCAGAGCATCCAGCTGTGCTGGGTGGCACTTGTGTGTAAACCTGTCCTGTTAGTGTGACCTCACATACTCACTGCGTTTGACAGAGCTGGTTTTATTTTCTCTTGATCTCAGATAGATGAAGTAATTCAACATTATATACTCTGAATTTTTTTCATGATCCTGCCCTCTCTCCTCTCTTAAATCTCTTTCACCTCTAGAATTTGCAGTCTTTCCAGGTTATTATCTGGATTGCTTCTTGCAACATCATGATGCTTTTTTTTCTCTCCTTTCAGGCAAAAAGTTTTTGCTAGAGTTTTATTTTTCTAATACATCTTCATATACTATAAATCCAGTAGTAACTCTTTCAATGTCTGGTGTATTAACGACACCATTTCTCAGCTACTAGGTTTGTTGTACATTTTACATTTTTCTTATGTTCCATGGTTGATTTGGGTCAATATCTGTGATACTCACTTGAGATGTTTATGCTCAAGATTCCATCTTTTACGGAGCTTCTCCTTGCTTCATTTTCACCATCTCTTTGCATAACAGCTAATTTTCACGGAAAGATGAAATGAAAAACATACATCGTTTACTAAATATAAAGCTCTAAGTTCAAGATAAGGTTTGCTTCTGGCCGTAATAGTAGAGCAAGGATCCAATCTAATTTTCATAATTTGTAACAGATATTTCCCTTGAACCTTGGTTAGACTGTGAACAAGCCCCCATTTAGAGATTGATTCTAAACTACACAATCTAATATCCCATTTTCCATGCCCATATCTGTTAAGAGTTAGCAAGCACACCAAAGTGTTACTAGAAGAATCATTTAGTTCTGTAGAAGACAGATTTTCTTTGACAAATGAAGTAGATCTTAAACTATTTTAAAAGTGCTAAAGAAATGCCAGCATGGTTAAACTGTTAAAAAAAAGTCAGTATATTATAACATACACTTGAATTTGCAGCCCAAATGGCTTAAATACCAAAAAAAGTGATGGTTCTAGCCCAAATTTTAATGTTGGGAATCTGTGTCTATGGTCTCTTCAGTTAGTGTTTTTTTTTTTTTCTATTCCGGTCATGTCTGTTCATCTGTTCTCATTCTTCAAATGTTCTTTGGCTACCTAGTCTCACTCTAGGAAAATTAGCTCTAAGTTTAAGATATGAAAATTTCACTGGTGAATTCCTTTCTGATATATATATATATATATTATTCTCAACTTTACTAAATAAATAAAATCTTAATAGATCACCATACATTCACTGAGTTATTTGAGTATTTAAAGGCTTTTCTAAGATGTTTTGAGAATGAAGTTTCTATTTCTATGTGAGTTTGCTAGGATTTCTTTAACAGGGCACCAAAGACTGGGTGGCTTCAATTACATAATTTTATTTTCTTACTGTTCTGGAGCCTGGATATTGGAGATGTCAGGAGCCCTTGCTTCTTCTGAAGGCTGTAAGAACAGGGTCTGTTTCAGACTTCTTGCTTGCTTTGCATGTGTCCCTCTTATTGTTGTCTTTCTATTGTCTTCCTTTTGCCTGTCACTCTGTCCAGATTTCTTCTTTTTATAATGGTACGATTCACATTGGTGTTGTGCCCACCTTAATGAACTAATTGTAACTTTACTCACCTGCCTAAACATCATCTCCAAATATGGTCAAATTTTGAGGTACTGGGGATTTAGGAATTTAACCTAAAACCTGGGAGGAGAGAAAGTTCACCTAAGGGGAACTAAGTTTATATGTTAGCTTCAGAAAGAGTAAGAGAAAAAAAGGCCGAGATTTCCATCTACAAAACTCTAGATCCTAGATTTCACTTTTTCTCTTAGTTAGATTGTTTTTAAAAATCACTTTTAAATGCTTCTCCCTGTAAAGGTCCACATCTATACATTTTTTTTGGTTATAATAAATTAAAACTAAGTCCAGGCCTGCAAATTCCCAGAGAACTCAATGCTGGGTAGGTCTCATAAATGATCTACACCCTCCTTGGTTTGTAAACATAAATGAAATGAGCTATTTCTTATAAATGTTCACATTAAGTGAAATTTAAGGCTAACTTATCAGAAGATGATGCTTAATTAACTCTTACATAATTAGGTACTTTCTGTCAGGATAGGAAAATTAGGCAACTATACCTAAAAGACCAGGCACTTTCCATGAGGATAGACAATTAAGGAACCTGTAAAACTGTGACCAATTGTTTTAGGTAGATCTTGAATGTCCTCCAAAGCCTTGTATGTTGAAGGCTAGGTCCTCATCGTATGGTGCTATTGGACGGTTTTATAAACTTTAGAAAATGATGTCAGATGAGAGAAAGCTAAATCACTGGAAACGCACCCTTGAGAGGGAAAATGGGATCCCATTACCTATCTTCTTTTTTTCCCTAGCTTCCCAGAAGGCAGTAGATGAGCTGGTTTCCTCCACCAAGTGTTTTCTGCTATGATGTACTACCTTTTAGACCCTCTGGAAATGGTGTCAAGTGGTTATGCATGGAAACTTCTGAAACCATAAGCCAAAAGAATTCCTTCATTTTGTGAGTTGATTTCTTTCAGATATTCGTTACAGCAATGGAAAACAGCATAACATGTCAATCAAATATTTGCGCTATTTCTGTGTAAATACTCTAGAAGTCTTTCCCTTGCATTCCAGAGGTGAAACTTCTGTATCAGTTCTCCTTTCGAGCTGCCCAAGTGCTTATCACTGTGTTCCCAAACTACAAATTTTACTGTGTTTCAGTTTGGCTTTTAACACATGTAGTAGTTATTTCCCTGGCTTATTTTTTGGACTAATGAGTTGATATATTTTAAGTGCTTGTAAATACAGAAGTCAGGAAATGATATCTATACCATTCAATTATATAGTTTTTGAATAATTAATAATGGGTGGAATCAATAATGTATAACGCATAAATCCATATGATAAACCCACAAAATCAGGCATATACTCCAGAGAGAAGTGACTATGCCAGAGTCCAGTCAAATTTATTTGGACAAAAATAACAATTTGGAATATATTAAGCTGAAATATTTTAGTAGTAGTTATTCAAAAGCATTTAAACTCCCTAAGTAAGTGCTGGTTCTAGGAAAAAGAGATATTTTTCTTTGCCACTGAGTTCAGCTATAAATCCTGAACAGAATGCATGAAAAGGCTGCCTGAGGGCTCAGAAAAGCAATTAATAATAGGAAGATTGGAAAAAAAAAACCCAGAATCTGAACGATCGCTGCACTGGTGGCGACTGAACCCAACTTGAATGAGTGACTATCCAAGTTGAAGGCTGCCTCATCTCTAAACATGCATACTTTTTACAGACTGACAGCAGACCAGATGATCTCTAGTTTTGACTTGAGGGATGAAGAGAAGATCCCTAATACTCAGAGACAGTGGGAAAAATGTCCAGATGTTTTTTGCTCTTTTTTATTCTGTCTTATCCCAGCCCGTAGGCAAATCTACCTGCAGCAAAGGCAGTGACAGTCAGCGTGAAAGCAAGGCAGGCTACAGGAACATTGTCCTGTCTCTCTCCTGAGACACAATACCCAATACCCATTTCTTAAAGGAGAAAAGGTTTATTTTGGCTCACTGTCTGTGGTCAGCTTGCTTCAAGGTAGAAAATCATGACAGAGGAGCATAGTAGAGGAAAAGTTGTCACATCATGGGGACCAGGAAGCAGAGAAGAGAGGAGAAGGTGAAGAAGGAAATACAGCCTTCCAGGTCAAGCCCCCAGGGACCCAACTACAGACAGGCCCCAGGTCTTACCAGCAAGTCAGCTGTAACACCCCCATGATTCACAAAACTCCCCAAAGCTCCATCGATGAGCACACAAGACCTGTGGGAGAGTTTCTCCACTGAGACCATAACATACTTCCACTTAGATTGAGGTAAACTTTCCCTTCCATGGAAGTAGCTCTTGTCCCAAGGAGTTGGACTGAAATATTATTGTTTGTATTCTCTCTTTTCCCTCACTCTGCTATTCCCAGAGGTGAGCACACTGTCGGGAAGTTAGTGGCAGTGCAAGGTACATAAAGCTTCAACTTTCTGGGTAAAAAAGGTACTCCAGGAAACCAAAAAGTAGGGGCTCATCCTGGAATGAGTGGGACTTAGAGAAGTGATTCTGTAAAGTTGCATGTGACCTTATGGTCTCACTTCTGAGCTAAATATACCTGGTGTTTAAGTCTAAACAACATTACAATTTTTGAAAAGTGAACAAAATAGCCACCCTCAAAGCTAGCTATAAGTACTGGACAGAGTTGAATATTAGAGCCAGTGACAGAAAAACTGATATTAAAACCACAATAAACTGAAAACTGGTTTTAATTTGTTTTGAAAAACTGACCCTACTGATCACATGCTGAATCAAAACTATCAATATTAAATACCATCTCAACAAGACAGTCTCATATCGTAACATTGAAAATGTCCAAAATAGCTTCTAAATTTATACAGCATATAAAAAGTAAAGAAAATCTTGACTTGCAGGAGGAAACTCAGATACCAAGGCTGAGATCTTGCCGATGTTGGAATTACAAAATGAAAACTTAAACAGCTGCTATAGAATGGTCAACAAGTAATCACAGTCACAGTTGAAACTAACAGAATGATAGAAAATACCAGAAATGAAAGAGAATATGTGAAGAAGCTACCAATGAAAATTCTCAAAATCAAACAATAAAATAGCAGTAATAAAAGCATCATTTTTATGGGACAGACCTGTTCTAACTTTAAAGCTAACTGTAAAGCTAGCTTACTGAAAGTGAAAGCGAGCTTGTAAATTCTTGAAATTTAATTGTTTTTATATCAGATAAGTACTTTTCCAAACAAAAGGTTGTGGCGCAGAGTGGAAAATTCTGATACCTGGATCATCGCTCTCATGACCTGTCAGTGGTGAGAACTCTGCCATCTGGACCTTGAATACTATTTGCTCTCACTTTGCGTGTGCAAGAATGATGACCTGACTTTGAAAAACCTATTCTTAACTGTCTCCGAATCTCTTTTAGCTTTGTATTTATTTCTTAGAAAGACTCCCAGCTTACCTGAGTTTTTGCCTTGACTGAAATGTTGGGAAAAGGTGGGTAGGTTGCTTTCCTTGGGCATAGAATTTATTATTTTTTTAAAAATTTTTTCGGTTTTTCTCCGGTACGGGGAATCTAACTAATGACCTTGCGCATGCCAGGCAGGCGCTGTGCCGCTGAGCTAAATCCCCAGCCCTATGGGCATAGAATTTAGATAGAAGTCACAAAGATCAGTAATTGTGATAAACAATATTTGGAAAATACATTTTTAAAAAAATCAACATTAATGAAAAGAGGTCCATAATAAAGAAAATATAAAGATTTAAAATAGAAATCAGCAATAATTCTGTGTGTAGCTGTATAAAATGTAGGTACATACCATAAATATCAGTATTTGTTATATTTTTATTAGTCATTTTTATATTTTAACTCCAACTTCCCTCCCCTCCTTCCCTCTTTTCCTTCATCTCTTTCTATCTTTTTGTTCTCTCTTCTCTTCTCTTCTCTTCTCTTCTCTTCTCTTCTCTTCTCTTCTCTTCTCTTCTTTCTCTTCTCTTCTCTTCTTCTCTTCTCTTCTCTTCTCTTCTCTTCTCTTCTCTTCTCTTCTTTCTCTTCTTCTCTTCTCTTCTCTTCTCTTTTCTCTTCTCTTCTCTTCTCTCTATTCTATCCTCTCCTCTCCTCTCCTCTCTTCTCCTCTCCTCTCCTCTCCTCTTTCTCTCTTCTTTCCCTCTCTTCTCTCCCTCTCTTCTCTCTTTTTTCTCTTCTCTCCTCTCCTCACCTCTCCTCTCTCCTTTCCTCCCCTCCCCTCCTGTCCTCTCCACTGCCCTCCCCTCTTGTCCCCCCCTCCTCTGCTTTCCTCTTTTCTCTGTCTCTCTGTTTCCATCATTTAACATGCATTAAATACTGCAGACAAATGGTGTATTGAAACGTTGTTTCTCTTGATTTATAGGTTTTGGAATGACCTCTTGGATTTTGTGGATTGGGAGCGCACATTTCTTGCCTCACCTTGCACCTCACTATGAACAAGGTACCTGCTAATCAGCGACCTGTTAGAAAAAGTGGAAACTCCTGGGAATGAGGAAAAACAAATAAAATCACTGGCAAGGGAGAGTGTATGCAGAAAAACCAATGCTTGGTGTGAAAGGAAGGAGCTGATATAAGCTTTACTATATAAATAAATAAAGAAATATTTCACTTAATTAGCACCAGGAATTTTTAAGAAGACTTAAATTTCATCTAAGAGGATTTGAAAAAAAAAAAAAACAACAGAATTAGGATTAAATTCTGAGCACCTGAGTTATAGCAATCATAATAACTTTTTAAAAAAAAATTCAGTAGATTGGACAGTGAGAAAAGAGAACAGAAGAGGAAGGGTCTGAGAAGGGAACCAAAGGAGGAAAATCAGTTTGGGAATAGGAAATGTTAATGCTGCAACTGTGTTTTCTTTGAAATGCAAATCATTCTGTGTTTCCAATTTCCCATTAAACTCTATATAAATGCTTATAGGAAGGAATTGTGTTTTATTCCTGTGTTGTGTAAAAGAAGGAAAAGCACCCATTAGCAACAGCAATATCAAGAAGATGATCCTGAAACTGAACAATTGCAGCCAAGAGCAGAAGCTCAGAGCCAGAGGAGCACGTGAGAGTGCAAGCCCTTTAAAATGCTCGGAAATCACACACAAAGTCCTGCACTTTCCAATGTGTGTAAAGCGCTAATTACAATCTTCTCAGAATCTTATGGTTCTTGTGCTCATGGCTGACACGGTACATGGTTGACCCCTTTGCATGGCTACTCAGGATAACCAGATACTGCTCACATTTTATGTTTGAAAATTGTGTTGACCTGACATTGCGTGAGAGATCATGAAGTGTTTCTTGTGTGTTTCTCTTCTAGGTAGTCATCTCATCACCTTTCTCCTGCTATTAAAATATGCATTTAAAAATTAGAAATGTGGTAAGTATGTGGGCAGCAAGTCCCTTAAATATTATAAGGCAGGAAAGTCTCACTTTAGCACTGTCAAAATTAATGCACTTTTTCCACTCCATGTTTGCTATGCATCAAAATTCCTGGAGTCAGTGAAACTATATTGTATTGTGGACTTTTTTGTCTGTTAGGTAGAAGTGCAAAATGTTTCTATCTGAAAAAAAGGTTTATAATTTATTGTGCTGAAGGATATTTATCTTATATCAATCCCATGAATATTGTCTTAAAAACAAATTTTGTAAATTCTCAATAAAAGCCTAGCTCATAATATCTCTTTGAATTAGTCTTAACATCTTATTAGTTGTTTCATTAATTGATGAATGGAATAAAACTTTTGACATGTATTCGTTAAAAAAAATCAATAAGGGCAAAAAAATCAAGACAAGTTACTTATAGGGTAAGTTCAATATCTGAATAAACAATTTCAGAAAGAAGATGCCATAGAAAGAATTAACATAGTTAAAGATTTATCCATAAAAATAATCCAAGTGTAGCACCAAAGAAAAAGATTAAACGATAGTGCTTAAGGATTGGTTGGAGTATATCAAAATATGAAACACTGTACTGCTGAAGTTTTAGGAGGGAAAAAACAAGAGTTTATGTAAATAAATAGGTATAAAACTTCACAAGACTGCTTAAAACTGTAATGAAATTCAGCAATTTTGTTGAACTCCCAACAGAATAAAGACAGTAGGGGCTGGGGATTTAGCTCAGCGGCAAAAGCGCCTGCCTGGCAAGTGCAAGGTCGTGAGTTCGGTTCCCGGTACCGGGGAAAAAAAAAAAAAAAAAAAAAAAAAAAAAAAAGACAGTAAAGGTGTGCCCAGTCATACTGTAATCAGTGTACTGAAAATTAACAACAAATAAAATGATCTTTAGACAAGCCTGGTGGCACCTGCCTGTAATCCTAGCTACTACAGGCAGGCTGAAGCAAGATGATCACAAGTTAGAGGACAGCAAAGAATTTGTCACTCAATGAATCCCTACTTGATAATAAAATACTTGTACAAATAAAATAGACTATTAATTTCTTTTTGAGTGATTTAACTGTGAATGTCAAAACAAAATTTTAAAAAAAATCAAATGATACATTTTTGGTGCATGAAGAGGTAATGCATAAAACAAGAACATAAGGAAGGAAAGAAAAAGAACCATCTGTTAGTAAGGTTTCTACATTGAACTTGAAGTGATGAAATAATATCTCATAAGTAGACTATTAACATTTAAAGATGATATTGTAAAGTTGAAGGTAAACATGCAAAGCACTATGAAAAGAAGTAGAGTCACTGTCAAAACTGATAAAATAAAGTTTACAAAGTTCAAAGTACCTAAAAGAAAGCAGCAAACTGCAATCAAAGGAATAAAAAGAATGGAGCAAATGGAGTGAAAATACCCATTTAGCAAATTTCAGATTGAAATTTATAGTATATATTCTTGTCAACTGTAAATATAAGGAAACATTTTCTATAAAAGGCTCCTTAAAAACCTTAAAGCTGCATCCTAATAAGTGATAATTATTGAATGTCTTTGCCCTAAAATCTCACTTGTCTGTATTCAATATACTAGGTAGTTAAATAAGGCAGGAAGAAGTAAGTAAATAAGTAAAACTGTTGTTACTCATAGAAAGTGTGATTCTTTGTGTAGAAAACATTATGCATGTATAAAAATTAATTTACAAATAACAATTTCACAGGTTTCACAGCAATATCCAAACATATATTATATTTGTATAAAATAGTAAGAAAAAAATTAAGCTAGGTTAAAATATAATGCTATTTATTTCTTGAACTAAAATTACTGTCCCCAAGTTAATCCATAAATTCAACCAAAATTCAATCCTAATTCAGCAGATAGTTTTTAGTAGGTGACAAACTGATTCTAAAATGTATGTGTACATTTTAAAGATGTAGAATAAATGTTCTTAGGAAGACAGACTTGGAAATTTGTAGTATCTCATTTCAAAATTTCCTACAGTAGTCACACAGTGCAGTGTTTGTGTAAGCCTCAGAGGGTTTAGTGACAAAAATGGAATGAAGAAATAGGTATTATTTTTGACTGAGGTATCAAGTAAACATGGGGGCAAGTTAAGATATATTATTA
Organism: Chinchilla lanigera; assembly: GCF_000276665.1. Classification (NCBI taxonomy): domain Eukaryota; kingdom Metazoa; phylum Chordata; class Mammalia; order Rodentia; family Chinchillidae; genus Chinchilla; species Chinchilla lanigera. Next base: position 9,555,537 of record NW_004955424.1, on the reverse strand, counting down.
AGTATTGCAAAAAAAACCTAGATAAGAGAAACTAACATCTACTTATTAAAAATTAATTGAGATGAATGATAGATATAAATGTATAAGCATGGCTCATATATCTTGTAGCTAAAGATGTAAAGCACTATATTCGTCACAAATCAGCAAATATTTCAGAAAAAAATCACAACAAAAAATAAAAAAGGACAAAGTAGACTCCATCAAAAGATTTTATTTAAAGAAATGAATCAGCAAATCACATACTGAAAAATATTTGCAATGCATATATGATAACAAACTCAAACCAATATCACATATAGAACTCCAGAGATCAGTATGGTCTTTTTGTTTTTTTGTTTTTCTTTTTTTGATTTTTCTCTGGTACCAGGAACTGAACTCATGACCTTGTGCTTGCCAGGCAGGCACTTTGCCGCTGAGCTAAATCCCCAGCCCCTCCAGAGATCAGTATGTAAGGGGAAATAATCTGAAAAACTTAAACCAACAGCAAAAGTATGGAAAAATACTTAAAATCATTAGTTGTCATAGAAATGCAAATTAAATACACAATCAAACATTTAAGAAAACCGTAACTCAAATCATCCGCAAACGCTTGCACAAAAAGCATATGGGGTGCCATACAATTCATTTTATGAAATAAAAGTTGATGATACTTTGAAAGTAAAGAAAATTACACACAAATTTCCTTTTGAAACAAAGACACTGTAATTCTTAGCAAGATACTATCAAATCCAATAATATAGAGTCAAGATAATATACCATGAGCAATCACAGTGGACCCCAGGAGTAGTGAGCAGGTTTATCCTTAAATAGTTGAATAGTGTCCTTCTCTATGTGGGACTAAACTCAGGATCTACTCCTGATAAGAACTTTTAGCAAAATAGTACTTGAATCAACTTGATAAAAGAAATTTAGAACAGATTGCAAGCAAACATCAGACTTAAGGCTGAAATGTGAAATGCTTTCCTGAGACTGAAAGAATGGGGAAGCCAGCTACTGCAACCACGTAAGTGAACATTGTACTGAGGTCTTTTCTAGTGCATTCAATCAAGGAAAAAAACATATAGCTACACAAATTAGAGAAAGGAGAGCAAAACTGCCTCCACTTACAGATTATATGACCATATAAACAGAAAATACTATCGTATATCCAAAACATTATTGGAATTGTTGAATTTAATGTCTGCAGCAAACAAATTTATTGCATTCTTAGGTACTAGTAATAAGCAATTGCAAATAAAGCTGAAAGAAAGAATAAAATTTATATTGGCATTTAAAGTATGAAGTACTTAGGAATAAGTTCTTTAAATATTCACAAGGTATTTACAGTGAAATTCCAAAGCTTTGTAGAGAAGACAGAAATAAAAGGAGAGATATGTGCTATTTATGTACTAGAAGATTCAATGATATTTGAATATGAATTCCCCAAGCTGATCCACAGACACTATGAAATTTAGAGAAAAATTCCAGTGGAACTTTCCCGTGGAACTTGTCAAGGTTGTGCTAATCTTTTCTGCAATAAAAATTACAATAACCGAAGCATATTTGAGAGTCATGAACAAAACTAGTAGCTTTACATTAATTGATTTGAGGCTGCACCATAAATCTACACTAAAGAAGGCAATATGATCAGGACATATAGAAAGTTCATTGAGATCATGGAGAGGAAATAATGTCCTGAATTATTCCTATATATAATTAGTTAACCAATTATTTTCATATAAGTGTTCTAGAGAAATCAATAGGACATTTCAAAAATTTGCTGAAAAGTTGGTTTCACATAGGAAAAAGCAAACTGCTCTGAATTCATACTGTATATACACTATATTTAGACCTGGTCACAGACACTAAAATAATGACACTGTAAGGGAAAAAATACTTAAGAGAAAGTCTTCACCAATTATTACAAGATAAAATTCTCTTGGTAGGGTATAAACAGTGTAAAATAAAAAGTAGGGAAACTGGAAGTTATCAAAATTAAAATACTAAGTCTTGAAAGAGACCTCTAAGAAAACGACAAGGTAAGCCACAGACTACAAAAAGAAGTTGTAACACTAAATTTGACAAAGTCAGTATATGCAGATTTTATTTTAAGAAATTGCTTCAGTAAGTTAAACATAAAAATTTTAAAATGAATATACTTTCAAATAGATATTTCAAAAAAAGATATACATGAATGATCAGAAAACATATAAAGTATTCAACATCAGAGAAAGTGAAGTTCAAACAAAGCAATGAAATATTCTCACACATTTCCTTGTGTATCCCCATCTTGACCTCTAAAATAGGTAACTGTCCTTTCCTTCCACTCACACTCTGCAGGTGCCACTTCTCTGAACCCTTCCTCCCATGTGGTCCCCTCTCATGAAGGGACTGTCCCTCGAGAACCTGCAAGTGGGTACTGTTTCTCCTGGGCCTCTTTTGTGGCCACACCTGACTAATTGCCTAAAAAATACAAAACCTTCATCAATTAAAGGAAACAAGCTGTTGAAATGTACAGCTAAAAGATTTCCCATATTGTTTGACTCCTTTTCTAGAGCATTTTACAAAACATACTAAGCAATCAGAAGGTTGCTCAGGACAAGGGAAGAGGCATGGTCTGCAAAGGGGTGGAAATAAATATTGTGGGATGAGGGAAGTATTCTAGGTGGTGATTATGTTTAGGATTACATGATCCATATTTTATAATCTCATAAAGCCCTACAGTTACGTTCCTTGTAGATTCCTTGTACTTAAATATAAATTAAACAGAAGAATTGATTTAAAAAATATATACAGGAGTTGGGTTCCTAAAGTCTTTCTCTGATAGGTCCTAATGTCGTCACTTTTTCTGTTTCTGGATTATTCATGCTCTATTAATCTTCCATATCTTTTCATCTTTAAGACTTTGATTTAGTTTTGTTCTCCAGTCACTGATCACTCTTCCATCTTTCAGCTCATACACATTATCCTGGCTTGTCTTTCAAAGCCTCCTATTGAAAGTTAAATATAGTGGCTAAACGGTTTCAGTTTAAACTGTGGGATATTAGATTTTTATGAAAATAGAGGCTAAAGTCCCAGGGATGTAGTTAAGAAGAATTTATTTAAAAAGTTCATGTGGCATTTATATTATGTGATTTACAGGAAGAAGTTTGGTTTCTGCTTGCTTAAAATGTTTAGAGCGCACCAGCATCAGCCAGGGAACATGTTATAAGAAGTGTGATCTAAGGAAGGGTCTGGAATGTTGCATTGTAGGAAGCCTCCCAAGGGATTCGGTTACAAGAGTTTTTCTGACCATACCTTAAATACAGTTTTACTGAGAAAAAGTCAGTTTGTTTTTGCTTGGGAATAAAAAGCATGCATATGTGTGTAGTGGTGACAGGGCCAGGTGGTAAAGCCATCTCCAGATATCTAAAGGGTGGTGCTTGGAAGATCCCCCAAGGATAGCAAAATCTCTGTGTGTTCAGATCACTTATTTAAAATGGGGCAGTATTTATGTATAATCTACACAATTCTCTTGTATGTATTAGATTGTGTCTAGGTTATTGATGAACACAAATATTATGCAAATGCTATTTAAATGGTTATGATACTGTAGAGTTGAGCTAATAATGCCAAGGGCTGTACGTGTTCAATGTAAACAATCACTGTAGTAAACAATCACTGTAGTTCTAACTTCAAAGCACTTGTCAACAACAGTGTAATTTGTTTTTGCATATTTTCTATTCATGGTTGGTTGAATTTCCTGGTGCAGAAGCCACAGATGTAGAGGGTTAATTGTATTACGCTAATAAAATTCAAATCCAGCCTCTGACATTTTCAAGTTTAGCATATTGGGAAATTATTCAAACTCTTTGGACATCGGTTTCCTTATTCATGAGAGTCCTCGCTATTTAAATCCTTATCGTGCTGATTAAAGGTACAATGATAGGCATCCAGGACTGTGCTGACCACAGAGTATAAATTAGAGGTCACTTTCTTCCCTCCTTCAGTCTGTTTTAAAAACACCATAAATATTCTTGAGGTTTATTGAGATACTTAACAGACACGTCAATATATTTAGCCATAGGTTCTAAATTGAATAAAAGTAATGATTAGTCCCTTGCTAGCTGCCTGTTTTGCAGACAAAAATGGTTAATTTTTGTGGTATAAATAGTGTGATTAAGAATGTTTTTGCTTTCTCTTATTTTCCTTCCTTCCTTCTTTCCTTCTTTCCTTCCTTCCTCTGTCCTTCCTTCCTCTGTTCTTCCTTTCTTCCTCTCTTCCTTCCAGTAGGTCTGAATAAAGATTTACACTACAGTCCTTGTTTCTGAATTTCTTTATTCCAATAGCACTGATAGGGAGGAATGACACTTTTCTCCTTTTGCTATCCTATCCACCTAGAAATCCGCCTCCAGGTATGGGTCAAGCTCTAGAGGCAATTGATAGGAATTATTTTATCCGTGCCACATATTGAACCCCTCTGAAGCAATTCTTCACTGCCATAAAATGAGTTCATTGTGGAGTTACAAATTCATCTTAAATTCCTCAGTTTGGACTACCTTTGGCTTCTAAATACTTTTTTAAAGTCCATAGCAGGATATTATTGTCATTACTAAGCTCAGATTTCATTTCAGTCATCTTCAGGAGCTTATTTATTTCCTATTTATTGTTTGCTTTTGATTCTTACTTATTTTTCACTATCCAGCCATATGCACACAGTACCCCAGGCAGCTTTATCTCTCATCAGTCATGCAGTACACATCTTTCTTTCTCACCTCCTGCTTTGAATCGTGCAGTTTCTCCAACCTGGGACAATCTTTTTGCCAGTTTAAATTCTTTCCATTACCCATGATCCTATTCAATCTCTATCTATCTTCTGGAAAACTTTGTCTAGTTACTCTATCCTCCTCTCAACACCTGCTGTATTTATAGATGGATCACAGTGCAGTGTCCTAATTACACAAAGAACATAAGAGCTGAGAGGAAACTTTGAAATCACTGAGCCCAAAACTTCTATTCAAAGAGAAAGGAACTGCAAAAGAAGAAACTTGGAGAGAGTCAAGGGATGCACTCTCAGGTTAAGGGTAGGAATAAGATGTGGGATGTGACACCGAAGTCATACACAACGCTCATGATCTGGGCACAAGCAGGAGGGACCGAGGTGGGGTTTACTTTGAGAAGAGCAATCAAGTTTGCCTTGGGAGGGAAGTAGGTAGTTAACAGGAAATGTAGTGATGTACTGGAGAGGAACATTGAGATTTTGATGCTAATCCACTTGAGCCCTTATTACAGAAACTCATAACCAGAGACTTATTATGCAGACATGTGTGTAGTGATGCTTTAGACACTGGTGCTTTAGACACTGTCAGAAGTGCACAGAGTCTGATCACAGTGAATACAAGTCCACAAGAAATGTCTAATTTTTTAAGAAATCAATTTTTAAGGTCAATCCATCCACCTTGTCAGCAAATATTTATTGAAAGGTTGTTGATATGTACACAAATTTTAAAAGGTAGTACAGGTAGAATTTCAAATAGGGGAATATTATAAACAGAAGTTATGGAGAGTAACACGATGTGGTGAGGCTAGTTTGAACTTGAAAATTACCCACCAACATGGCGATAGGTAGGAAATCAATTGGCTTGGGATGTACGTTTAGGTCAATAAAATCTATTATTGGGATCAAGAAGAAAGTGATGCAGACAGGTCTATTTTTCTCTTTGTGGACTGTGTATTAAATAGGGACATTTTTAATCCAGCACAAGTGAAGCAACATGTGATTCCCTGGACCAAACCAACATCCTTTTGGCCTCCATGATGTCACCTTAGTGTGTTTCCTCCCACCTCTCTGGCACCACCCCCTCAGTGTCTTTCCTGTATCTTCTTCCTGGATGAGTTCTATGACCAGGATTTTCTTTTCTGCTGCAGCTGTGCTCTTCTAGCTGAAACTATCTTTCTCTGTCTTTAAAAATTGTCCACTCTATAGATTAAGTATTTATTTTGTTCTTTTTATTAGAAGATGTTTGCAGTACATACTGCATTTCTTGCGGGGAGTCAGTATGCATATATAACATTTTTAGTTCTTTTCTCATCCCTTCTTCCTCCCCTCCCTCAATCTCTTGCTCCCCTTCCAATCCACATGTTGATGGTTTGACAACTGGACTCTGCCCATGCGGACCAATCACCAAAAAGGTGGGAGAAACAGCTGCCTGGAAATGTTCCCTCTTTGCACTTTGGTTGCAATTCTTTTGCCCATAATTTGCCTCCTTTGGCTCCTGGGTCAGTGCCAATGTCCTGCCATCCGGCTCTTCCATATGTGATAGGCATTGAGGATGCTTTTTGTCTTCTTAGGTAAGTGAATCCAGCATGACAGTTACTGTGGCCTCCTCACCAGAGCGCAGACAGCTAGCGCAGAGTCTGAGGCCTCTCACATTCTCTGTCCACTGTGTGTAGACATAAGGGCAGACCAGAGGGGAGTATAGTTAGAAAAGGAAGAAGTTGCAGAGGAAAAGACAAGTAAAGATGCTGGACTAAAGATATTCATGGGGTTTTCTGATTTTCTGTGGGGAGCTGGTCACACTCCAGCTCACTTTGTATCTACACAACAGATAATTCAGTAATTTTTAGGTAGCTACATAGTCCAGAAAATACCATAAATTCTATGCCATGGAGAAAAAATTTGGAATGTATTTTCTCCCTCTTTTTCCCTCAGTCATGTTTTGAAGGACTCCAACCTTGGAAGACAGAGGGTACATTTATCTCTTGATGGTCATTCATTCTGAAGCTTTGGAAACTAACTTTGACAGCTGAATGTCTGGAGGAAATTCAACAAGGGAATGCGAAGAGGGCCTTGTGGTGAGTTATACTGTCTGCCCAAGAGTAAACAAGTGGTGTCTGGAGCCGGCCCCACTTGATGGGGATGCCCTTTGTTTTGATCTTCCAGATGGTGCTCTTCTCACTAGCTTCTGCTGTGACTGTGAAGAAGTGAGTCAGGATTGAGTTCCTAATGAGTGCAAAGTGAGTGGACCTGGCTTCGGGTCAGGAAGTCTAAGAATTGAATTTGTTTTCTGGGTGGTCAGCTTTCAGAGATGCTTTGATGGATCTCTCTAGGGGATGGGTCTAGAAGTTGATGAAAAGATTCTGGAAATACAGCAAATATGACAGGCCCAAAGGCCAGAAAACTCTGGAAAGAGTAATGCAAATGCACCCTGATTGGAGTAGCACACCTGGCCTCCTTGTTGGTAGGCAAGGTGCAGGCTGTGTTGCTGATTCAGAATGCGTGGTGTGCCCCTTGGACCAGGCTGGCAGACAAGTGATGGATACATTGAATGATGGTACTGGCATGGGCTACCACAAACATGTGCTATGCCATGGTCAGTGACAGTCAGAGTGAAGGCCCTGAGTGACAGAGACCTGTTTTCAGAGCTTCCCGTGATATCCTGCCACCAAATACCCGGAGAGGAGACAGCTGGAGTGGACATCTGGCTGTTGCCAGCAACCCCTGAAACTTAGTTGTGCTAAAACATTCGTAAAGGTAGGCACCAGCCAGGACTGGCTGAGATGAGGTGGCAGAGCCTGAGGCAGAAGCCATGCCAAACTGAGGGTCAGAGCGTAGACTCTGGAGCGGTTCAGGCACTTGCCATTACGGAAGTGGCTTTGCTCACCACAGGAAGTGAGAGCTGCAGAGAGCTGGAGGTTCCAAGGGATGGTGGGTGTGGACATTTTCTGGAGGAAGCAAAAGGGTCATGAAAACTGACAAACTGACTGACAAATTGAGCACCAGTAGTATCTCTCCTAAAGTTGTTACAATCAGGAAGTCTCTGATATCAATATTCTATGGGATTCCAGCAATGAAATGGGTTCAAATGGCCATTAAGAGCTGGAGTGATTTGTAATTCTGATGCACTGCCCTTTCTACTGCCTGATGTACTAAAGACCCAAGTTTTCCCATTTATACAAGTTCCCTGGACAGAAACAGCCTCCTCCCTACCCTGTGCTGCCCTTGAGCCTGTGCACGCCCTCACTCAATACTGTGAGTCATGGAACTGAAGCCTTTCAGACCTAAGAGATACTTGTAGAACTTGTAGCATTATCAGTTTACTAGTGAGGAGATAGGGTCAGAGAAATCCCATTGACTTATCCATGTTTTTTGCCTGGTTTAAGTGTCAGGATCAGGTAATAGAACCCTGACTTTCTTGCTAGTGATTTGTGTGCTGAGCACAGGCCAAACACCAGGAAAAATGAACATTTCACTGAGGTGTTTTTGTTACTCACTGACTAGAAACCAGTAGGGCTCTTGCTATTGTCATCTTCAATGTCTCATTTTGCCTGTGTAAAACCTTCTCTGTTTCCCAGGGGTCATTTGTAACCAGAGGCAGTCAGTAACTTTAAAGGGTTATTCTTTTCCCCTCTCCCAGCCTAGCTTCTGATCCTACATCTACATGACTACCTGTAGGGTAGCTTCTCAAGAAGTAGCTTTGGGAAGAGAAATGTTCTTTAAACTCTCTGACCTGTGAGTTACTCATCTGTAAAGGGGCCATCAAAATAAACACAGTGACAGTTCATCCATGAATGAAAGGGACATACTACATATGATTTGTATAGATGGAGGTAGGAGAAGCTTTGAGAAGGCAGGGAGAGTGAAATGAAGAATGTATAACTTCACAGGATGAAAGAAACATAGCTATGGTAGTGAAAAATGAAGACTAAGCATCAAAGCATAGTTAATCTTCTAGTTTCACAAGCATGAAAGAGTAGTGGACTTAGAAAGACTGCAAGTGCTGGGATAGATGTACCATTATGAAAGCAAACATGATTTACTCAATTGCATAGGAAATGATAAACCAAAAACAGCCCAAAGTAGGTGGTGATTTTGACCAACATTCTCTCAAATACATGTTGGCAGAGAAATTACTTCAGTCAAAAGAGTATAAGAAAGCCTCAAATGGCAATAAATGTGAACATCTAAATGGCCATAATTTATGGACTCCTCTAAAATCTGGCATGCGCACAGGCAGGGTGATGCCTGTCTATCATCCTAGCACTCAGGAGGCTGAGGTAGGAGGATTGCTTCAGTCCAGAAGTGAGAGACCAGAACGATCAGCCTAGCAAAACCCTCTCTCAAAGACAAATAACCAAACAAAAACATGAAAAGAAGGCAAAAATACCTGGCACAGTATGGAAAGCAAGATTATAAAGGAGTTCCACTATTGTGTTTATTCATCTTTCCCCTGAATATGAGCCCAACAATTAACTTTACTAAGGGCGCTGGTCATTGTTCACCAGCAACGATACAGACTTCTCTTTGTACAACTCCATGGAAACCCCAAGGTTCTCCCGGTGGTTTTAGGTTTGGTAGCTGGATGTTGTCACAAATCAGGATCCGAGGTAGCCAGTAGGGAGATTCCCAAGCAGAAGACAAGATTGAGTGGAGAGCATGTGGCTGACTTAGAACAGTACCTAAAAGGCTGAGCAGCCTATGGGTTAGGGATGTCCTGTGAGCCATACGTGAGTGTCCTACTTGCTTCAGTGTTCTCTTGTTTCAGGGAGAGCTTCAGGGTATCTGAAATCATCTGTAGTAGTTATTTCTATTGTGCATATTACATGTCACACAATAATAACTAATATTCTACCCATGACAATGTGTTATATGTACAGTTATATTCTTGGGGAAGAGGGAAACAGACCTCTAGGTAGAGCAATGATATTCGGTTTAAAACCCTTGTGATCCATGTGATTAATGAACTTTCTGCAACTTTTAAGAACCAAAGAAAGGGATGAGTAACCTGGATGAAGAGGGAGGTGAGGTCCATTGAAAGCAGCTTGTATGGAATGGTGAGGTCCAAGGCTCTGCTCTCATCATCTGTTCTCCTTGGGCTGGGCTGGGCTTGGCCATGCCAGGTTGGACTCACATTTCTCTTCTCCTCTCCCCACCCCTTCACTGGAGAACCTGTTTCTTGAACAAGGCTTGATTTTGCATTCTTCCCTCACAGACGCTATTTCCTCTCAGCTGCCCTCCAAGCTGGAGTAAGTATCTATCATCCACCTATCTATCTATGTATCTATTATCTATTATCTATCATCTAACATCTATCTTTTGTTAGTATAGGTTTGCAGTAGTTTACATTTGTCGTGTGGAGTTGGTACATATACTCATCTTAATTCTTTTTAATTCCTTTCTCTCCTTTGCTTCTACCTGCTCCCCGCTCCTTCCATCCCTCAATCCCCTTCCCATTTGAGATCCCTACTTCTTATTATCTATTTTTTTCTTCTGCTCTTTAATTATAGTTTGGGGTTCTAGTATAAGAGAAAGCATAGAAATTTAAGCTTGGGTGTCTGCTTTATTTCACTTAATGTTATGATCTCATATATATCGCATATCTCTTTATACTTGGGTTCACATCAGTGAAATATAGGCATGTGCAGTGCAATATAGGTATGTGCAGAACTGTTCCAGTTACAAATCTCCACACCCTCAGTGAGTCTAAATAACCTGTTCCTAAAAATTTTCTGTGTCCATCATTGTTTAGTCATGACATTTCCATCCCTTATAATCAGAAACCAAAAAGTTAGCTTGCATTCCTCCCAGTTCTTGATTCCTCATATCCTTTGAATCAGGAATCCTGTCCACACCAAAACTACATCATTAGGATCCACGCTTCATTGTCTCCAGTTTCCGAGGCCCGCTTATATTTTCCTTCAATAGTTTCTTACCCAGTGTTGCTGCTGCCACCTTGGCACTTTTGTAACATCTCCTCAAAGCTGTCCGAGTGACCTTATAGAACCTTAATTATCTGACTTCTCAACCCTGTTAAAGAAATCATTTGCCAGCTTCCCATGGCACTAAAGATAAAATACAAATTTCCTACTGTTGCCTAAGCAGATTCCATGACCTGCCTCTTGTGCCTGTCCTCTGTTCTCACGAAGCTCTTTTCACCCTGGCTTCCTTGCTGACCCTTGGGCAACTCTGTTTCTCACTGTTTCAGAAAGCATATTATTTTCTTGACCTAGGGAGCACTCTTCTGATACTTCTCATGTCTGACTTTGTCTTATATTTCAGTTTCCGTAAAACATCCTCTGAGAAAGATGTCCCTGAATGGTGTTTTTTTTAATGTTGTTACTAGCCCTTTCCCATACACACACACACACACACACACACACACACACACACACGCACGCACACACACACGTACACAGTTTCTCTCTCTTCCCATCACTCTGCTTGTCTGCTTATGTGAGTCTGCTATTATCTTCATTTTATAGCATAAAATATATATATTTTTCACTCTGATATAAGCTTTATGAGGGCAGAGGCTCATCCTTTTGTTTACCAGTAGACACAAAGAGCTTCTCCATAATCCTTTTTAGGTCAGGGATGGAGCTCAGTGACACCTCACCTGCCTGGCAAATGCCAGGTCCTGAGATCGATTCCAGGGAAAAATAAACAACATAAATTATGTTTAAATGAATAAGAATGTCATAGACTTTTATTTTAGAGGAATTTGCCAACAAAATTTATATAAGTACAGATAGGTATAAAGATCTACAGATTGTAGCTTGAAATATGAAGCTTAAAATGAAACAACAGAAGCGGCTTTAGGCAGGTGTTATTTATTTTAACATGAATTCAATATATTTATGTTTAAAATACCAGGCAAAACATTCAATAATAATACTAAGCCCTGCAGTTAAATAGAAGAATAGTAAAGGATGGAAGATTATTGCAAGTGTGTAAGGTTTACAAACAAACTTTCAAGACTTGTCTTGTGGAAGTCATTTATAAAATGCTGAACCGCACAATATTTTATACAGGGATCCACAGTTCATCTAAAAGGACCAAAGTGACTGTAAATTTTTATTTACCTGTAAAACTCAACTGAACCCATAGCTAAAAATTTCTTCTGTTTCAATTTTTATTAAATACCACTTTATCCGAAAAATTTCCAGGAGTCTTTGGTAGCAATTTCCCTGTTTAGCTTTATTCTGAAAGGACATACCCTAGGGAGATTAAGGCACAGTGTGTGAAATCAACAATCTCTCTAAGAACAATAAGGTGTGCATCTTGACTAAGGTCAGGATCCTCTGATATTCTGTGGTCAGGACCCTCTGACATTCATTTTCTCTTTCATGGCTAGCTTAGCTTTGGTACTAGAAAAATTATGGTAAAGATTAGAACAGTGATTATGAGAGTCTATGAAAGACAGGAAGGTGGAAGCAGGATAGATAGAAGAAGGGAGGTAGATGGATAGAAGAAAATTGAACAATATCAAAATACTCTTAGATATGCATAGGAGGAGGAAGTCCCATTGCTCTAAAGTACATGCAGTGAATATAATTTACAACAATTTGTTATATATTGTCTAAATGAATAGAACAGAACAATTCTCAGGTTCCAAACACAAAAAAAATGATGAATGTTTAAAGAAATTGATTTATTTGATGGAATCATTGCATATTGTATGTATGTATCAAATTATCGCAGCTTACCTCAAAATTATGTACAATTACTATATCTCTATTAAATATAAAATTACAAAATATACTGCAAAGCTGTATTAACACAAACAGCATTTTACTGGCACAAAAAATAGACACATAACAATGGAATAGAAGAAAGGACACAGAAACAAACCCATGCATCTAATGCTGTGTGATTCTGGAAAAGAAGCCAAAATTATACGTTTGAGAGAAGACAACCTCTGCAGCAAATGGCACTAAGAAACCTGAATATCCGTTGTAGAAATTTGAAATTAGATCTTTACCTCTCATCCTGTCCGAAAACCAATTCAAAATGGACTGAAGGTAGAAGACTTTGGGTAGAAGACCTGAAATTTGAAACTGCTAGAGGAAACCAAGGAAAAACACGTGAAGCCATAAGCACAAGCAAAGACTTCCTGAGCAGAGCTCTAATAGCACAGGAAATAACAGCAAAAATAGGGGGTTACATCAATTAAAATGTCTTTGTCCAGCAAGAGGAGCAACTAATGGCATGAAGAGGCGGCCTGTGGAATGTGAGAAGGTGTGAGCTGCTTTTTGACAGAGGATTCATATCTAGAAAATATAAAGTTCTCAAAATACTTAACATAAAAATCAAATAGCCCAATCTATAAACAGGCAAAAAGAAGTGAATGGATGCTTCTCAAAGGAAATACGAATGGCAAATAAATACATATAAAGATCTTTAGCTATTAAGAAAATGCAAATTTCCTTTTGGTAGACAAAATTTCTGAAATCTTTAATATACAGGAAAAGTGGTTGATTTTTCTGCTCATATTTTCAGAGGATGCAGTCACTGGTTGGCTGCCTCACTGGTAGAAACATCATGGCTGAAGGGTATTGGAGAGCAAAACTGCTAAGATCATTATAACCAGAAAATGAAGTGGGGTAACATTGTCTGACAGGGAGGGGCTAGGAACCAGATGCAGTCTTCAAGATCAAGCCTCCATAACCTACCTCAATCCATCTAGAGTGTGCTGCTTTACTTACCCCTAGTTTGGCTCCCAAGTCAACAAAGTTGACATTAAGCTTACTTATCACATTCCATCCTTTGTCTCTTTGACACCCAAACATATCTCTTTAAGCCATAATTAATCTATGTGGTAGCTTAGGTGGACTGTCAAGTTGAATGGCTTTGAGATCTGCCCCAGGAATTGGTCCAGGTGTGTGTGTGTGTGTGTGTGTGTGTGTGTGTGTGTGTGTATGTGTGTGTATGTGTGTGTTTGTGTAGGTCCCAAAGGTGTGACCTTAGGGTCTCTCTCTGTTCCCTCGTCTGTTTCGCTCTAGTACTCTTCTGCTTTGCTTCCCAGCTCCCATGAATGAAGCATTTTGCTTTGTCACACTTTTTCACTGTGATGTTTTTGCCTTCAAGCTAGCTGAACATAGACTGAAACCAAGAGCTAAATTGTACTTGTTCTCCTTTAAGTTGAGCATGTTGGATATTGTGTCCAGTGATGATAATTCTACCTGCACTAATGCCTTCCTCAAAGTCTCAATATTTCTACCATTTCTCAAAAGTCTTCTGTGGGACTCAAACTCTTAGTTATAAATATGTATAAATCCAATAACAAATAGTTAACCTCAAAATGTAACAACACAAAATTAATGTTTCCATTCCATAAAGGGAGGAATAGAGGTATAGAGAAAAATAAGAGCAAAGCAAGACTGAGTAAAGCAAACATAATCCCCATACCACATATCCACCATCCAGGACACATGGTGGAAAAATCTGAGTTTCAAAAGGCTTGGATGACTCTAGCGCTGAATCTTTTATGTTTGCGACCCACCAGACCTCTCTCTTAAACTAGTTCTCACTGCCTCCAGTTTTCTTGTGCAGAGGTTCCATACCCTTGTGTTCTCCAATATCCTAACGTCTTCACTGTATGTTCAGTTCATTCCCAAACTTCATGCAGTCACTTCTCAGAGGCACACTGCTTAGCCTCCTAAGTTTCCCTTTAAATCTGGGTGGAAGTTTCCATGATCCCACAATGCTTGTATTTTTGTATGCTGGAATGACCAGTATCAATATGATGATGCCAAAGTATGCTGCAAACTTAAATAGTAGCTGTGTCTTCTGGACCATGGTTGCAGTGGCCTGTGAGTGCTTGGATGGCAGAGCATGGAGAAATCATTGTAAATCATTCCATGAGCAGCCTTTCTTGATCAGGAGACCAAGGGGTTATACTTTTGCACTCTTGAGCCTATAATGAAGAGTCTTGCCAATTTCTGAGATGCTCTCAAGGGATATTCCTTCTTGTTTCTTTTCAAAGTGCTTGGTTTTTGTCTTAATAGTACTAACCTCTGTAGTAACCACATGTTCTTTGGCTCCAACTTTATGTATGGTACTCTTTGAACCAAAATGAAGTTTTTCAAATATTTCTCCCTTGATTTTTCCTTCTGATTCTCAACATAAATTTGGCTGGCAGCAGCTAGCAGTACACAGCTACAGCTCAAACTTTGTCTTACAATTTTCTCTGCTGAGTCAATTAGTCCACCCCGCCTAAACACATTTGCCAAAATATCTCAGGACATGAACAAAATATAGTCTTTTTTCCAGAATATAATATGGCCTCTTTTCCACTTTCCAGTACAGCTGTGTAAACAGCTGAAACCCAGGTAGTTTCTAAAAACTATCGTTCCTAGTAACTATTTAGCTGGGTAGGATATAGTTATATGGAGTCACAAAAGTGTCTGGAGAAATGGGGTCCATGCAAAGAAGGCACATGCAAATTTATTTTTTGCCAATATGTTAGTAAATTGAGTGCATATACTAAAAAAGCCAAAATGAAAAAGAAAAATTTGAGGAGTTTTGTATTGTCAGAGCCTAAAGTATTGAATGTGAGTTTCTAAATTTTCAATAGTAAAAAGAAATCCAAAAACACTGCTTTTTTGTTTCAGATATCATCAAGAATCAAGAAAGTACTTACCATATTAGAAATATTTAGTAGTATTACAAGTGGACTGATAAATTGAAAATATGTTCAAAGGGGCAGAAAAATGAGGTAATGCTCAAGATACTGACATGAAATAGACAAGACAACAATGTCTTGAGAACTGTTTTAGAAAGTATAAGAAGATTTCAAATATAAGGATTTCATTTTGTGTGTATGTGTGTAAGTTAATAGTATTATAATCAACAACAGATATATAACTCCCAAAAAACTCTCTCTCCAGGCATTTTTCTCTCAGACATTTTCCTCTATTAATGTCCTTCTCCAAAAACTAATGCTCTATATTCCATAACTGCAGTTTTGTATTTTTGAGAATGTTTTATTAGTGAAATCATACCGTGTAGTATATTATGTTGAGACTGGATCCTCACACTCAGATTAATCCACTGAACATCCATAATTATGTATCAATAGTTTGTTCTTTTTTGTTGCTGAATTTATTATATGATGTATCACAGTTTATTTGCTCATATATTTACTGAGGATATTTGGGTTATTTATTATTTTAAGCAATTGTGAATAGAATTCCTATAATCATTTATGTGTAGATTTCTGTGTAAACATAATTTTTTGTTTATCAAAAGGAAGTACCACGTGATTACTCAGTGATAAAGTTTGGATACATAATAGTCTTCAAAGGTGCATGTGTAAATGGCTTGGTTGCTAGCCTGTTGCACTGTAGAAGTATGACAGAGCCTTTATGAGATAAGGCCTAGTGGAAGGTCATTGGTGTGTGAGGCCAAAGAGAATATTATGTTTGCCTTTTTCTTCTATTCTCTCAGTCTGTCTCCGTTTGTTTCTTGAGCACCACGAGATTAATTGCTTTTCACTACTACATGCTTCTTCCCTGATTTACTTGAAGTCCCAAAGCAGTCAGACCAAGCAACCATGGACTAAAATTTCTAAAACTATGAGCCCAAAGAAGCCTTTCCTGCTTTAAGTTGATTTTGCTCAGGTATTTTGACACAGTAATGGAAAGATGATGAATACACTGATAGGATATGTGAAAGAAATTGCCAAACTGTTTTTCAGATTCATTGCAGCATATTGTAGTTTCTTCAACAATGTATAACAATTCCAGTAGTACTGTACTTGCACCACCATTTAAAAAGTTGTAATTTGATATTGCTATGGGTATGTGATCATGTGTCTCATAATTTTAAAATTTTCATATCTTTAATAACTGCTTCTGTTACATATCATTATATATGTACTTTACATATATTTTTTAGAGAAGTATCTGTTTGATTATTTTTGCCAAGTTTAGAGTAAATTGGGTTTTTCCTTTTTTACTATAGTTTGCAGCATTTTTACATGCCCTAACTACAAGTTCTTTACTTGCAAATATTTCCTACTAATTGCTGTTTTATTTTTAACCTGTCTTTTTCATTGCCTTAACCTTGTCTTTTTCAGGGCTAAATCTTATACCTTAACAATACTAAGTTGCCTTTTAAAAATTTTTATGGGATGTGCCTTTGATGTTGAATGTAAGCTATTTTTGCATAAGGTCATATAAGGCACATTTTCTCATGTGTTTTTTTCCTACGATTTTATAAGTTAACATTTTACATTTAAATTTAAGATTAATTTTAATTAAATTCCATGCATGGTATTAGGCTTAACTAAAAATGTTTCTTTTCACATTCTTTCTGTATTAAATTGTCTTTGATCTTGTCAAAAATAAATTGGGATACACCTACTTTTGGACTCTAACTCATGTCATTGATCTTTCTATCGCTTTAGTGCTTCCATGCTCTGATGACTACTTTAATTTTTTGATAAGTCTTACAACCAGGAAGGGTGTAAGTCAATACTCCAATTTTATTTAATTCACAGTTCATGCTTGGCTTGTGAGGCATCAGGTTGGGTGTTTCCTGAGCTACGCTCTACAGTAAGTTCCTCAGTCATAGGATCTTTCAAACTCTTGGTTTATGGTGCTTCTCCCTTCCAGAGATATTTAAGTAAGAGTTTGATAAGGTTTTAGAGTTCACATTTGTTGAAATGTCCATTCTCGTCTAAACTCAATTACTCTTCACAAAATATCCAGTCTGTGTCGAAAGAAAAAATATACACACACTTATTTTTCTTGAGTATGAATAAATTACAAGGAAAGAAACACATTTTTTCCTTATTGCATTTGGATCTGAGATTTTGAAATTGTGATGCTGAGAACTTGCTTGATGACCTGATGACTGTCCACTAGGGAACAAATCATATTCATATCGCATATCAAATGGAGGAAGATGGCAGAATTGAATATGTGAAAATATGTAACATTCCACACACCATCTCACTGCAAGAATAAACAATTTATGACATGGGTAACATGTTTTCAATAAATATTCAAAATTTACATATAATTTATGTAAATATGCACAAAATTTTAACCTATGCTGTTACTCTATCAGTACCTAATATTTTCATTACTGATATGGGGTAGAAAGGAGGCTTCTATTCATGGTGTGATCTGAAATCAGATATTGGAATTTGGATTTAGAACCTAGGTTTTTAGCCGTTTTCTTTTAAACTGTAGCTTATCTATGGGAAGGGCATATTAGATAGATACTTTTTTTTCTTTCAAATCCATGCTTTCAAGGCTGAAATATCTCATTGAAGCCATGGATCATGGCAGATAATTAGCTTCTTTTCTCTCCAACCTGTGAAGATATTTTTCTTTTAAAAAGTGAAACTATTCTACTATTGAATAATGCATGATAAAGACTAGCAAAAATTTGGCAAGAAAAAAGACTGGTTGCCATATTTGGGCATGTTGAGATCAGAAAATAGGTATCATCTAGGGACAAATAAAGTAAATATCACACTTGAATCAGGTCAGATTTTTTGTGTCCAGGGTTTATTGTTTACTGAGAAGACATAAAGCAGGTTTGTAAATAGAGTAAGTCTATATTTTTGCTTCTGAAAACAGAAAAATATCATAACATGAGTCTGGAAGGAAAATGATTTAAAAAAAGATAACTACTTCAGTAGAATAAGTTTTGGGTTTTTTTTGTTGTTGTTGTTTGATTTCCTCACTGTGAATGTGTTTGTCACCCCCTAGAAATGCCCACTTATCAAGAAATTATAATTTGTTTCTTGCAATGATTTTTGTACTAGGACAATCTTTTTTATAACGTATACTTTTATGTACAACCATGGCTTGTTTTAAGCAATAAAAGATGAAATAGCAAATGAGGAATGGCTCTTGGATGTAAGAAGATTTATGCCAGTGTGTAAACAGGAAAGTGTGTGAGAGCTTCTAGAATGGGAGAAAAATCATCCTTGATTGAATTTCAAGCACAGTGTAAAAGTATTTGTGTGTGCCAAGTAACCAGTTGGCCATGGTTCTAGGTCCAT
Source organism: Chinchilla lanigera (assembly GCF_000276665.1). NCBI lineage: Eukaryota > Metazoa > Chordata > Mammalia > Rodentia > Chinchillidae > Chinchilla > Chinchilla lanigera. The sequence goes on along the minus strand of NW_004955424.1, from coordinate 9,536,779 downwards.
GTCAACATTTTTTCGATGATATAAAGTGTCACTTGTATATAGGTTGGGTAATATTTTAAAAACATGATTCATAAAAGTAAAAGTACAACACATTTTGTTAGTATTTATTAAAACTGCTTTACCAGATGTGTTAGATTTGTGTTACTGGGAAAAATACCAGGTATAATAAACTTCTAAAGAGGACATTTATTTTGGCTCACAATTTCAAAAGTCTGTTGGTTCCTTTGCCTTTGGGCCTATGATGAGGCAGTACAATATGGCAGGGAATGTGAAAATGAAACTTTCACATTATAGCAGTCAGGAAACGAACAAGAGAGTGTAAAAGAACCTCAGATCCCATCAATATCCCTTGCAAGGGCACATCTTCTATGACCTAACTTCCTCCCATGAGGTACCTCTTCAGTTCTACTACCTCCCAGCAGCGCACAGATTCGTTACCACACCTTCAACACATGGGCCACTTGAAACACATTGCAGCCTAGCTCCTAACGTCTCACACCCACATCATAATGCATTGCTGAAAGGTCCACATCCAATGTCTCCTCTGAGACTCAAGGAAATTCAGCTGTTAATCCCTAGAAAAAAAATTCCTAGAAAAATAATTCAATAAAATATTTATAACATACTTCTGAGATACAATGGCTCCTGCAAATATTCTCATTTCAATAGGGAGGAATAGGAAAATAAAGAATAGCTAGAAGAAAATAAGAACAAAACCCATGAAAGCAAGCATTAAATTTTTTTTTTTTTTTTTTTTTTGGTTTTTCTCCGGTACCGGGAACCAAACTCACGACCTTGAGCTTGCCAGGCAGGCGCTTTTGCCGCTGAGCTAAATCCCCAGCCCCACTAAATCTTTTATCTCCATATCAGGCATCCAGACAGGTGGCTCTAAAGGGTTTGGATAGCTCCATCCCCATGACCTTGCCAGCTGCAGTCCACATGGCCACACTCTTGGGTTAGCTCCCATTACTTACTAAAACTTTCTTCAGAAGACATTCCATTTTCCTGTCATCTCTAACTCCCTGTGCCTCTACTGCAGATTTGGATTTACATTCACAGATTCATACATTGCTTCCTGAGACTTTAATATTCCACACACTTCTGCTGTGGACTCCCAAGCTTCCCTTTGAAATCTTAGTGGAAACCTCCATGACCCCAAAACATTTACATCTGTATGCCTGGAAAATTACCATCATGTGTGTGCACAAAGATTTGCCACTTGTAGGAGAGATACCCATACCCACTGGAATCAAGGCTGCTGTGGCATCTGGGTGCCTTGACAGCTGAATATGAAGTGATGACTCGGGGAGGCAATTCCCCAGCCACTGCATAGCAACAGGCTGCCTCAGTACTCTCTTCTTAGGGGAAGTTTTTGAAATTAGTTCATACATTTACATATTTGAGCTTTTTTTTTTATCAAGAATCAAACTCAGGACCTTGCACTTCCCAAGCAGGCACTGTGCTGCTAAGCTACATCCCCAGCCCACATTTGAGCTTATTAAAGTAAAGTTTTGATAATTCCTGAGATGCCTTCATATGAGTGACTGCTGCTTCTCTCCTAAATATAATTTTAACCTTGCTTTGTTTCTCCTATCTCCTTGCTATGGCGCATTCAGGTCCATTGTAGGATTAGTCCTGACTTGCTGATCGCACGAGGCCTAGAACAAAATCATGCTTCCTTAAACAACCTTCAAAATCATGTACAAGACAATATTCTGTAACAGAGTCTTTCAAATAACTTTTTACTGAGACACTCCATGGCTCATTATAGTACATTTTCTTTCTCATTTCAGTAAGTCTGGAAAATCAGCCTTGGTCTTTGGCTAAATGGCATCAATTAGATCCTATTAAGGAAAAAATTTGAAATAGTACTGGTGTTTTCAAGAAGTGAAAGGTATTTTAAATCTTGTTAAAATTTGATAATGATATTTTGTTCTCATTTAGGGAACAGTGAACAGAAATTGGTAAAATAGAAAGATAGATGATAGATAAACATAGATAGCTAGATAGCTAGATAGATAAACTAGGTAGGTAATCTAGAAGAACGTTATTATATCCCCTTTGCATTTGGGCAATAATTTTATGTTTTCTTGCTTCATTATGCCCCAGCTAATTTTTTAAAGTATTGGGAGTCTTCACCCTGCAAGTCCCAGAAGTTCTGATGTATTTTTGTGGCAGTATCTCAGACATTCTAGTTTTCTACAACTTCCCAGAGGTTCTAATGTGTAGCCAAAGTTGAGATCCACTGCTGCAGATGCAGAAGATTATGAATTTAAAGCAGATTTGGCATCTGAAACAACATAATTTCCCAACTTCTACAGACCTTTGGGTAGATAGAGGAGCAGATTTTCTTGGGAACAACAATCAGCTTTGGGCCACTTTCTATATTCTATAACACGGTAGGTCTCACAGCGCTGTGAGTAGCAGATAGCATAGTGGTCTCTCCTCTGTGAGCCAAACGACCTTGAAAACCGGTACATAAGTGGGAAAATATTTCCTTTCCTTCGTGAGCTGATTATACTATTTTATGCATTATTTTCTCCTTATAAATTGTGTTACTGATCAAATAGCTAAGGGCTGGATGCTTGTTTAGAAAAGAAAGAGTTATGCAGTATCTCTTATTTACTGTGTATATGTAGGAAGAACTCAGTTTCTTATCTGTCTTTACTTGTGAAAATTGTTCCCTTTAATTTATATTCCCTTTAATTTGTTCTTACCTGGTACAGCTTTCAAAGTTCATGTGGGGTTGTTGTGTGGTCAAATGCCACAAATCCACATAGGAACTAATGCCACTTCCCGGCCTTGAATTTAAAGCTATCAACCAATTTACTCTGACCACTTTTCACTTGCAACAATAGTGAATGTGTATTCATTGAATTTTTCCACAGTCATACTTATTTTGAATGACATAATTCTCTTAGATATTGTCAGTGAAAGAGAAAGTTGGAAGTGGGTTTGTTGCATCTCTACTTTGTTTACATTCACTACTTCATTTGTGAGGCTTATAATTCATTGATCAATATCTGTTTTGTGACATTTCTCTTTTATCTTATGAAAGAGATGGTTGTTCTTTAAAAAAAAGTCAGGAAGTACAAATGTAACCAGCCTCATAATACTCATCGTTATAGTCATTCAAAATATATTTTTCTGTTTGCCACTGATTGCTTTTCTAACCTTTTTCACATTTAGAGTGTTTTGTTGCTAGTATTTCTACATAGCCTTACAAATTAAAATGCACTTTTATTACTTCTGTCTGTTGGTCAGCTGTTTTCAGACTAAAATTGTACAGATTTTCAAAAGTGCTTTATTTTTGTGATTCTGTGATTGCCTCAAATTTTAGAAAATTTCATGCCAACTTGGAATTAGGTGAAATTAAAAATTAAATAGTGAAATATCATGCTAAAGGGCTATTGCACAGGAAAATTGCTCACTTCCTGGTGGCCAGAAGTAGACAGCAGGAAGCAAGGAAGGGACAAGGGACTGGATATAGTGCCCAAAGTCCTGTTTCAGTGACCGAGGTCCTCCCATTAGGTTCTACCCCCTAATAACCCATTCAGCTATGAGCTCATCAGTGGATTAACCTACTGAGCAGATTCATCTTCTCACAATTCAACCACTTCTTAAGATTCTGCAATCAATATTAACTAGAGCAAAACCTTTAGTATATTTAAATTATATCGCATCTAAATGATAGCATTAACTATTTGCCTTTTAAAAAGTGAAATTTGAACAAAAGAACATGAAAATAGAAAATGGATGAGCCATAATGTAACAGAAGTGGCCACTCAAGGAAAATATTCAACAGATAATTAATGACAGAACAACTATGTAATTATAGTGATTAAAATTATCTTGTGAAATATATTATTGTATTTATTCATTGTAATAATCCATTTTATATTATCGAAGGCAGCGTAAGTGTAAAAGAAAACATATATATGTATCTTTTTAATTGGGAGGATAAAAGTTTAAATTGAATGACCTAAGCTCTGAACAGCTCCTACATTTGGATATGTCACATCAGGCCAGGTTGCAAGGGAAGGGGCTGATGTGTGAAGAGAAGATTACATTGAAGGTTGAGAAGCTGGAGAGAGACCCTTATAACAATCCTTTCATGAGAAACACCTAGGATCCTGAAATGCCTAAATCCCTTGCAAATTCAAGCCCTCAGTCAATCTAAGGACCACTTAGTAGACCCTACTATCATAAGGTTCATATCATCTCCCAGCACCACTACCCTGTGGACCAGCATTCCATCATGTGACTCTTTTGAGAGGATAAACAACATCTTAACCATAGTATTCACGTAGATAGAAAAGTCATTTATAAATGACATGCAGCTTAACTTATACTCACACACACACACACACACACACACACACATGCACTCACACACAATGTCAGAATTCCAGAACCAGAAAAAAGTTCTTGAAGAACTCATTACATTAGGATCATGACAGTGCACATGTGATTGCCGACCACTTGCAGGGTTATGGGTTTGTTTGTTTATTAACCCTATAATCTAATATTTTCCTCAGTAAGCATTGTGTAATAAACGAGCAAAGTTGGAGAAATTATCTCCATTGTTTTCTTCTTTTATATTTCCATTTTGAAAATGTTATATCTCTGTAGTCAGTAGGCAAAGTCACCACCAATTAGCAATCTAAAAGTATTAGGGCAGTGAATTCATTCTATACAAAAACATTGAATTTTTCCTCTGATAATTCTTTTTTATGAAAGAGTGATGATGACAAGACTAAAGTTAGTGAGTCATTCAATAGTGTAATTTTGAATTATTAAACTAATGCATAGCTACAATGATTCTAAGTGAAATAGGTCTTCCAGTGTCCATAAAGAAAAGCACATTAGATTCCTGCAGAAATCTCACACATTATTTAATGATCTCTCTAACCTTGAATTCCAGAATGAGAGACACACTCCAGTAAGGTTATATTTTGGGAATTTGAGCATTACACAAAAGCAAGAATTTTAATTTGTTACATTAAAAACAGATAACTTTCATTCTGTTATCACTTCCCCCTGAAATTATGATTTTAAGCTAGAGTTGCTCTTTAATATCCTGTTGCTCAATTTGTCCTGAATGAGAAAGGAATATCTGTTCCAGAGTAAAAAGAAAAGATCGTGTTTGATACAAGACAGTCAGAAATCACATGATAATTTACATACTCTGATTTACTTCGTTTGCCTTTTATTTTATTTGTATAGAAACTTAACATCTGCTCTGCACGGGTTAGCGTTTCAAATACATTCATGTGGCAGGATATAAAAAGGATTAAATATTGCACTGTGATAACCTTGTCTTTAAGAAAATTTGGTAAAATCTTGATCCAATTTTTGAATATGTATTAACAGAAGAGCTGAAAATGTACGAATCCACCAATGATTATTCACCATACTTTATGTCAACATTTATATAAATTTGGAGCTTTGTAGAAGATAAGTCTTATTGGTTTACATAAAATCCGTACTTGTTTGTCTCCTTTGTGCTTCTCCAGCCATATGGTATGAAAGAAGGAGATACTGACTTCCCCAGTCCCTTTTCCATTCAGGGTAATGACCGGAGCTAATCTAGACCGTGATATTTTCTGTGAGTTTTTAGAAATCTTTTTTTCCCCAGTTAGATGCATCTTCAGTCTTTACAAATAAAATGACACGTAAGTCAAGGGTATGTATGTTGAAAAATTCTGTGAAGAGACCACATGAGGAATAAAATACATCAGGCTAAAAGTGGCATGAAGGAATGATTATGAGCACCTGATCCCTTGACAGGCTTACAGAGCCAGTGAACCACTGACAGCACTGCCTCCCCTCAGACAGTTTTATGTGATAATAGTAAACACCTTTTGTTGCAGACACAATTCATCAGTTTTTATTATGTATATCTAAACATTGCCCTAATTGATAACCTTCCTTAACATTCATTTATTCAATAAATATTTTAGTACCTACTACATACAAGGTAATTTGCTTGGCTCCGTGTATGTGATGATTATTAAAAGAAATTATTTCTCATTTTAAGAGCATTTAGGTGAGTACAAGTTAATATGAAAATTGTCATTATGGAAATGAGCACACAAAGAGAATCCATTATAGAAAGACAACTCATAAATTGAAGCCCTGCAAATTGATAAGTGCCTACCTAGGCTGAAATGTAGAGACACAAGCATTGTAGACAAAGGACGGTGAACTTGCAGCTCGTAAGCCAGAAAGAGTTCAGCAAATTTCCAGAATTAAAAAGTGTATTGATAGTGCTGTTGTTATAGTGTACTTTGTATAACAGAACTATATTTATCAAAAAGCATGAAAAATACAAATTAATATATTCTCAGTATCAATAACACAGTTAGAAAAGAACTGGCTAATTGTTCTAGATGAAGGTGAATACATCTATTTTCCTTCTCTCCTTAATGATAATCTTTTAAAAATGAGAGCAAAGAAGAAAATAAAAATTTATACATCTATAATAGTGGTGCTAATAGAGAGATAATGTAATGAGACAAAATTTTATACATAATGAGTATATCTGAATGTGTTAAGACTTTAGTTTTTTATTTTATTTTATTTTAATTTTTTTTTTTCCCCTCTGGTACCAGGAATCAAACTCACAACCTTGCGCTTGCCAGGCAGGCGCTGTGCCACTGAACTAAATCCACAGCCCCTAGTTTTTTATTTTAATAACTAAATTTTATAAGTATCCATATGCTTGGAAGAATTAGCAGGTTTGGAGAGGTTAGTTTTATCTGGCAGCTAGTATTACCTTCAGTGTAACAAACACAGAAGAGAGCACTGATGTATATGTAGAATTCAAAGTTTTATCACAAAGCAAATACATTGAATTAATCATAACCCAGATAAAATAAACAATTTTAACATCAGCCTACCAATACCAATTGTGCCATCATTCAGTAACTAATGCTATCTTCTGCTTTCTAGTTTTCCTTGATTTTAAAATTGAAAGAAATTATCCACCATGTATTGTTATTTTTTACACCAAGATATTTTTTGTCCCAAACATGGTGCTTTGTATAGTAATAATTGATTCATTTTCCTTGCTCAGTAACATTCTAGATTAAATATATGCTGATGTATTTATCTGTCTGAATTTGGATAGACATTTTCACTGGTTTCAGTAATAGATTACAATAATTTTAAAAATCAGCTATCACAAGCAATGCTACTATTAATATTACTCTATATCATTTTGTGTAGGAATTTGTAGGTCACTGTATCAGGATTGTTGTGTTACAGTAGCTGAGTACTTTCATATTCTATGAGCTACTGAACAATTTTCTAAAACTTTTTTCACTACATCAGGAGAATTTGAGAATTATAGTTAAACTTTTTCAACATTATATAGATTATCTACATTTTTGTCAACATTAGTATGGTCAATTATTAAAATTTTAGCCATCTTGAAAGGGGGTATCTCAACATATTTTTAATTGGCATTTCCGAGGTGATTAATAAGATTGACTATCTTTTATTTGACTTTTGTCCATTGGCATTTATTTCTTACAAGACTGTCATACAAATATTTTGCTCATATTCTTCTGAGATTGTTATATTCTTACAATTCTGTGGATTTTTAAAATATAGTCAATTGTAGGCTATACATAATACAAATTTTTTTCCTTGATCTGGGATAACATTTTATTCCCACAATGGTGGCTTTGACAACCATTATTTTCAATTGTAGGGTAGCTGTGGTGGTTAGTATACATTTTCAACTCTACTGGATTTTGCAAAAATTTGGAGATGCAGCCTAGAAAAGTCCTAGAATACTGTGTGGAGTAAATCCTTTATGACTGATACTTGTCAGAGTTCAGAAGACCAGAATGCTGGTAGGTATTCACATAGTAAAGGTCAGGCTCCAGAAGAGTTAACTGGGGACAAGAATTATTTTAGCAGTTGGACTAGAGGCCAGAAATTTTGTCTACATTCTGCCCATGTCCTGAAGTTTTCCATGAGGGTAGAATACTCTACCCTTAGAGAATAAGGGTAGAATAAGGGTAGCACACTCATTATTCTGGTGGAAGTAATTTCAAGGCAGCCTACTATTTAGGCTGTGGCGTGGGTTCTCCTGGATGTTTTTAGCCAGATTTTAGAAAGGGTTGAGGCAAAAAAGGAAGCAGAAAACTTTTTAAAAGTTTAATTATGGCCCAGAAGAGACCATGTATAAAATTGGAGTTAAAGTAGATATGGCCATTAAAGACATTAACTCCATGAAAAAGAAACCAAGTACTTTGTACAGGAAAAAGAAGTGGTCTTGAGGGTACACGAATCAGCAAGACACTGCTCACTGCAACCTCAAAGTTGCAAAAGTGTTCGTTACTTGTCATTTGGGAAAAGAGTCCCTGAGACTCCTGCTCAAGGTGGGCTTCCCAGGGTATTATTTCCCTATGATTCATTTTACTATGTTCAGCTATCCAGACACGAAAATGTGGCTGCAGCCATACTTCAAGGGAGACCAGTTACTGCTTCCCTTGTCAGCAAAACTTGACATTGTCTACCTTTTGCTGGTTTTACATGAATGGAGAAGGCAAGATTTGTGGCGTCAAGGAATTTTACAAATAAAGTTCAAAAGAAGACCTGGGAGGCCAGGAAAAGAGCACTGTATGAAGGAGGTAGTGCATGAAGGTGTGAAAATGAAGCTGGACGTGGAGTGTAGACACAAGAACGTTGGCAATGCAAGGAATGTAGAATATTAGCGCCAGGAAAGCTGAAGTCTGTGAGTGGAGCCAGAATAAGAAAGACGACTTATGAGATGCATCCAGCAAGACTATAGGGTTGTGACCGCACACAACCTTTGGAATTCACATTTTACTGCAATGTGCCCTGGATTTTGGACATGGAATACAGAATTTAATGTTTTCCTTGATGGTTTTTGGCCTTGCTTTGATCCGTTCTTTTTATATCTTTCTATTCCTCCCATTTTGAATTGGAATGTTTACCCCACGGCAATGAATCTTAGCATTATGTAAGCTTCTTTTGACTTTTACAGAGATTCACAGCTAACATTCATCTTGAGTCTCAGAAGAGTTTTATATATGGATTGTTGCAAAATTCAGGAACTTGAACTATCATAAATTTGAGGAAGTTTTGTGTGTGTGCTTCTCTCTTTCTTTCTTTTTTACTTTTTTACTACATAGCTCAGGCTGGCCTTGAATTTACTATGTAGCCCTACCTGACCTCAAACTCACAGTGATCCTTCTGCTTCAGCCTCCCAAGTTCTGGGATTACAGCCATATGCCAATATCCCCAGTTTGAAGAATCATTTTTACATTTCTGATTGTACATAAGACGTTGTATCTTACTGGGTGTAATAATGAACTTGATATTCTATTTGAAGATTAAGTGTGCTTGAAGAAGATGTATTTGAGTATTGAGTGGAAAAGTGCTGGGCTGTGACCCTTAGAGAGGAGTTTCAGCTTGATTAGTTTCGAGGTCCACCCAAGGAATGGTTGGAGCACACTTCTCGTTAAGTCTGGGTGGATCATGGAGGTGTAGCTTCATGGTCTATATCTAGGCTCTTCCACTTTCCTCTCTGACACGTTTTTCCAGATCTGCTTCCAAACCGCCATACAGCAGGCATCCCTGCTCCAACATACCCTCCCACCATATCTCTGTTTTGAAGCCTGTGGAGCATGGGCTGAAATCAGGAGCCGAATGGCTCCTTTTTCCCTTTAAATTGTAAGTGTAGGGTGTTGTGTCCAACAATGGGAAAGCTAATATAGTAATCTACATGGTTTTCCTTTGAATTTAATGCACATGAAGTAATATTAATAAGGTCTTCCTATGTCACATGTATATGTTCTCCCACTTACAGCTGCATACAATTTTACACTTCATATTAAATGTATAAAATACTTTGAATTCATTTGGGGTGTGAGTGAGGTAGGAGTGAAAATTATTTTACTTTTTCATATGATAATGCAAATCACCCAGAACCATCTTTTGAAAGCCCAGCCCATTGTGCAGCATAATTAACCTGACATCTTTATCATACATTGTGTTCATTTACACAATAATGTAATATTGAGTTTCTTCCCTTGGTTTTTTTTTTTTTTCATTGTCTGTGCAGCTATTCTTGTTTCAGAGCTACATTATGTTAATGTTTAATTTTTTAAACTTTGTTCCTTTTGATGTATTTTTTATTAGTACATGTTGGTAGTCTATAGTGATTGCATTTATCATGGGAAGTTGGTACAGAGACAGGATACATCTTAGTTTTGATTTTCTCTTTCTTTCAGCCTTTGTCCTTATCCTTCCTTCCTGCTCCTTTCAACTCTTGGTCTCCTTCTTATTTGCAAGAGCTCCACATTTTCATCATTTTTTCCACTTTAGATTTTGTTGTTGTTTTATCACTTCCCCTCCCCTCCTTTTTCCTCCTTCCGTCTCTTATTCCCTCATCCATTTGAAAAGGCTTGGTGCTGTTGTAAATTTTTCAATAATTTTCCTTCCATGGGGCTGGGGATTTAGCTCAGCGGCACAGTGCCTGCCCTGCAAGTGCAAGGTCATAAATTCGATCCCCGGTACCGGAAAAAAAAACAAAAAAAACAAAAAAAAATAATTTTCCTTCCAAAGCTTTCTTGAGTATTTCGGCAATTTTTATTTCCAGCACTATTTTATAAAATAGTGGAGAACAATCAAACGGCAACAATATACTGCTAGGTGCTTTTTAAAATTAAAATCAGACTGAGTAAAATAACACACTTATTTACAATGTTGAATTGTCCGATTCATGAGCTGTTATATTGTTTTTCACATTTAGATAATCTTTAACATGTCTAATAGCATTTTGTAATTTTTATGTGTAATGATATTTAACATAAATTATTAGATTTCAGTACAAAGAATTGAGTTTTTAATGTTTCCAAATATAGTTACTAAAGTTTACATTTTGTACTCTACTTAACTTCTAAATTTTTAGTAAATACATGAAATCTAATGCTTAATGCTTGATGGTTATTTTATATGAAAATACTAATCATGTCTGAAAATGACAGTTTTATTTCTTCCTCACTAATCTTGATTCCCAGGAAATCTTTTTTTTCCCCATTTTGAATAGTCAAAATTTCCAGTATGATACTGATTAGAAATAGTGACACCATTATCTTTATTTATTTCTTGAATATTACTTAATATTTTTAGCTTTTTGATGTTGTGAAAATTTTCATAGTATTAAAAATATTCCATTCTATTCTTAAAACTTTAAATGAATTAATTTTTCTGTATTTAATTGAGTAGTTTTATCTGATGTATGCATTTTCCCAGATATTTGTATTAGTTACTTGCCAGTAGCTTAGACAAGATACTTAACGTCCCCAACTTTTTTTTCCTGATTTCAGAGGTTTCAGTCTGTGGTTAGCTCCCAGGGGAAAAGGGCCTGGTAGTAGGAGCTGGTAGAGGAAGCTGCTCTAATCACGCCAGCAAAGAAGCAGGAAGAGGAAGTAGTGTCAGAGAGAACCACCCCCTCGAAGGCCCCAGTGGCTCACCTTCTCCAACTTAGATCCATGGCCTCATAACACATCTAGCTATGAACTCATCAGTGTATTACTTCAGTGATAAAACAGCATCTATATTGTCCAATCACCTTCCAATAACACCACCTCTGAACCCATGCAACTTTTAGGGGACATTTTAAATAGGATCCATAACATTCTTCTTCTTGGACTCAAAAGCTTCATGTCCATGTTATTATGTAAAATGTATTCAATACATCCTCAAGAGTTCTTAGTATCTCAACAGTTCCAGAAATGCTGAAAAGTCCAGGTGTCCAAAGTTTCCTCTGAGATTCAAGGTAATCTCAGCTGTGAGCTCCAATAAAAATAAAAAAGAAATATTAAATACTTCTAACATACAATGGCACACAATAAATGTTCTCATTCCTTATGGGGGAAGTAGGGGAATGGAAGTGAACTGGACCTAGGTAAGACCAAAACATAACAGCGCAAAGTTTACATCCTGTATCTGGAAGCCCAGAACCTGGTACATATGGTGATGAAATGTGTTCTCCAGAGGGTTTGAGTAGCCTGAATCTTTTAGCCCTGCTGGTTGCAGCCCTCATGGTTTCTCTCTTGGGCTGACTCTTTCTACACCCATGGCTTTCTGTAGCAGACATTCCACATTTCAGGGATCTCCAACTTTGTGGTATTACCACTGCATTTTAAACTTCATTCTCATACATAGCTTCTCACATCACTCTCTCAGAAGCACCTTGCCTTCCCTCCCAGGCCTTTTTCTGAAATCTGGTGGAAGCGTCCATTACCCCATAATTCTAGGCTTCTTCATGCCTACTAGCACCATATGGGTAATATAGTGTCTGTCATACAATGGAGTACTACTCTGCCATAAAGAAGGATAAACTTGAGACATTTCTAAATAAATAGATGCACCTGGAGACCATGCTCTTAAGGGAAATAAATTGGACATACAATACCACAACATTGTGTGTAAATAACACAATGTTTCTCTGCTGTGAGAAACCAAAAGTGTAAATAAGACCAAAATGTGTAATAGATATTGTGAAATAGGAAGAAAATGTTCCTTTTTTTCTACTAATTAAATTTTTTGGACTTTGAATACTCATTTTTCATCTACTGATTTCTCATAATTTTATGGGTTTTACTAGTGATTAGGCAGAGGATCCTCACTTTATCAAAATCCAATATAAATTAAACTATTTTATTAATAATGAAATGACCTTTCACTGCTCTAGTGTCTCTTAATCAAAGCTTGACCATTGTGCTATTTTTTATCACTGGATATTGTTTTCAATCCCACAAGACAGTAGTCTCTTTATATAGTAAGCATCTACTTAGATTTATTGACATTTGCTTTTTCCTCTTTCTTTCTTTCTTTTTTCTTTCCTGCTTTCTTTCTTCTTTCTTTCATACTTATAATAGATTAATCTGAGGCAATTTTCCTCATTATGTCCTTTAATATTGGCTTTATTTTTCCTTCAGCATTAGTTTTGCTATCAAATCCTTTCATTTTATCATTCATAAAAATCTACAATGAAAGATAGACTTATTAGTAACCAAACATGTTAAGAGTCATGGAAATTAAAAATACATTTGCTAAAATAAACATTTTCAGAAGTTTACAAGTGTTGAATGTATAATTATGAACTGTGATAGAGATTCAGCAATTCCTTTTCTGGATATTTCTCCAAAAGAATTGAAAGGAGCAACTAAAGCATATATTCCCATACCTATGTTCAGAATAGCCAACGTGGAAGAAAGCCAAGTGTCCTTTGACAGATGAATCGATAAGGAAAGTATGATATAAATATGATCATACAATGAATTAAGAACAAAGTATACTCCAATACACAATACATGATAAATGACTTGCAAATAAGAAGGCACAAAAGGGAAAATATTATATGATTATGTTTATATGAGATACAAAAATAGTCAACTTTCTAAATGAGCAAAAGTAGAATGGTACAATTCAGGGCCAAAGGGATGGAGGGGAGAGGGAAGAATTGGGAGTAGCTGTTTGATGGGCACCTCAGTCACTTTCTCATTGTTTAGACACAACTCCTGACACCCACAAACTGAAGGAGCAAAGTTTATTTTGGCTCACAGTGGGCAAGGGTTTCATTCTATAGTCATCTGGCTCTATGGGCCAGCAACATGGCAGAGGAACATGGCACAGAAAGCGGGGTCATGGCATACCAGGCAGGAGAGAGATGCAGGGGGAGGGGAGGATACTCCCCCAGTGTCCCACCTCCTCAGACAGAGCTTCACCTCCCCTCATCACATTCAACTCTACATTCATCAGTGGACCAGTCCAATGATGAGTCTCACACACCCCCGATCAAGTCACCTGCCCAAAGCCACATCTATGAGCACACGAGGTCTATGTGGGGACTTCTAGTTATAAACCCTAGCAATAGGTATGGAGTTGTAGCTTGGAGTTCGTTCTTTTTCTTTTTTTTTTGGTACCGGGGATTGAACTCAGGACCTTGCACTTAGCAGGCAGGCGCTTGTGCCACTGAGCTATATCCCTGGCCCTGGAGTTTTCACTTAGAAAGATGAAATATTCTGGAAGTGGATTTTAGTGATGGTTGCATATAATGTCAGTGTATTAACATGACAGAATTGTACATTGAAACAATGGCTAAAGTGGGAATTTATGTTATGTATATTATACACATTTTAAAAAATTTAAAATATGATACATATAATTTGGGATAAATTTAAGCACAGACAGCTGGGCACGGTGGTGTATGTTTGTAATCCCAGAACTTGGGAGGATAAGGCAGGAGGATGGCTGTGAGTTTGAGGCCAGTTTAAACTACATAAGTGAGGTCAGGGCCAGCCTGTACTACGTAGTAAGACCCTGTCTCAAAGAAAACAAAATTTTTTTTAAAAAGTTAAACACACAGTTAATTCAATTAAATCAACATTTTCTATGTTTTTATAGATGTTTTTATGGTTTGTGAAATTTTTTTGATGTGAATAAAATTTTTGAGATCTGAATATGATGTGTTTGAAGCTTTGATGATGCGTTTGTGTATTTGTCGTCAGATAGTTTTATATGTTATCAGGAGTTTTTAGCTAATAATCTTCGTGTGAGGCTAAAAATTTTCTGTGGAGAAATAGGGTTATCTTTGCATTGGTCGGGATGTTTTCACCTTGGATTTTGGTGTTGCAACTTCTTTTTTTTTTTTGCAGTGTTTTCTCTTTTTTTCTATTATTTCTTCTGTTATTCTATCACTATTTACATTCTTGAGGCCTCATATCTACAGTTGTTTCCTCTGCCTTACGTCTTTTTCGCCTCCCTGATGTCTTCCCAGAAAGGAGTATACAATATTGAAATGTACTGCACAATATTTTAATGTCCATCCTTCTCTTTTGAAGGCAGTCTTTCTCCTCAGGAGGAAGGGTTTCTACTCTGGAGCCAAGGGGCCTAATCTCGAGCGGTCTGGGTTTTGTTCCAGGGTTTTGAGTTTTGTTATTTGCTCTTTTGTTTTCTTATTTGCACGTTTGCTTTTGTGCGTGCGCAACGGTGCTTGTGTTTCTTTGGTGGTTAATTTATTTCTTTGGTGGTTAAATTCTTGTTGGCAAGGTTGCAGTCTGTTTTTTGATTCTGCGTACTTTGTTTTGTTTGTTTGTCCTTGCTGTTTTGTGTTTTGTTCTTTTGTTTCGAGTAGTTTTGTTTTTAGGCTAGTAGGTTTTTGCCTGTGGTTTTACTCTTTTTTCCTTGGTTTGTCTCAGTGTTTCTATTTTTGTAGGATTGTTTCTGTTTTTCTGTGATTTTTAATTTTAGTCTGTGGTTTTTCATTTTAGGTTCCAGACGGTCATGAAAATTTACTTTTAGCAGCGTAAATGTCATTTTTGGTTTTTAAGAGTCAAAGTTAGTTTTTGAGAGGAGAAGATTGGACCTTTATTGTGCATATTGGAGCTTTGTTGTACATTTTTTGGATCAGGACTTAAGTTTTTTTATTTTGTTCTATCTTTCTTTCTTTTTTTCTTTTTGTCTTTGTGTCTATTCTCTAGGATTTGCGGTGTTTCGAAGGGCAGATTTGTCTTTCTTCGTGGTTTTTTGTCATTATTGGTCGTTTATTTTTAATAGGTGTCGTTTCTTTTTAGTAAATCTAGCGGTACATGTGTGATTTTAAAGGTCTGAGTGGGATTTATCGTAGTTGCATGTGTCAAATCTTTGTGTGGTGTTTGTTTCGTGTGAGTGGTGTTGTTTTATAATTTGTGGTGTCTTGTTTTTTTTTTTTGTTTTTGTTTTTTTTTTTTTTTTTTGTTTTTTTTTTCCGTTCCTTGGGCTTGCCCTGCCTGCGTTGTGCTTGTCAGGTAGGTGCTGTGCCGCTAGGGTGTCTGTCCTGTCACCTTGTTTTCTGTCTTATATGCTTTTTTTTGTAGTTATTTGCGCTTTATTTTAGTACTTAGCGATTGGAATTGAGACCGTTCGATGCGGAAATATGCATTTATAAGGTTAGGTTTGCATGGATTGTTTTCGGTTGCAATTGTTTTTTTTTGCTTGTAGTTCTTGTTTTTTGTTTTTGTTTCAGGGTTATTTTTTTTGTGTTCGTCCTCTTTTCAGTATTTTTGTTTTCTTTTTAGTTTTTCTTTTTTTGTTTTAGTTTATACTTTTGTGTGTGTGTGTGTGTGTTTGTGTGTGTGTGTGTGTGTGTGTGTGTGTGTGTGTGTGTGTGTGTGTGTGTTAACATCAGTAGATTAAAACCAAGAGAGGAGTTCTGTATTTCATTTCAGCTTCTTCTCTTAGGACAGCATCTCTCCAGCCAACAAAAGAAAAAAGTTGAACCCTGATATTCAATAAAAACAGAAATTTAGTTTAATAGCTAAAGGAGAATAACATTTGTTGAGATTTATAAAGGTTAATTCTTTTCTGTCAAATCTTTTTTTTTTCTGAAAATTTCATTCAGCCATGGTAATATAATTTAGATGTTTTGAGAAGCACCCTTCTTATGCAGAACACTGTGATTTTTAATATTAAAAATATTTAACTTAAGAGAACTTTTAGTAGGAGGTGGCAAGGGAAATTGTTTTACAATAAAATCAGTTATTTTAAACAAGAACCCACATTGTTTTCCAGTATAGGCTACAGAATGTATTATTATGTAATTATGCATTAAATGTCTTTAAATATATACATACCGATTTCTTCCACAAAATTTTCCCATGCAAATCACAGAAAAATACTGCGTGCTAAGAAATGTAACAAGAAATGACACTGCCTTCTTTTTTCTGTTGTTAAGGCTGACTTTTATTTTATTCTTGTCTGGGTTCCTTTAACCTAAACATTTTATATCATTTTCAAAAAATAGTTGACATATTTAATGGCCTAATCTTACTTCTGAGTTTTGAAACACCGTTGCTTTGTGGAGCACTCTGCATTTAAGCAGAATTCAGTACCATTTCTAAGAATGCACTTAGCTGCTCTCCACTCCCTTCCACCTCTCTGCACAGAGACCTCTTCTGTTCTCCTCTCTTCTAGCTGTGGTGGATAGGGCTTCCTTGCTGGGTCTTGAACAGATCAACAAAACGATTTGCACTACTGTGCCCTGGGCTTCAGAACTGCCTCAGATTCTCATTCAGCTCATGCCTCACTTCTTCATTCATCAAGATTGACTGGTACCGCTCCTCACATCAACCCTACCCTGAGAGTGTGTGTTCTATGGGCCCTGCCACTCCCTATCTTCCTCAACCTGCTCTAACGTTCTTCACAGCCCAGTTCAGCTGGCATTGTGTATTTATTTTCTTTATTCACTGTGTTTTTCCTCCTAATGGCATGGGAACTCCATAAGAGCAGATGCAGCATTTGGTTCATTCTGTAAATAACCAAATCCAGCATGGTAAGAATACTCAGTTCCTGCTTTGCTTCTTCTGCTCCTGCCTCCCCTCCTTGATCATCTTTTCCACCACCTTTTCCACTGCTTTCCTATCTGACTAGATTATCCCTCTGATCCCAACCCAAGTGGGGGTAAGGAAGATTTGGTTTACAGACAAAAGTGATTTCTTAGAATGAGTCCATTAGGACTCATAAGCAACATTTCCCTAGGCCATAAAAACACTGACCTTGCCTGCATCTAAAAGTCGCCTAGGTATTAGATGTCCCTTTCTAGGGAGCAGCTGTGCAAATCTTTTAACCTGTTTTTAAGTGACAGACATAATTTTCTTTTGGTAACTTTATATTTTGCCTTATTAAACAGCATCAGAAATATAATAGGAGCTCAATAAAAAATCCTTTACATCCTTCCTGATGTGATGATAATAGCTATATAGTTAGTAGTAGACTTTTTACTATTTACATCATTTTAGGTCATTAAATTTCTTTCTCATATAGCATAATTTATTTTTCAATATATGAATTTCAACACCCAACTTTTTTTATTTAGTGACTTTTGCTACCACATCTGCCTATTTTGCTTATTTTTCAACCTTTCATATTGTCTACTCAACCTCTGCTTTACTTAACTAGGCTAGATTTCCCTGCTACGCAGTGAATCGATCATTGAAAGGATGACTTCGCCAAAAGAGAAAGTTTATTCAAGAAGCAAACAAGCTTGTGGAAACAGGAAAGTAAGTCTCAAGTTCATCCCACTATTATCCTTTATTTTTGGACTGCGAATTGAACTCAGGTCCTTGAGCTTGCCAGGCAGGCACTTTGTCACTGAGCTATACCCCATCACTATCCATAAAGCT
Source organism: Chinchilla lanigera (assembly GCF_000276665.1). Taxonomy (NCBI): domain Eukaryota; kingdom Metazoa; phylum Chordata; class Mammalia; order Rodentia; family Chinchillidae; genus Chinchilla; species Chinchilla lanigera. The sequence continues at coordinate 9,518,570 of NW_004955424.1, read as the reverse complement.
CAGGGGCGTATGGGTGATAAAGAAAGGCGATTTAAGACATGGCGAGAAGTGACTGTAGGTAAAGAAGATGGAAGTAAACCGTGATGTCTGCACGTATAATCAGATTTCATGTTTCCTCATAGAACCTAGATTCAGAAAATGGCAGAATCAGCATCATCTATGGGTGGAAGTTTGATGCTCTGACATCTAATGTCAATACTTGCACAGTCTAAATGAAGGATTTGGAGGCTTCAACTGATTTGAGCTACACAAGGTGCCTCCAAATTCCTGAAAAAGAAATTTACCACCATCACCATAGTGACCCTATATCAGATATGGTATCTGTTCAGCAGAACTATTAGGAGTCTCATTTTTATTGTTGAGCTAAGTAATCTCTAAAATCTGAGATTAAAGCATATAATTAGGGGCAAGTGAAACTAAGGTTCTTTTCAGGTTTTATCTGTGTAAAAGGTATTTTTAAAAAATATTTTTTAAAAGATTTGAACTAGTTTAGGATGTGTTGAAAATATTTTGCACTATGTGGCTTTCTTTAAATGCCCAGCTACTAAATATTTAAATTTTCATTCAGTCAAATATGTCTGTTTACTCTGTGAGTCCCTCCTCTGCCTGGTCCAGGTTATGTTAAAGTCTCCCGCCTCTGGCTCAGGCACTGTACTAGTCTGCTTGACAAAATATCGCATTCTGGGTGAATCAATCAACAGAAGTTCATTTTTTTTTTCATTTCTATACTGGGTAGTAATCAGAAAAAAGCAAGTGTGGATGGTCTGTCTGCATCCTTTCTGTGTTACCATCTGAATCTCCTGTTTCTGTGCTAAATAGAAAGACAGGGGGTGTCTCTTGAACTTCAAGGACACCAGTCTAATTGGATTAGGACCTACTCTTTCAGAAATCTCCTTTGACCCTAATAATAGTTAAGAACTTAAAGGCTTTAGTCATGGAATTGGGGGTTGGGTCTTAACATAATATATTTGTGGAGGGAGACAAAATTTGACACCTCTATATAATACAATGGCCATTCTGGCCTTAATGGCTTAAATTCAATATTCATTTCACCTGGAAATTCTTTTTTAATGACTTAGATCAGAAATTAATTGCTGTCTATATTTATAACTGAAAACCCCAGAAGTCTACCACTTTTATAAATACCATCTCTATACCTAACTCTTTTAATTCACTACATTTTCCATTTCTTTCATACTCTCATCTGTTTCTTATCTTTCTTTAACTGAATTCATGTATTGATTCCTGCAGAACTACTACCTCATTTTAATAATCATTGTAGTGTAGCTGGTAAAAGTTTTTCTCATTATATTTTTTTCAAAAATTTATTGACTTTTATCATTCTCATTCCTTGTTGTTCCAGATGAATACTTGAATTTAATTAGGTTTCCTTAGGTGCATTAAAATTAAAATAACTTTTGTTTTAGAAAAGGAATATTTTCTTATTGTAAAAATAAAAATGATTCAGAAAATAAGTAGAATAAGCAATATATTTGCTTTTAGCAACCTATATATTATCCATGCTATGTATGTATCTACATTTCACATTAAATTTTTGTTTAGAAATCTTATTTGCCAGAGAAGGAACATTCCATGATTAGATAGCTTTAGTATTAAAATTTACACATATTTAAGGAAGAAATAATTCAATGTACATTTTTTTCATGATAGAGATATGTTAAATTTATCCTTTTTTTCCTCTGAGGCTTTGATAGTGATAGTCTATGAAGTGAACTGATGCTACAGAGATTAACAAGGAGAAAATGTACATATTTTATAACATGCCTAAAGGGAGTTGCACCCCTACACTATGAGATGGATGGGCGAATGTTACAGAGAGCTAAACAGAAGAATAAGGTCTTAGCTGTCGGTGGGGAAGAGAGGTTGTGGCAGGTTCCTGAAATTTGGGGAAGGAGGTACATAGAAGGGTAGTTTCTCAGGTAACAATTACCCATGGTAGTGTCTGTCTGAGTCAGGTGTCAGCTCCACTGCCCCCAGTACAATCCACAGAGCTCTGACAAGCCAATATCAAATGATATCAGCAGCAGCACAAACTGTCATCGTGTAGTCACCATGTGAAAAGTAAGGTTCCAATTCTTGTATATGTGAAATTGTATCTTCTCACATACTTCTAAATAAGTATTACTGTTTTTTCCCATTCTATAGTTCAGGAGATAGAAACCATAGAACCTATTTAATACAACCAACAGTTAGGAGAACTACAGTTTGAAGCCAGGTAGTCTGCCTCTAGTGTCAATGTTCTTATCCATTAAAAATTTCTGTTTCTGTGTTTTCTGCTTCCTTTTAGCAAAAGAGATGGATGTACTGCTTGATTGTAGCAGTCATCTTTATATGTCACTTTTTCTAAGATACATTCCCAGTGATTCAACCATGAGTCTAAGTATTGCTTGGCAGGTATTTTGTAGAGGTGCTTAATATACAAAATAAGTTTATTCTGAGGAAAGGAAATAGCACTTAATTACCTGAGTGGTTCAATCAGTTTAAAAAAATTAAAACCAGAACTTTTATTCTCTCAATAGAAAAATATTCTACATACAAACTATAGTTTTGCCTCCTGCATTACTTTGTAGTTTGCTGTTCTTAGGGGCCCCTCCTACAGATTGCAGATGTCTAGCTGTCCTCAGCAATTGCACAATTCCTTACAGTACAGGGGCTCTGCCTGCCCCTGCCTATATATGTCTTTGTCTATTTCTCCATTTCTTCCTTTCTTTTTGGTCCTGTTTTTATCATGGAAGCACACTAATAGGTAATTCTGCAGAGAGATTTCTAGATGATAGATCTAATCTATGTAATCAAACCTTTAAAACACTATTTAAATGTGCTAACTTTTAAATATCAATGCATTTTTAAGTATCACTATAGAGTTTAGGGGAGCTTAAATGCCAAAACTAAGTTTTAAAAATGACAAAAGTAAATACAAGAGAATGCAGAGACAAAAGTCAGGATATGGAAAGGAAACATAAACATTAACTTTAATTAGTATCTTGTAAGTCAAAATGATGTTAAACAATGAATGAACAATGGAAGACGCTTGAAAATTAAAATGTGATTCTAAAATAAATATTCAACGATATGTTCAAAGAGAAACTTCAAGAAATTATTTATGCAGTTATACCATAGGAAGGACAGTGAATAAGGGGGAAAGAAAAGAGACGTCATATAAAAAACAATCCAGAAGGTCTATCTTTCTACTACTGAGTTACAAAGGAACAGAATAGTGGTAACAAGGAAAAGGGAAATTTTAAAAAGCTAACGTACAAGAAATTTCCTAGAGCTGAGAACACAGTCTTAAGATCAAAGGGGACAAGTGTTTAGCATAAGGAATGAGAAAGATAAACAGCTGGACTCATCTTGTGAACATTAGAGATACAGAAAAAAATCTAAAGGAAAAGTTTTGAAAAAATGATGGAGAAAACAAAGCAGTTTCCTGCAAGAAACTAGCTCAGACAGAGATTATTAGTTGCTTACTAACAGTGCAGTGCCTACAGGAAGAACTGGAAGCAAGCGTTTAGGTCTTAAGAAAAACTGATTTCTACATACGACTGCATACTTGGTCAACAGTAGTACAGACATGCATGCAAGCAAACTGAGTGGTAACATACCTTCTAACAATATCATAGGACAGTGCTTAAGCTTATGAACTAATAAAACATAGCAGAAATGTAAGAAAGAAGATGGATGTGACTCAAAAATCATGTCACCCACCATGGAGGGTAAGGAATGATAGCCACACAGTAATCCTGGGAACACTCAGTCCAGATTGGGGATCTTCTGTGTTATAGACTCTATGAGGTAGATTTCCAACAAGGAGAAGTATTTGTTACTGCAAAATGACATGCCCTAACACGAGGCATGCAAAAGAGCAATAGTTATCTTTCTCTCGTTGCTTGTATTGGTCCAACCTGTGAACTCAGTTGAGATCCCTTTCCTTTTGTGTGCCCCACCAACTGGCTGCCTAACGTCCTGACCTTCCCCACAAATTTAAGGGGCTCTTGCTGGGAATGCTAGTCACTTATCTCCTAAAACTTCTTTCACTTCCTTTTATGGTTATTATTTTGCTCTCACTGATATTTTAAAGTTTCTTACAGAAAATATTTAATTGGTGCTTGAAGATTCTTCCCTCATTTCTGATGTTGTTACATTCCCTTCCCTATTTCCTTAATACATTTCCTCAAAATCTGAGAAAAAGATACTTTAAACAAACAAAATTAATTCACTATTGTAAAGAAATAATATTGTGTTGAGAGATTATTCAAAGTAATCAAAGATAATTTATGAGCATGCACTTTGTTGGCTAATTTTCTTGAAGTATTTTTAACCTCCTATAGCTATTGTCTTCTCATGACATATGTCTACCTTTAATAGAAAAAAATGCATTGCTGTCTTTGTTGTAATCTGCATACTTTGGATAGAATATGTGATCCAACAGCTGTGCACAGTAATGCCGAAAACTTCTCTCAGCACCTTCACATTTAGCAAGGCCACTGATTTATTGTGTGTGTCAGTTTCGTTTTGAATTTTTTTCCTCTTTATTAGGCAAAGTTCTCCACTCTCTTAAATCAACTCATTGTTCCTTTATTTATTTGAGCTATGTCAGATAGATAAATTATAGTCCTTATTTTTAAAGAAAGGGCACATAACACCAGTGAGCAGGAGCAAATTCTAAGGGGAAAAATTCTAGTTTTGAAATGAAGCACACATTCTGGTATAATGAACCATATAATTAATCTAAGAACAATATGATAAAGTCCCTAATCATACATATATTCAACTGGTACTTTCTCGATTTGGTTACTAACTCAAGTGTTTCATTTAATACTCTGAGTTAATGAGGGATCACATTCTAACAAGATGAACATTACAGGATTTCTGTCTTCAGTCTAAAGTTTTATTAGATGGGATAGTGAGGACAAGTAGTGGTTAGAAGTGTGTGTTTGTGTGTTAGGAGGACATGGATCCATGAAGAGATATATGAGCATCTGTGTACATGGGCATATATATTTACATACACATTAAGTGTATATGTCTATGTAATGTACTATATAATATATGAAGTATTGCATTATATAATATATATGAGATGATCATTTGTTAAGTGTATATGTCTATGTAATGTACTATATAATATATGAAGTATTGCATTATATAATATATATGAGATGATCATTTGTATATTTCTATGAAGGCCTACTTCATAAAGGTAAAATTACTATGTGAAAAGCAAACACTGACACTTGTCAAATTAAAATGTCATATCATAATTTGTAGAACATAATAGAATTAAGAGTTACAGTGCAATAACATTATTAAATAAATACCGAAGGATTGCTTAAGGAAAGAATCTTGTAAGTAGGGTTTCCACAGGCAGATGCTAAGAGTTTGACTGATGCCTGATATCTTCACTTGCATGCTAGGCAAACATACTTCCACTGAGATATACTTTTGACCTCAGGTAGGATATACCTGACAGAAAGTATGGCAAGAACACAAGCTTAATAATGTCTTTTTTTTTTTGGTTTTTCTCCGGTACCAGGAACCGAAGACACGACCTTGCACATGCCAGGCAGGCTCTTTTGCTGCTGAGCTAAGTCCCCAGCCCCTTAATAATGTCTTTAGAAGAGGAATCTGGCAGCTTACCTATGTTTATGGAATGGTTAGATAAGTTAGAACTTAAACATAAACATGATGCATAGATTTTTTTTCTGTACTTTAAATGTGAAATAATCATGAAGTTACTGAATAATTGCTGAAAGAAATTTTAGTAGAGGAATACCATAATCAAACAGTCTTTGAGACCCAAATGCCAGAAAGAATGTACAAGAAATGCCTCAAGTTTACCCTTTTTAATGCCAGGTAGTACTCCATTACATAAGTATAAAACCACATCTTCTTTCTCTATTCATCCCTTGATGGACATTTGGGCTGTTTTCAAGATTTAACTATGACTCCTTGTGCTGCTAGAAATCTATGGGCACATGTAGTCATGTGATAATACTTTTAATTCTTTGGGAAAGATATCAAGAAGATAAAATAACTGGGTCAAATTGAACCTCTAGTTTTACTTTTTGAGTGAACTCCACGCAGATTTCTTCATTGACTGCACCGATATACTCTCCCACCAACAGTAGTGAAGTGTTCCTTTTCCCCCACACACCTGTCAGCATGTGTTATTGGTTGATTTCTTGATAATAGCTGGTCTTTTTGGAATGAGGTGGAATCTCAGTATTGTTCTCATTTGTATCTCTTGAATGACTACTGATCTTGAACATTTTTTCATGTATTTATTTGCTGTCTCTGTTTCTTATCTGAGAAGTGTCTCTTCATTTCAGATACACATTTTTGGATTAGGTGTCTAAATTTGAGGGATCTGAGGGTTTTTTTTTTGTTGTTGTTGTTCTTTATATGCTCTAGATATAATCCTTTGTCTAAGGAACTAGCAAAATTTTTTCCCACTCTGTATGTTGTCTCTTTACCTTGTTCGTGGTTTCTCTTGCTGTGCAAAAAACTTTTAATTAAGATGAGATCATAATTGTCAATTTTTTGTAATATTTCTGGTGCAATCAGGATTTTGTTCATAAAATCTTTGCCTACACCTATGTCTTCAAGAGTTCTACCTATTCTATATTCCAACAGATTGTTTCTATTTTAACATTTAGATTTTTAATCTGTTTCAATTTTATCTAAGTGAAGGAGACAATATAAGTCCAGTTTTAATCTTAGGCATGAGGAAAGCCAGTTTATCCAGCATCATTTATTAAAGAGGCTGTCTTTCCTCCAGTGAATGTCTTTGGCCCATTTGTCAGAGGTAAGGTGGCTGAGCATGTTTTAAGTTATTTCTGTGTCTACTAATGTGTTCTGCTGTTCTTCAGATCATTTTTTCTTGTCAGTACCATACTATTTTTATCATGGTCACTTTGTCATATAATTTCAAGTCAGGGACTATGATTCCCCCCACCCTGCTTTTGTTGCCCAGAATTTGCTTTTGCTATTCTAGGTCTCTTCTGGTTCAAAATATATTTTAATATTATTTTCCCTAATTCTGTGAGGTATGCTATTGATACGTTGATCAGGATTGCATTAAATCTGTATAACAATTTTTGAAATACAGTTATTTTCACTATATTAGTTCCTCTTACTCAAGAACAGGGAATGTCTTTCTATTTTCTGATATCCTGTTTGATATCCTCTTTCAGAGTGCTATAATTTTCAATTTAAAGGTGTTTTAATTCATTCACTGAATTGCTTCCCAAGAAGGATGAACTCAAGACATTTCTAGGTAAATGAATGAACCTCGAGATTTTACTCTTAAGTGAAATAAATTGGACACATATGTGCAAATGTCACACTCTTTTTCTGGTGTGAGGAACCAAAATGGTAAATAAGGAGCAAAATGTAAAATATATACTGGGAAACAGGAAAAAAAAATGTTCAAACTGGAAGAGAAAGAAGGGAGTGGGGGAGGAGGATAGAAAGTAAGGGAAAAGTACAAAAAGGTAAATGAAGCTTTTTTAAATAAGAGGAGAAAGAAGGATTGAAGGGAGGCAAGGGGAATGGGAAAAAAAGAGGAATCAAAATGTATTATGAAGAAAAGATATATCACATACAGGTACAAATTCCCTATGATGAAAGTGATCATTATGTATGTCTAGAATGTACCAACAAACTTAATCTTAAAAAAACCAAAAAATTAAAAATATAATGTACAAGAGATTAGTGATTGGAGACTCACTCACTGTATTAAATAGTCTGTGTAGTCTCAATTGAGTGCTATCAATTCTTATGTTGCCTACTTGGGATAGAATAAAATGTTGTTTACGGGAATGAAATGTTTAAAAAGAAACCCTGTCAAAAGGGGCATAGGATGTGAAGAAGAAAAATGATCAGTGATAAAACTGCCCTTGGAAGCAAGGGATGGGGAGGTGGTAGATTATTAACAGAATATAGAATCAGGTAAAGAGACTGTTGTTGTGCAATAGGGGAGACTAAAGAAGAGAAAAATTATGAGTTGGGAATATGAATTTTCCTATAACTCTAGGAAGGTTTTACTCCAAATTGTCATTTGGTTTTCTACACTCATTTCCTGAATTCAGAAGTTGTGTGAAATTACCCTCCCATTGTTTCCCATCACCTAAATGTCAATGAAAATGCTTATAAGTGAGAAATGAATAAGAGTGGAATGATATTGACAGCTGTCACTGTAGCCTGTTATTATGTGACAATGTTCTACAACTTCATTAGTTCAATTGAATAGATATTTTGAAATGAAGTGATTTAACAGTTCAGTTGAATATATAGCAATTTGCCAAAATTATACAAAATCCATTTATGTACCAGTGTACTGGAAATAGTAGAATAATGTCAATATTAATTTATCTATATTAGTGCCAATGAAATATATGCTTATGTCATGAGTCATATAGGAATTAATTGGCTTCACATAGTGTGTTTTATTTTTATTTCCCTTTTGGGATACATTTCATTTCTAAATACCTTCTTATATGATCAAAAGACAGCAAGGGGGATTCTGAATTGGATTGAAAGGGAGCAGTTGGTTGGGAGCATCACATAAATAGATTTCATTCTCACTTTGCAAAAGAACAGCTTTGCTACATAGACAAGTGATCATCATCCATTTCTATTGTCTCAAATATATCCATAGGATAAAACAGAAAATCAGTAAGTATGAAAGCAAAATCATAGGAAACATATTTATTTTTGACAGAAATATTATTGGAATGATGCCCTCTCATCTGTGATAATATATTTATATAATTAGTCATGTGTGGGTTCATGAGGGGACAGATTCAGAGCAATGCATCATTAGATGACTCCGTGGGTGTGAACATCACAGAGGGTTCTCACACAAACATAGATAGAATGGCCTTCTACAAACCTAGGCTACACGGTATAACCTATGGCCGCCAGGCTACAAACCAATACATCATATAGCACTGTAGCCCAATGGCAAGAATCTGTGTGTCCAAATGTTGAAAAGCAGCATAAAATATGGTACAAAGGATTTTTAAAAAGCCAGACCTATGTAGGGCACTCACTGCAAATGAAGTTTGCAGGACTTAAAGCTGCTCTGGCTGAGTCAGAAGGTTCTGAGTGACTGTGAAGGCCTGGAACATCATTGTTCACTACAGAAGACTTTCAAATACTGTTCACTTAGGTGACAATACATTTATCAAAAAATTCCTCCTTTAATAATAAATTATCATTAACAAATTATAACATATGTTTTTAACTTTTTGGCTCTTTTGAAAATGATGTGGAGCTTAAAACACACATTACACAGATGGACAAAATTATTTCCTATCTTTATATCTTTCCTCTATAGATCTTTGCTATTTTACTTTCTTAGCTTTATAAGGCTTTTGGTAAGACACAAACACGCATATTTCTTTACATCTACATAGGTAAGGTCATAAGTGACACTGTCTTCCACCTCCACTCCCTGCTTAATTGGAAGATCTTTAGGCCATAACATGCCTGGAACTGTCATCTCCTATAGTAACAATGCCTTTTTCTGGAGTCTGGGGCTGTTTGACAGTTAATTTGTCTTAATCAGTAGTAGGAGTACATTCTAATGGTAATAAGCTTGATACACGCAAGTTCATGGGAGAAAGCTTTATTTTGATGCACATATTAATTTTTTTTTCCAGTACCGGGAATCAAACTCATGACCTTGCGCTTGCCAGGCAGGCGCTGTCCTGCTGTGGTAAATCCCCAGCCCCTTGATGCACACATTAAGAGGTTCCAATCCATGAAGCTCCATTCCATGGTCATTAGGCTTCAAGGCCAAAACAATCTTAAGAAAAAGGGCACAGTTAAGGAAAACTGCTTGAGTCATAGCAGCCAGAAAGCAGAATAAAAGATAAAATGCTGGAGAAAGGGCCAGGGGCAAGAGATCATCAATGACATGCTCACGTTAAGTAGCCCCAATGCTTGTTCCCCTCACTTCTCAATGATGTCACAAAATTATTTCATTAATGGATTAATCCATTATGGAGTTTGAGTCTCTGTGATCCCATAGTTTTCCAAGAGCCTCACTTCTGTGTACATGTGACTTTTGGGGGACATTATGCAGTAAATCTAAACAATAACTGTTGTGTTCAGCGTTTGCAAGGAAGACAATAAAGGACACATAATTTATATGATTAATAATCCAGCTGAGGGCCTGGATTCTATGGCAATAGTCTGCATCAGTCCAGCTAAAGACCTAGAGCCCAACATAATGTCCCCCCAAGTCCAACTGGAGGCCAAGGGCTCATGACAATGTCACATGGAGGCCTGTTCAGGGATCTGTGCTGGGAAGGTCCAAAGGTCAGTGATGGAAGCTAGGAAGTCTGTGCCAGCTGGATGAAGGATCTGTGCTAGCAGGCTGCGTGATCTGTACTGGAGCCAGCAAGCCTCTCAAAGTAAGAACCAGAGCTCCCCTGGAAAGTACCACAGACATCCTCAGCAACAGTGACATCCCAAGCTTCTCCAACAATGAGAACAGCCAAGTCCATATTAGGAAAAGCAGCCTGACAAGCCTCTGGAGACTGAGAGTCTGAGCAATGCACTATCTTCACCTCTGGAGCCAGGAAGCGATGCTCAAAGTGAGGATCAGAGGTCCCCTGAAAGGTACCACAGCCATCCTCAGTGACAATGAGGTCCCAAGCTCCCCCAAGAATGAAGACAGCAAAGTCCCTCAGGAAAGCCAGAAAGACATGCTCCTCCAGTAGAACCAACAGCCCCAAGAGAACCAACAGCTCCCAACACCTCTTCTTCCCCAGTTCTGCCTCTTATGCTGCAGGCAACAATCCTCAGATGGGTTCCACCACGTTGGTTCAGTTCAGCTGGATGTTACAAGTTGACCACTAGTTGTCAATCCACCACAAAAACACTACAGTAAAGTTTTTCTTCGTATCACTTGTACCCAAAATTACATATAAGACAAAGGCTAATGAACAAATCCTTTTATATAGCACTATGGTCTCTCATATGTATTTTTGTTCTTCTTCATCTCTTGTTGCTCTTTCTTTCTTGTACAAATTATATTCTCATTAAAATTGTTATTTAAAAATTGTTACTCAATTTTCTAAAGACGTATAGCTTTCTGTAAGGTATATTCTTAACACTGAGTAAATATTTATTTAAACTTTCAACCTTATAGTTACTGTTTTTTTCAAGAAAAATCTTCCCTGAAAATTTTTCCTTCACATGTCAATTATAATTTATCTTTTCCTTGTTTTGTCTTGAGTTTAAAAATACACTTTTGTAGGAAAGCACACCATACTGAAGGTACTTATATTTACTTACATTATCTCACTTAAATAAAAGAGTACCTATTATAACTTTTATACTTTCATTGTTCAAAGTTTTATACAGAACTAAAATGAGAGATAGCAAATGATGGGTCATGACTCATTCACAGAAGAGAGTAATTTCCTTAGCTTGTACCAATTTTGAGCCATGACATACCCAGCTTCCCACATTTAGGCAAATCTTTCAACTCTTTTATTTGTGAGTAATCCAGTTTTGAAATAAGAGGTTGATACAAATGCTACTTAATGTTGTTTATTATGGAAAATTAATAATTCCACATTTTTTTCTTTTGGAATACATAGTCCACAGTTCAGTAGCAGTAATTCCATAACCAAAAACAACAAAAAGGCAACTAACAATATAATGTTTTATTGTAAGAAAAAAATCTTGAAAATTTGACCCATGGTATTGAAAGTTTGCAAAGATTCTGCATATAATATAATGATGTAACAAAGGCAGCAAAAGGGAAAAGCATCTGTAAAAGTTCAGCTAGGCAGAACATTCCCCAGTGTCACATATCATAGGGACAGTATCTGTAAAAGGGGAATAAATGAAGTAATATTCTCTTCTTCCTCTACACAAAGGAATATTTAGTATAAATTTCTGGAATCACTCTGCTTTGACTCTCATGATGTGTAGAAATGTTATAAAGCTAGTTTTTATCTCCTGTCTCTCTTTGGTTGAGGGTTACTTCTAATTTATACTATTGTGTACCTAAATAGAGCTTTTGTAAAAGGCAAGGAAAAGACCAGAGTAAATAGGAAATCTGTAAGTACGCTAGCATAGGATAAGCATCTGAGGATCATAATGAGGTAAAGTTTTCAGTCTGACTCTCACTAAAGAAGCTTCTACGTAAAATAAAAAGGGAAAACCATTGCAATATAAATATGAAAAGTAATGAACCATTTTCATTAACTATGAATAGTTATAAAACTGTTATGCTGAAGAAAAGCTTGTTTCCCTTTATCTTAAAAATTATAAAGTAGCATTTCAGTGTGTAGATAGTTTTATGGAAGACCGTAATAGTGTTTCAATCACCTTTTCCTGGAGCTTCCATAGTTATATTTATTATTTGAAATTTTAAATGACCAGGCTTCAAATATAGAGACATAGGTGTAAAAATAATAGATTTTGAGATTCAATAAACATCTTCTTTTTCCTTCATAAAAATTGTCAACTAATCAGATAAAAAATTCCCTTTTAAATGTTTGCTCACTGTTTTAAAAACTAAGATATTATCACAATTTTAATCATATTTCTGTGAAAACATAGTTTTCTAGAATGACAAAAAGATATGAGCTCAGGTTGGCCCAGATAAATCGACCACTTTCAGTAGGTATAAAAAAGCTTGTTAATCAGACCTTTACATTTTTAATAAGTACATTATTAATATTAGTATATATTGGTAAAATATCCACCAAAATAAGAACCACATATATTGTGAATTTTTATTAGGAATAAATTTATTAGCGCATTTAATGCAAATATGAATATTGCTTGTGAAATGCAAAGAATTGCATAATAAAAGATGGTAGAGTTAAATGGAGCAAACAAGTAAAATGTATGCTAGGCTGTGTAGAGAAATTCCACCTTGTTCCATCAACAGTTTGATTTTGATTTTGGAAATGTCTCTTCTACTATTAGTTCCTATGATTCCCCTGAAACTTACTCAACACCCTTAGCAGGCATCTGACTGAGGAAATAGGTGTGCATGCCCTTGGTACTACTGATTGCTTCAGGGATTTGTCCTGACTGATCATAAGTAACAAAACTGTGCTTGTAGATGACTTTGGAACTGTGAAACCAGGTTTCCTCTTTTTCTTGCTTAAATGTAGAACATAACCATTTTGCAACATAATAGGGAAGAGAAAATGAGCTGGTATGCCATGGACAAAAGTGAGTTCTGGTGATATTGTTTCATTTCTTCTAAAATTAACCAAAATCTAAAACTAGCACTAACTCTGAACTTCTCCAAACTTTCCTGAACAAAATAACACAAAGCCTAATTTCTAAAACTGATGTTCGGGTTAGGGTTGGGAAGAGGGTTTGAGTCTTCAAGTAGCAGAGTTAAATTTAGGATCAAACAGGTCAAGAAAATGCTAACATATTGCATTTCTTAGGAATTAGAATTCTTTAAAACTCTCTGCAGGTAGTGTCTAATGATGACATTGAGCCTACTGGAATAGGTAAAAGAGTGAGTACTGTAGAGGGCACTGTGACTTCCTGAGGAGACAGTGAAGTGTAACTAGTCTGGTGGCAACAGACAGAACTGTTCTTGACTCAAAAGTGTTGCATTTAATAGCTGAGTGGTTTCCAGACAATTACTTTCTGCTGTTAGTCTCTGGTTTCCTTGCTTATACAATAGTGAAGAGGTAAAATAATAGCTGCATGTCAGATGGAAGTGACAAAATTAATGTAAATTGCTTAGCACAATGCCTAGCAACTGTAAGTCCTTGGTCAGTTGTTGATAATTATTGTCATTAACACTCCACACGTATCTTTGGTGCATGCAGGGTGTTGAGTAAAGAAGCTTCATTTTTCCAAATCTAAGTCTTTTGATCTGCAAGGAGAGATGCCAATTTGTGCTGCATCCATTTCACATAATTGTTATCAAATGAGAAAATGTAGGAGAGTCACTCAAAAGCTATTAGGAAGCAGGCAGAATTAAGATGACCTGAGAACCTTTAAGCTTTTAGATACTCTAAAGCAGTTAGTGTGACACCAAACTATCTTCCTGAAACACCTAACATAATTTACCTGTTTCTATTGAACCAGAATCTCCCAAGGCTAAAAGCCAGGCATATAAAATTTGAAAAATCTCCACAGATATTTCTGAAGCTTATGAAAGTTCAAGGACTGATGCTTTTATGTAGACGCTGAACCTTTACCTCTTATTGCATTCACCTGAGGAGCTTTACAAAGCTCAGTTATCCAGGATCTAGACCAAAGTCATTTGATCAGAATCTTGAGCAGTAGGCTGAGACAATTCACACTGACACAAGTTCACTGGAGTATTCTAATGTGCGTCCATGTTTCAGAATTGTTGTGTCATGGGAAAGGGAATGCAAATATATTTACTGAGGTCACCATATGCACCAGTTATGATATTAGATACCCCACATATATTATTTTAACTTCACGTTAAAGCAGCCGTATTTTATAGCTGCTATATCTAAGTCTGACAGCATGTTCAAGGAAACACAGCTAACACATGGTAAAGCAATTATTTCTGAGAGCGTCAAAGCTCAATTTTTCTGTGTGTTTCTTCTCTGTTGGCTTTACAATATCATAAAAGCTAAAATTCCCTCCTGTTTTTGAAATATATTCTTCATTTATCTGATTATTTTCCTTTTTATAATGTCGTTTTATTTATAGGCTACATAGAGATGGTTTGTGGGTTTCAAACCAATCTGTAACCAGAGAAACTCAAGCACATTGCACTGACAGTTACTCTCTGTATCCCAAAGATAAACAAAGTTCAGAAATGATCATTAAAAGAAACCTTCAAAACTTGAATCCTCTAGGAATATTGAGACCTAGTCTAACAGCTTTAAAATAAGTAGGCTCTTGTCAGATATGTGACAATATGCATAAGATGGTTACATTTGGGGAACCAAATTAAGAAATTTAGAAAGAAAATGATAAATCATTATATTACATTAGGGGGAAAAAAAGTATTTTTTTTTCCTTTATGGTCCCCTGAAGGGAACTCTGTATCTGATGATATTTCAAAAGGCAGCACTACTTGAGTGTCTTGAAAAAGTAAAAGGAAATTTTATAAAGATTTAATAATAGAGACCTATAGTTTTTAAACACAAATAAAAAACCCAGTGGGAAGGGAGATAGGGTAAAGGAGGAAGTCAGTTTTGAAAACCTGACAAAAGTTCATATTGTGAGGTGTTACAGAAAGTTTCACATACATTTTGACTTTTTTTCAAATCAGTAGGTGCAAATTTCACATTAACACAGCTGCAAAATTAACATGTTTCTATTAATAATGTCTGCTGACCTGAAAGATGGCAGTTGTCAGGTTCAGCTGATACTGATAATGCAGGGAAATTGAAGCCATATAATTCATACATTAAATATCTAGCAAGGCAGTTTCTGAAGGATAGCATTAGAGGTCAGAGTCCATTCACCTGTCTCCATGTGCTGATAAATACTTGCAGGTGTAGGCCAGGAAATATTTTCTGACTCATGGTCAAAACAATTTAATGAAAAATGCATCCCTTTTAAGAGAAAAAGAGTGAAGGAATAGTGATGTGGAAAAATTCCAAACTACTGTCCTATACTGGAAATACAGTCAGAAAAAATATTGCAGAAAAGACTGATTGTATACTGGATCTGCAATTTTAGTATTGATAATTAGTATGCTTGAATAATGCTTGCCAATCATTAGCTTATTGTGGAAATTATTACAATCATATTAGAAATTAAGAATGAATATATAGTGGCATGTGGGAAGGCCTGTGGGAAGGGTAAGTCCATGACCAATGCTTCCTCCATTTTCTCCCAGATGGTGGGCCCATGAGAGAAGTGTAAGAACACACTCTTTTGTTGAGTAGACTGACAGGAGCCTCAACACCTGAGACCCAGCACAACGGCCGGGTCCCAGTTGCACAGGTGCACACACACCTTTGGGGGGCAGAGTAATTGGTGATATCAGCAGTGTGTAAGTGTCTAAAGCAGCAGCAAGGAGCCAGCAATTGGCCTCCAGAGAGTTCCACCAACAGAAGTCCAGTCCTAGGCCTCACAACCAGAGGCCAAGTCCTGCTCCATACACAACACATTTCTGGGATTAAATATTTACATTATCACAGAACTGTAAACACCAGAGGTATTTTAGTACTTTCATTCTCCTTTGTTTATCTGATTGGCTGTCTCTTCCCTGTCTGCTTGGAGGTCATCTTATTTTCTCCTGTATTTGGTAGTTATTTTTGTATTTGGATTGTTTTTCTTTTTTGTTTTTTGCATCCTTTCTTTCTCTCATCTCCTTCTCCTTTCTTCTGTTCATTTTCAATATCTTTCTCTTTTTCTCTTCTTTTTTTAAAGAGAGTAGTGCATGAGAAATAAACAAACAACCAAAAAAATGGAACAGTAGCAGCATATCAGTATCACAAACATAAACAAATCAAAGCAAGAACATTCTCTCTTATTTTTTAATGTTTAGGTTTCTTACCTTTTTTTCATTCTCTTCTATAGACCCGCTTTCTCTCTTTTCTCAACTACTTCTTCAATTTAAACTTCCAAGTGAGTAAACATTGTCTCTACTGTTTCTGACTACTCCTTTGTGCTCTATTTATTCTTTCACTTTTGTGTCCTTTAGTTTCCCCAAACTTGAATGATCATCCTTTAATCTCCAGTCTTTACTGTACTATATTTGACCTCACTCATCACTTCAGCCTATCCCCTAAACATCTTAACTCCCCTGCTCCCAACATAAGGGTAAAATCACCTAAGAGGGAAATCACTGCATAGAAGTGCACAATATATGTTTGATTTTGTTATATAAATTTAGGGTTTACTCCTGTGGTCAGAGGTAACAGGTTAATAGTTAGCATAGTTTATCAGCAGTTAAGCTATACTTTAAATTATTGCTATTACTAACTATATTACTTTAGCCAGGATGTCACACATGTTATAAACAGTTTTTCTCTCCTGTCTGATAACACTGTGACTGTGTGAGGTCAGAATCATCACCACAATCCAGTACCAAAGGATTAGGAGATGAGCCAAATAGTAAACTTGCATCCTTTACAAATTGGAAAGCTACAGTCTTGGGATAGGTATATGAAACCACCTACATCTAAAAGCCATCCCTGAAGAACAGACACGCTCTAAGGAAACCTAAATACTAGTGATAAAGCTATATATCATAAGAAAGCAGCAAATAACAACATAGAAAACAAAATGAAATGGAAAATAGAAAATGACAAGATGCAGAAGCAAAATGCAGCCCCAGACCCCCAGACCACCGAGGACAAGCCCAGAACTCAAGCAGATAGATGAAATTTGAAATCAAACATTGGAACTTTCTGAAATGATAGTGACAGAAGTAAAAAATGAGTGGAAAAGGCTGTGGAGAAGATAGTCTCTCAGGTACAGAGAAAAATGATGCCTAAAATCCGAGATATTAGAGAAGACACAGATAAAAGAATACATGAGCTTAGAAAAATGGTGGAAACAAAAAAATTCCCAACATAGGAAGGAAATGGAAACCATGAAATAGAACCAAATAGAAATTCAAGAGATTAAAACCTCCATTGAAAGTATATGCAACATTTTGCCTGAAGGAAATGATAGGATTTCAGACCTGTAAGACAGAATTATAGCTAGTGATAGTGAAAAGAAAGATATCTTAAAATTAACAAGAGACCATAAGAAATCAATCCAACGGCTACAAGATGAAGCAAAGAAGAACAAGATAAGATTGATTGAGGTCAATGAGAAGTCTTCAGACAGCACAAATGACATAAATAAAACTCTTACCAGAAATAATGGCAGAAAACTTCCCAAGTGTGGATAAAGAATTTGACAAACAAATAAATGAAACATTTAGAACTTGAAACATTCATGACCAAAATAAAACTACACCAAGATATATAATAATCAAGATTTCAGACATTCAGCACAAGAGCAGAATATTGAAAGCTGTTAGAAAAAAGAAGCAGATCATCTATAAAGGAAAGCCCATCAGAATCATGGCAGACATCTCAATACAAACCCTCAAGTCAAGAAGAACTTGGAGTGAAATACTTCAGGTCCTGAAAGAAAGTAACTTCCAACCCAGATTGATGTACCCTGCAAAACCTACCTTTCCAAATTAATGGAGAAATAAGATACTTCCATGACAAAGAACAATGAAAGAGATTTATGAACACCAAACCAATGCTACAAAGAGTACTGAAAGATATTATAGACAGAGAAAAAGTGACCACAACAATTCCAGCAATAACAACAGAAAGAAACCACCGAGCAGGACAAGCAGTTAAGCAGAGGAGAAAAGCAGGGACCCATCAACAGGAAAATATCATGACCAAGATAAACCAATACATATCAGTTATAACCATCAATGTAAATGGCCTCAATTCCTTCATAGACTGAAAATCAAGGACTGGAAAACAATCTTCCATGCAACAAGAACCCAGAGAAAGGCAGGAGTAGCTATTCTTTTTGCAGAAAATGTCAACCTGAAATCAAGAATGATCAAAAGGCATAAAGAAGGTCACTACATACTTGTTATGGGGCAACTTCAAAAGGAAGACAACAGAATCATAATTATATATACACCAAATACAGGAGCACCCAACTATATAAGACAATTATTAACAGACATGGAAAATCAAATAAGCAATAACACAAGTGTAACAGGAGACCTCCATATCCCATTTTCACAGACGAACTAGACAAAAAAATCTGCAAAGAAATAACAGAAATGAACAAAACCTGTGGACAAATGGCCTTAGTAGGTGTTTTCAGACGGTCCCATCCAACATCATCAGGATATACATTCTTTCCAGGTGCACATGCAATATTCTCTAAAATAGAGAATACTAGCCCACAGATCATACTTAAGTAAATACAAAGGGATTGAAAAGATCCCATACATAATATATGACCATAGTGCAATGAAATTAGAAATTAATGGCAAAAGAAACCACAAAAATTCCATAAATACATGGAAATTAAATAATAACCTCAAAAACAACCAATGGGTCACAGATGAAATAAAGGATGAAAATAAACAATATTTACAACTAAATGAGATTGCAACGACCACATACCAGAATATATGGAATGCAATAAAAGCAATCCTAAGAGGGAAATTTATAGAAATAAACTGTCACATCAGGAAAAGAGAATAATCAGAAATAAACAATCTAATGTTGAGCCTCAAGCTTCTAGATGAAGAAGAGCAAGACAAGCCCAAAGCCCATAGAAGGGAGGAAATTATAAAGACTGGAGCAGAAATTAACACAATGGAATCCAAGAAAACAATATAAAGAATTAATGAATTGAAGAGTTGGTTTTTTAAAAAAGTAATTACAACTGATACACCCTTAGCCAAACCTATCAAGAAAAGGAAAGTAAAAACTCAGATTCATGCACTGAGGAATGATAAGGGTGAAGTCACCACAGATGCTGTTGAAATTCAGAAGATCATCAATACCTACTTTGAAAATCTCTACTCTCATAGGATGGAAAATACAGAAGAAACAGACCAATTCCTAGATACACATGAATTACAAGAGCTGAATCCAGAAGATTTAAAAATTCTCAATAAGCCAATGTCAGTTAATTAGATTGAAAATTTAACCAAAAAGTGGGATCCAAGAAAGATCTGAAGTGAGAATTGAAGCCCATGGGGAGAGGGAAGGGAGAGGCTTTAGTGAAGCAGAAGGAGGTGATGTCAGCACTTTCTGCCTAAACCTGGACTCACTATGTGGGAGGGGTGGCTTGAACCTGTAGATACAGGATGACTACTGGTTACCTTAGAGACCTCCAGGGAGAACTGCAACAGTGAAATGCAATGGTGGACACAGCAGACTGCAGTGGCTGGTGACTTATTTAGGTTCAGACATACCCCAGGAGAGGATGATTGGCTGATACTCATCTTGGGGAGGGGCCAACTAAGCTCAGAACACAGAATAGCTGTGGGATGCCTCCATCTAGAGGTTTCAGTGTCAGGGTGAGGTTGCTGTGTTCAAGTCAGCGGGAGATCTGGGAGCTGAGTTCAAACTGGCAGGAGGCACACAGAATGTTGCAGGCTGAACAAATTGGATTTCAGCCATATAGCTAGAAACCAGCCTAAGTTGCAGTGGAACTGAAGGTGCAGGCTTGCTGGGATCATCCACTATCCTGCTGTAAAGGTACAGCTATCTTGTTGGGATTAATCAACTCAGATCTGGATTCTGTTCATTTTGTCTACCAGGGACAATCAGACATGCCTTGAAGTGGACTATTTTTTTCTTATTTTCTTTCTTTTCTTGTTTTTCTTTTCTTTGTCTTCATTCTTTGTTCTTGTTTATTTTTATGAGTATGAACATGGTTTCTAGTTTTTTATTGTTCTGTTCTGTTCCAGTTTTTATTGCTTCCTTGTCTCCCTGCTGTTTTCTTCACCAGTTTTCTAAAGATTGGGTTATCTTCCTTTGTTCTAGAGCCTTGCTTCTAATCTTTTCTATTTCTCCCTTTTTTTCACCCTAAACCCTTTTAAAGTTTCTCCCCTGAAGCCAAAATCACCATGGAGCTTATTTATTGTATACAATTTTCTGGTTTGTTTTAGATTTTGTTATATAACCACAAGTCTAGTTCACATGGTTAAAGGTAGCAAATTAACAGTTACCGGAGTTTGTCATTTTCTAGGCTGTGTTTGATGTTATTGCTGATTGCACCACTTTAGCTAAGGTGATATACTTGTTCTAATCAGTTGTTTTTCCTGACATGCCAAGCCTGAGATTGCCTAAGGGTCATAAACAATACTATAGGCTAGTGCCAAAGAACTAGGGGCTAGACCAAGTAGGCTGCAACTAATCCCCACTACATTGAAGAGGTAGTATTTTGAAACAGGCTCAAAATCCAAAAGCAAGCTACACCTGGAAGACATGTCTAAGCAGTAGTCAATTCCTAGGGGTTCTCAACATTAGTAAAATAGCTACCTGCCATAAGCAATTTACAATCATCAGCCCAGGAATTAAACTAAAAAAAAAGTAAATGAGAAGACATTTAAACAAGATGCAACCCTAGACTTCCAGCTCACCCAAGGCAAATCCAGGGGGAAATGAGGTAGAACAACTTGAAAGCCACCTACCTGGGCTCTCTAAGGTGGTAACAATGGAAGTAACAGCCACTAGAGGAATGAGGCTCTAGCAAAAATCAAATCAGAAATTCTCAGATAATTACAGAGATGGTGATCATAGTCAAAGACATGGTGAGTGATTCTAGAGCAAATACAGATAAAACAATAGAGGAGCTTAGGAAAATGATAGAAATCATGAACGCCCAACATGGGTAAAAAAGTGGAATCCATGAAACAGATTTAAATAGATATCCAGAGGATTAAAAATTCCATTGAAAGTATATGCAGCAGAAGGAGCCAGTGTGAGAATAGAATATCAGATATAGAACATAGGACTGTGATTAGTGATCATGAAAAGAAAGTTTTCTTAAAAACAGCAAGGGAGGGGCTGGGGATTTAGCTCAGCGGCAAAGTGCCTGCCTGGCAAGTGCAAGGTCGTGAGTTCGGTTCCCGGTACCGGAGAAAAGCCAAAAACAAACAAAATTAAAAAAAAAATAGCAAGGGACCATAAGAAATCAACCCAGTAGCTGCTAGAGGATGCAAAAAAGGAGAATATAAGATCAATCAGAGTCAATGAAAAAGCAGGAGATAGCACACATAATATAAAAAAAACCCACCTGTTTACAGAATTAATGGCAGAAAACTTTCCAAACATGGAAAAAGAATTTGACATACAGATAAGTGAAGCATAGGAAAGTTCAGTTAACCATGAAAAAAAACTACACCAAAATTTATGATAGTTAACACATGAATAGAATATTAAAATCTGTTAGAATAAAGTAAAGTCCATCAGGATCACAACAGACTTTTCAACACAAACCCTCAAGTCAAGGGTTAAAAGCCCTAAAGAAAACAATGTGCAATCCACAATGATAAACCCCACAAAATTATCTTTCAAAATTGATGGAGATGTAAGACAGTTCTCTGACAAAGAACACCTGAGGAAATTCATTACCACCAAACCAGCGTCCAAAATTTTTCTGAAGACCATTCTAGAAGTAGATAATGAGGACTTCAATTCTATGAACCCCAAAAAAAGGAATCCACCAATCAAGACAAGTAATTAAACAGAGGTGGAAAAAAACAGACAAACAACAGGAAAATAACATGACAAGGATAAGTCAATATATGTCAGTTATAACCATCAATATCAATGGTTTCAATTCACCGACTAAAGATTGACATCTCTAACATGAACAACTGTCTTTGAAGTCATTTTGAAAAATAATAATGTGCCAATAGAGATAGATACTTAAAGTTCATCAATAAACTAATGGATGCTAAACATATAAAAGTGTTTTCTATCTGTCCAGTTATCAGAGAAATGCAATTTACACAATGGGAGGCTGTATCTACTTCCCACATGTTATTCTACCTTAATGAAATTATACCCAGAAGTTAAATTTTATTATTCTTTTCCTCATAGTCTATAAACAGAAATTGTCACAGCTTTTCTTAAGATGAGTTGGCTGCACTTCAATTTTTTAATATGTATATTCCTACTCAGTAATTTTAACTTCTAGCCATTTATTTTAAAAGATTTTTATAAAGAACAAAAATATAGTTACTATTAAAATTACCTGATTACCATTTAAAATGGAGACAATTGTTTACCCCAAATAAGCACATTATTTGTGTATAATTGTAAAATATTTCATATAATTTTAAAAATATTGTTATAGAAGAAGAGTACTCACTAGTTGGAAACATTTTTATAGCCACCTAGTGAAGCAACATTTCAAAGCAGTATGTGTGGTAATACTCTGTATACGAATGATTCAAAATGGCAGATTTAGCCCATGAACTAGTCACCTCAACCACTTGAATTCTCTTCAAATTGTAACAAATGATGAGGAGAACTTAACCAGTGATCAAAGACTTTAATTATATTAATGGAAGGAGAGTAGGCAGAAGAGGACTCTGGTGAAGTATAATATAGAAACATGAAACATCAGGTGCTTGAACATGGCTATCACAGGAAGACTAAGGGTTTACTAAGAGGCCTCAAATTAGAGGCAGGAGGAAGAGATTTTGAATAAGAAGTTAATCTCACAATGAAGGTAATAAAATGTTTATATATGGTCTAAAGAATCTCTGAATTTTCTCCCATTTCCACTCAGTCATTGGCCTATAACCTAGCATTTTCTCCTAAGTAAAAGTTAAAACTTTCTGCTGTAAAAATTGAGTAAATGATTAAGGATTTGTTTTAGCAACCAGGAGTAAATTGCTCCAACCACTGGTATGTGGAAATGCCACCATTTTCCCCAAAGTGAAGACTGGCAGGTATCAAGTTTCAATAAGGTGATATAAACTTTTCTATCTTCTCACACTTAAAGTAGAAAAACATAAAAAAATAAAAAAATAATAAAAATAAAAATAAAAATAAAAAAAATAAAGTAGAAAAACAATAAAAAGAGCAGGAATAATTAGACATTTGAAAACAGCTCCATCATGCTGAAAAGATGAAGGAATAATAAAATAGAGATTATTCAGTATGCATGAAAATTCATAGGCCTGAAGACTTTAAATACTTATAGCCAGTATTTTCAGGAAAAAATCAAGAGATAATTCACCAATCCAGCAATATCATAGTGAACTAAAAATGAACAACTAAAAAAAAAGAATTATCTTGGGAAATTTATGTACTGTTTCTCTCTAAATGTGAATGGAAAATGACAGAGATTGTGCTGTTGATTTTATTCTCAAAAGCTCAACCTCAAGGCTAATAAAGGATTCTTTTATAGCTCCAATAAGAGTATTTGGTTCTGACTCTGCATCTCAAGTTTAGATTTTAAAGCCAAATTTATTATTCTTATCTCTGTATCTCCAATATAGCCAATATTGTCCAATACAACCCCCAGTCCATTTATTCTTTATTTTTACTGTACAACAGCTCTAGAGTCTCAAAATGTTTCCTTTTGATAGGTACTGGTTTCCTAAAGCCTTGGTTTATATATACATACTTTCCTTTGGTATAGAGAAAGGTAAGAATTAAAACACAGAAAAACATAGTCATTAAAAGTTTTTCTGCAGTGAATAACAATTAGACAGTGTGACAGCATTGTTAACTGAATGCTAAAATCTTCTCTCTTCTTCCATTGCAGGCATAGCCATGTACCTGAGTTTTAACTACAGACCTTGAGTGGAAATGTTTTCACTTTCCGATTTGGGCTTTATTTCTCTGTATTTTACACTTAGAGTGTGTTGATTTTTTCTTTTTTATGTTTTTGTTCTCTATAATAGAGGATGTTCCCTTTCCTGGCGCATAGGTTGTACCTATCTCAAATATTAGGTGATAAGATTTTTCTCCATTATAATCATTTTTTTTGTCTTTTCAATAGAAAACTATAGGAGTAAAGGGCTGAAAAGCAGATTCATTCTAATTTTGTATCCAGAGTAACAGGGAGATTCCTCATACACATAGAAAAATACTTGTAAAATGTCAAATATAATAGTTATTTTTAACTAGTATATATGTAAACATGACTTATTAAATTAATTTGCAATCATATTCTAAAACAATATAGAGTTATATCTATGTAATATATATATATATGTAGATATGTACATATCATCTGAAGGAAAGTAAATAAATGTTACTGTATAAAAATTACAGGTGACTTTTATTTTTTCCCAGATATATATATCCTTATTTTGTAAGAGGTTTTCTATTGGTTTGTGTCATGATTTGTGTCTGGATATTCTCCCAAGGCCTCATGTGATCATGAGGGGTGGGCTTTTAGGAGGTAGTTGGATCTACAGTTTGTCACTGCTTCATGGTCCAGTGCTGGGATTTTGGGTGTGAGTGTTACACCCACCCTAAGGTGGTAACTTGCGTAAAATAAAAGGGAAAGAAAGAGACTTGCTCTTGCTCCTCTCTTATTGCTTTTGCTGTCTTCCAACACCGTGAACTCTTACCACTCTGCCGTGCCACCTCGCCTTGGAGCCAGCCAATGATGGACTGAAACCTCTACAAACTGTGAGCTAAATAAACTTTTCCTCCCTTAACTTTTGGGCATTGGGGACATTGTCTCAGCAATCGGAAAAGTAAGACAGTATTCATGTAAAATGGAAAAAATAATAAGAAGAAAAACAGTAATTTGAATTTACTAGCCTGTGTCTGTAGTAATTAAGAAAACTATTTGGAAACATCAACATCCATAGATTTACTTATATTTACTTATATTTGAAAAAAACTCTAGTTTTAACAAAAGATAAAATAAAAAACAATTTAAATTAGACTGATTAGCTTAGACTGATTAACATCATTTTGAAAACTAAAAATCTTCTTATATTCAGGTATTCTCATGAGTAATTTAAAAATCAAAGCTGAAAAAGAAAGATAAAGCAGATAAGAGCAAAAATATATTTCATAAGACATAGTTAAACTAATGTCAATTTTTTTGAACTTGAACTCCCAAATCACTTATACTACTGTAAACTGCACTTACATTTTTCTCATTCATTAATCTCCAGACTCTGACAAACATACCACATTAATTTGCTTTTTCTCTTACATAGCTCATACTGGGGAAATGTAGGCTTGACTGTGTTAAGCAAATTTAACCAACCAAGTAAAGTCACTAAACCCTGAAGAGCAAATTACAATGAGCAATGTGCTAATCGGGAGTAATGATTGAGTCACACACCTTGCTTAGCAAGAGGAGTCAATTAAAGCATCTAAATATAGAAACCAGACCATAAAAGCCAGAAGCAAGTAACCCATGTAATGAAGGACACACGGCTGATGGAGATGAAGGTTCTTAGAAATGAAGAGGGGCAACTATGGAAAGATATATTATTCAGTCACTGTTCACTTGGGCTCCTCACCATCTACACTGGTCTATTTTTGAAAAGGCAAATTTGTTCATTTCTTTTGAAAAAGCCATGTGATGACATGTACCTTTCCTAGGAAAATTCTCTGATACATATGAGGTGGGAAGGGATTGTTCTCCTTTCTGTTTTTTTAAGGAAGGAATGGTTTGTTTAGCTGACAGTTTGTAGAGGTTTCACTCTATACTTGGCTGGCTCCAAGCCAGAGTGGCACATGGCAGAGGGCAATAGTTTATGGCGCTGGAAAACAGCAAAAGCAACAAGACCAAAAAGGGAGGAGTCGCTTCTTTGTTTTAAATGTCCTATCCCTTCCCCAATGATTCACCATCACTGGGCTTTAAATCCACGAAAGAGCTTACTTCCCTTAATGGCTTTGTCCTGTATCTGCACATAAAGCCAGCTTAGAATATTAGCAGCTAAGCTTCTTAGAAAGATTTGGTGTGCAAGTCATTTTATTCAAAATTGCCTATGTCTGATAATTAGCTACCAAGATATGGAACACAACCGGATTTGCCAGTACTGTTCTCTTCTGCCTAGCTGAAGTTCTTTAGTTTGTGGCCAGTATGTTCAGTTATCCATGCTGAGTGGGTAAACCACGTTTTACTATCATGATACACATTCTCATTCTGTTCCATTTCCACGGTGTATGTATGCAGCCTCAGCTTATGCATCAGTCCTAGTACCTGCCTGGAATATCTAAAAGTCTCTCCTAAGTGTGTGCTTACCCAACTTATTCAGTTTTCTCATAGCACTTTTGCTTTAATTTTTTCCAGAATTTCTGACCCCCTAATCTTACAGGTCAACTCTGGAACATTGTGCTAGCCTTCACTGAATCGATACTTCATACTTCACTGAGACCTAATTCTGCTTTTCACTTATCTTCTGTAGCATTCTCCATTTTCTGTTTTTAGATGAATCTTTTCTAAAAGACTGGCTCTATGAATTCACAGTTGCAAGTTAAAAATGAGCCATTTATAAATGAGGCCACGCTGCCTTGCCTTCTTTCAATAGAAAACAATTTGATATTTTCCTAATGTTTTCCTTCACTTTGTAATAAGGAATCATCATTCTAAATCAGAAAGGATGATCATCCAGAAATTTTCACATAGAATTACATTCAATTCCTTGTCATGAATCTCCTTTTGGATATGGCAATAGTCCAGAATATACTTTATTTGGAACAACACGCTGCTTTGTTAATGACTTCCCACTATGCTCATGGTGATGACCGATTGCTAATAAGCGATACATTCTCATTTTCTCCCATGTATCTTCTTTGAAAATTATTTTAAATAACTTTTTCATTTAATTTTTATTATTTAGAACACTGCCTTCAAGAAGTCGTATTCAAATACCAAGAATTATTTTATTCACTCTCCTGAGATCATAGAGTAAGAGATCTTCACATATTCCTAAATCCCACACCTTTTCAATAATCTGAAAAATTTCCCCCCACTTCATATCACCACTTTTCGCAGTTTATAACATAAGCTCTTGTTTCACTTTGACTCAAAATCTGCCTCTTTCACTGAGATATGAGATAGGTAATAATAGTATTTTAGAGTTTGAAATGATATAATTGTAAAATGTGCTGAGAATCTTTCCATCCTTTGAATCTGCATGGGCTCCCCAACAATTTCAAGCAATAAAACATGCAGAAGTGACCCTCTGTCTTCTGAGGCCTGTCACGAAAGGCCACAAAGCCCTTGCTTTCTTCACTGAAGCACTCCATTTTGGAGCATAGAACTACCCTGTTGGAAGTCTGGCTACCCTGACGACACCGTGTGAGAGGGGACACACACAGCTGCTGTCACTGACAGTGTAGCTGACTCTATTTCTGTCACCCAGCCCAGCACCACATCTGTTAGTAAAGAAGCTTTCTAGTTAGTGGCTCTTTTCTTGCCCAGTTGGTCTGTAACCCAGCTGGTCTGTAACCTTGCTGGTAGGCTGTCATCTTCTTTTTTCTAGACCCTTGGCCTTTATCAATGCATGTTAGGATAGCTTCCTTTTTAGCAAGCTGTCTTGTCAGTTAATTAGACAAGGCATCAACTCAAAGTCCTGAGGCCTTTTATAACTCCTGTTCACTTAAATTTTACACCATTCAATACCTTGTGAGTGACAATTTACTATTTCAACATGTTGAACTATTTTCAAATTCTGAATCTCTTATAAAATATATCTGACAAATTAAAGTCTTAGTGTTATCTGCACATTAACATAATGTAAAATTGTCCACCTCTTACTTTGGTAGTTCTCTGCTATTCATACTTTGTAAATTCTCTATCTTGCTTATGTAAGAAAAAATATTTGAGTACTAGCATAAGCATTAAGTGAACCAGTAGATAGGCAAGTAGTAGAAATGCATAGCTGAGACCCTCTCTTACAATATTTAATTTCTTTTTGCAGCAACATGATGTGAAAGGGATTATTACAGACAGAGAAACAGCCTCAAGGATTTTAATGAGCGGTATGAGGCTGTGACTTAAACAGTGTGTCTTCCTCCCTATCTCTACTTTTTTCTTTGTCCCGTAGCACAAGAAGATAACAGTGATGATGAGGCACAAAACCCCTGTCAATAAATCAAGACTCAACAAATGTAATTGACTTATGTGCTCTCTGGAAGTTAGTTGAACATTTTCTCCTGAAAAATGCCAAGAAAGTTGAGAACAAAAGTTATTTTCAGTCATGACAACAAAGCTAAACACATTTGATATAAATAACTCAGAAGAACTTGCGCAAGGAAAATATATTTGACAAGGAAAATAACTCATCCTAAAAGAATAACCTGCTACTTAAGTATGAAAGAATGACTTTGAACAGATATAAGGATAAGAAGTAATACAAAACAACTGAAATTCCGATGGTGATATGCTGTAGTGTCTGGTGGTGCAGAAATGTGACCCAGGCCATGAATACTTGTTGATGCCTAGAAATACATAAAACCAGAAAGTGATAAAAGTCTTTTTCCTTTGCTTACTTATTTCTTTGCATCATCAATGCTGATTAATTATATTCCTACCCACATAATCATCTAGATAGACAGACCTCAATGTATTCCTCTCCTTGTCTTATTTTTATATACAAGTATAAATGTAAATTTATATTTTTCATCTTATTTTTATATCTATCTTTATTTTTATCTTACTTAATTCTGTTTGCTAAACTATTTCAATACATGATCATGTTTCCAACTTGCCTGCCCCAGGATTAGTTCATGCCTGCATTATCTTTCCCTTCTTCAGAAACCACAATCTCCAATTTTCTTGCTTCCAGCTTCCCTCACTCTGATTCAGGTTACAATCCTCAGGAGAAATTTTAAGATAAAGAAAACCCCATCACCCATCATAGTATTTATTGAGACAATGTAGACTTCATCAGGGCAGGATGTACCGCTATCAAAGTGAACAAGGCCCAGTCCCAATCCTCAAAAAACTAATAGTCTTGTGCCTATTTAGAAGAGAGCATTATTACAATTTAACAATTAATAATGTGAAAAAGATTAAGATGAGATATGTATATGCTCCAGATCCACACGATGAATGTATTTGTTACATATCACAAACATGCACTAAAAAAATAAAAGCTATCATTTCCACGGTTAAAAAAGTGAATAGTATAAGAACTAGTATAGGATGACATAGAAATACAGGAGTGAAATAGGGTCTATCCTTGGGAGGGTTCCCCACTATAAATTGTGAATAATGTTCTCACCCCAACTTTAACCTACAGGATACAGTCCAGATTCCTTAATAGTGTTTACATTTATTTTCTTGGATAAGTTGTAGCTTGTCAAAACTGTATTTGAGATCTAGTTCAAGATAATAAAAAATAGTGCTTTTTTTGTATTCTTCTACCAGCAGTGATTTAAACTAGAGGCATCAATTCCACTAAAAGCAACATCCAGCTATTTCATTTATTTTTTTTTTTTAACTTCTCAATTTTGATTGGTAGCAGTAAAGTCTTAGGTCAGTCTCACAATTTTCAAAATTGACAGCTTGAAATTCACACTTTTTTAAACTCATTGTCCCAAGGAGAATGATCTGAGTATAGTTCAGTGTATTGTAGGTGACATTTATAGATGAGACCTTTAATGTTCCTGAGACAGGGAAGTGCCTTTATTTCTAAAGGGTCTGTAGCACTCCTTTACATTTAAAATTTTCCCCTAGGTCTTTATTAATCCATTTTCACATTGGAATTGTCCTTTTGCTCCTATTTGACAATTTTGTCATAAAGTAAAGTAAATCTCTTCACTTGTTAAAAATGAAAAATAATGGCATTATGGAAGAGATGGTTGGGAAGAAAGGTTATTTTGATCCCATCTCCAAAAAAACTGAAGTTCATAGCAAAAAGCACACAGGCTTCAGAGGCAAGCAGGGTTCTCACCTCTTTTTGTTGGCATTGTGACTAACACACTCCCTACTTTTACTCAGACTCTGTTTACTCCACTGAAAAAAAATAGAAATAATAATGCATCATTCTGACAATCATGCAGCTTTCTTGAAAGTCAAAATTCAGATAGATTATTCTATTCTTTCCAACATACAGTATACTACAATACACAAGAATATACCTAAATTCCACATTTTAGGGCTTAATACTTCTGTGCATAGGTGATTTGTTTTCCAAATCTATTTTGCAATAAAAATAATGGGTCTGTTTGTTTCCTTTGATCGAATTTGTTATCACTGGCTATGAGCTTATCTGAAGAGCTGAAGGTGTAGTGGTACAGGGTGAGGAGGTAATACACAGTTATCCACCTGAAAAATGCTAGCTGAACAAATCTCTACAGCATGGATACTGCCTTCAAGGTGCACCTGAACATACCGTAGAGGTATCTAGCATTTTCATAACTTGTATAGACCATCTATAAATGGCTGCTTTACAAGTGGTATATTAGTTATGCTGAAACTGATTTCCTATCTTGTACAATGAATGTTAAAGCTAAAGATGGCCTTATATATGCACCATCTAATGTAGTAGTGTCCAATATAGACAATAGTACATTTGTTTTCTATTGATTGTTTTCTTTCTTCTGCTCACTGAGAAAAATGATAGTGTTTTATGTACCACCTCATTCTATGCATTTCAGAAATCATGCATTTCATAAACCATTTGTATCTATTTGTTTTTCAAGTATTTATTCACATACATTAGCTACATAACTTTCTTTAGATTTATAAAAACAACTTGCTCCAGTCTCCCCCACTGATTTTTCTTCTCCTCCTTTTTGTTTTGATTGGTTTGCCTCAGGTCAGCCTTGGGCTTATGTCTATCATAGACTTAATTCCCACATTGGCATTATATATTTAACTCTAACTGTTTGCTAAAATATGGGTAGCCATTCTACCAAGCATCTGAATTTAGTATGCTGAAGCATTCTGTTAATGCATTTGTACAGACTGTATAATTTTGGTTCATACAATGAATGTATATCAGTGAAATATATAATATTGTATAATATATATAATATATATTATATTGAAATATGTAATATATAATGATGGGTATATAATATATTATATATTATAATAATGTATATATAAATATATATTGTATTAATATAATATATTATATAAAATATATATTATAGGAAGACAATTAACACCTTGATTGTCAAACTATGCCTGTCCAAGCTACCTCGGTGACAGACTTCTTCAGGTTATACCTTTGATAGGCCAATGACAGTATGACATGGAGATACCTAGCTACCTATTTTCACTTGTCATGGTCAATGTATCTCAGGGTTGTTATGATCTTTCAGGCTCAGAGCAATGCCTGGGAGTGGATGGGTAGCAGAATTCCCTCTGTTGTAAGGGACCACTAGGCTTAACTCATCCTTCAATTTGTTCTTCCTCAAATAGAATGTCTTTGAAACCAGGATAGATTGGGGGATTGACAGCTTAGTCTTTTTTCAACCTCTTTTCTGCTTTATCAATCCCTGGTTGATGATTATGTAGTTTTTGAATCTTCACCTGTTTTATTTCTAATGTTGTGTTCCCTTATATGAAACCCGATCCTTTCATTTTACCACTGCACATTAGTGTGGATAAATCTACACTGATCCGTCTTCCTTACAACTTGTGTGAGCATCACTGTCTTCCTCAGTTTCCCTACACTTCACCCCAATGACTCTGAATATGTCCTCATCTGCCTACTGAGAGCCCCAAGTGTACTTCAAGGTGTACTTCAATGTTGCCTTGCTCATGGCAGTTTTCAGTTAGTTTCAATGCAAGATATTTTATTTAAATAAGCTTAACACAATGATAAAGCAAGTCAAAGATATTGGCAAATTGCACATGTGGTAATTTGTCAGATAAATTATGTTTAATTACACTTTAAACATATATGTGATGCTCATGTAAATAACTAATTACTTGTCAATTATTTATTGCAGGACATTTTAAAGTTGTCATCTGTTATTATTGAAATCTATTTATTTATTTGCTTTTTTGTTCCTCAAATACTCTGACTGTCTTCAACATGCAAACATCTTCCCTATCCAGAGTACACACAGCCCTGAGCTTTGTAGTTCTCTGGTGGTTTAAAGTTAAGACTATTACAGTGTCAGTGACATTTTTTTTTCTGGAAAGAAATACAGGATGTTGAGTGCTAAAGATTATCACATTTGATGCAACTATATAAAATTGAAAGTTATTTTTCTTTACCTCTTTTCCATCAAAATGCATGTCAATTAAAGCTTTATTTGTATTATTAGCATGTGAGGTGCATTTGGTTTGTATTCATCATCATTTAAAAATGTAGATACAAAGATTTTATATTAGACTGTTTCAAAAGGGTTATTATTACATTTTCTCAAATTTATTGACTTTCCCAGCTCTTATGCACAAAATAGACTAGGCCGTTTCCAGAGTACAAAGTCTATGCTTTATGTAACCTGAAGAAAGGGATCTGCAGAGGGAGGGAAGAACAGCTCTGTGGTTCGGTGTTAAACCGAGTTTCTTCCACTTGGTTAAGGGCAGTAGAGGTTTGCTGTGGTCACAGCATCATAAAACAACTTCAACTTCACCTTGCTGGCTGTTATTATCTTTTGATTCCCCCTGCAGTTCTTTTTTTAAAAAATTATTTTAGCAGTACAAACATCTGCTGTTGAGTCTGGAAAAGAATGAAAAAAGTTGAGATTTTGCATCTTGAATTTAGCTACCTGCAGCTCAATGAAGTGGTACCACAATGCCTAGACCAATATACAACTCCCTTGTATTTGTGCTCTTAAAAACCTAAACCAAGCCAAAATATATCTTTCCATATTGGAAAAGAGTTGTACTACTAAAATCTGAATTAAACTATCACTTAAAGGAAATGATCTCTAAGTTTCATATAAGTGAAAAAAAAGTCAAATATTTGTTTTATTCTCCTCAAAATCATTAAAAGTAAAAGTATTGTCTTCAATATTTTTTTCATATTTTTTCAACTCTAGTTACTTGGGATAGATTATCCAAATTAGATACTGCTTTTTAAAACCTTTTCAAAATATTGAAATCTTGACTATTTTACAAAGCAAGTGAGTTGGTGATATAGCTCAGTGGCACAAGCACCTACCTGACAAAAGCAAGGGCCTGAGTTCAATTCCCAGTACTAAAAAAACAAAGTCACAAAGCAAATAAAACCCACTGCAGAACTTAAAAGGTAAGTGAAATTATTCCATGGCTCACTAAAATTATCAACTGCAATATCACTATAATAGATGATATCATTAACTTTCTTATTTTCTATCCAATTACTTTTAGCTAAATCACTTCTTGCTAAATGAGATAATATGCAACAAGAAGAGTGGGTAGTAAAAAGCAAAGAATGAAGAATTTAAGAACTTTTAAAAGTTTTTTAAGAACTTTTTTATAGAACAAAAAGTTTTGACTCTTTTACTAGAAACAATAGCTGACAGTTTAAGTATTTAAAAGCATGCCTAATTGATCAATTTGAAAGCAAAATATAGTTATCTCATAGGTCAGAGTGATCATAAATACATTAAGGTTATAAATATAAAGATGAGAGACTTGGAAATATATCTATGTAATTATTATTGTTACAGGAATGTTGCTTTATTGTACTAGTCTTCTACATGGTTTCCTGTTACTACTAGGACACCCAATAATCTATTTTCAATCCAGCATGCAGAATGCCTCCTTTAAAGCTGATGTTCACTTCGCTCCTGTGTTAACGGTTCTCCAGAGGAGCATCACCTCCCAGTGTGAAAGATGAAGTGCCTCCAACAGCCTTTGCATCCTGAAAGCTTATCTGATCTCTTCTCCTATTTTTCCCAACTCTTATTTTGCTCTATCTGCATTGGTCTTTCAGTTTTTATTATTAATTCATCAAATCAACTTCTTCAGGGGTTTTGCCTTTACTGCATCTTCTTAGAAACTTCTCCCAGTTATCTAATGTTCTGCCCTCTTACCTCAGTAAGATCCCGGCTAAAATATGTCATCCTCATGATGGCTTTTTCGACTCCATATTTGAAACTTGCTCCCTTTGGAAGTCATTCTTTTTTCCTGTTGCATTTTCTTCCTATCACAAAGGTACTGTATAAGGAAGGGCACAAGAGGACTAGCATATTCTTTCATCTCCGTTTGCTACCTGATCTTACCTATTAGAGTTTTGTCTAATCATGGGAGCTTTTGCTATTTTTCAACAGATGTAAAGATTATCCAGACCTCAGGGCCTCTCTCCTTCTTTTTTTTTTTTTTTTTTTTTTTCAGGCTTTTTGTTTTTTTTTCTGGTACCGGGAATCGAACTCATGACCTCACGCTTGCTGGGCAGGTGCCGTGCTGCTGAGCTAAATCCCCAGCCCTTCTTCTTTTTCTTTTTCTTCTAGCCTCAGTTCCTGTTTCAGGATCAGTGATCTTCAGGGTCGGGACTCTGTGCAAATGACTTTCCTAGAACACATTCTTTTACCTAAATGAGGTCTTATCTACAATCATCCCATCATCACTCTTGGCCATTTTGCCCTTGTGTATTATCATCAAAAATCTTAATAGGATTTGAAATTGCATTATTATATTTCACATATTTATGATATCACCCTTCAGTTAAAAAGCAAGTTCCGTGAGTGTGGGAAGGTTGTCTTTTTCACAGTTGCATTGTCATTATCAGACAGTGCCTGACATAGAACAGAGGCTCATGTTTTCTTGAATGAATATCTAGAAAAGAAAGAAGAAATAATGAAAATGATAAATTGAATATCATTTCAGTGATATTAAAAATGCCCAATGTTGTGCAATGTGAACTGATTGCAGAGGCAAAAACCAGTGAGAGTTTATTTTCCATTGTAGCATCACAGCTAGAGGCATATGGCCACACCTGGATGCAGATGCTAAGGAAAAACAGCAAGGCTCTTTCTACTTCCTGCTCTGCCATTCCTAGTGTGAGTCCTTTGTTTTGATGGTGCAGATAGCCACTGGTTCCCAACATACCATGTTTGTATTCCAGGCAGACAGAATGAGAAAACCCAAGGTGAAGAGGACATGAAACACGAATCCTTTCTAATTGTAAGGAAGATAACTGTACTCCTTAAAGTCCAATTTGGTAAATTTCATTTGCATCTCATCAACCTCAACTACTTCAGTATGTCACAAGACCATGCTCTTTGAAAGTGACCTATGGAAATTGAACTTTTAACTTTAGTTTATCAGGTTTTAAATAAAATCTGAGTTATAGTAACGAAGAGCAAGATAGATATAAAAAAATCAGCTATGAGAGTCCAGATTTACTTTAAAATAATCTCAAATTTTAGCAGATAAGGAATCAATTTGGGCCACAGGTTAAATTAAATGGGGACACACCTGACTGCATTCAAGAGATCAAAAGTCCGAGAGATCTAGCTTTTGATCTAACATTTGGCAATCATTTGCTCTGTGATCTTGGGAAAGTCACATGATATCTCCAGTTCTAACAAGTGTAATCTGCCAGTGGTCATGATGTATTTTTTATGACTTTCAGGGCTTAGACACTTGTGAGAATCAATGATTTACTTACTATGAAAGCACTTGGAGAATTTATTAAATGAATTATAAGTAGAGCATATTTTATTTTCTCTTCTCATTTGGAATGAACATACAGGAACTGTACTATCAACAGGCAAATGCCAGAATGAGCTCATAGGTAAGATTACTTATACAGTGCTCTTTTATAATTTAATAACTGTGTCATTTGGAGCCAAAAATACTCTAACTTTGTACTAATCCTCCTTCAGTATAACAGGGCATTTCAATTTACTAGCACACATTAAATAATCTATCAATTTAAAACCTTGGTGTACCATCTAATAGTATTAAGTTTTATGTATGTTGAAGCAAAATTCTTAATTATGTAGCAAAATGAGACAAAATATGTTCCTTAATTTCTATGCATTAACTATAAACTGATATTTTCAGTGATAGCATTAATACATTTGATCTAAGTAAGGAATGTTACTTCTTTGGGTATTTAACCAATAGAAAATTTGTTGATTCTGTACCAGAAATTTATGTCAGAGGCAGCATATGTAGAAACTTGGAAAATTCATGAATGACAAGAAATATATAAGCTCTGACTTTGTATCCAAACAAAATCTTGCCCCAAGAAAGCAAAATATTCTCCAAGGTACATTTTTTTTGGTCATAAGCTATTTGCTCCCTTACTACATTTGGTCTCTCTTTCAGTGAAAATCCTTTTACCCCTCTAAGTATATTTTCTTTGTCATATTATGTCTCTCTGATCACACTAGTTGCACCAGCTATTCTGTCCTTTACACTTATTTTTAGTCAACCACAGTTCTCTGCGTAGGATATTGCTTAACATTTGAAATTAAGTAATTTTATTACTCTAAATTTTCTTGTAAATTACGCATATCTTCATAGCCATTTTGTCTATATCCTAAGAAAAGAGATTTCCAACTGTAATTTCAACGTGGAGTTTTAGTATGAATTTTTATCTCTCTTCCCCATGACAAATTGCACACAATCAGTGTATGCTTAGGCTCCAGAAAGTATCTGTTCATGGAACTAAAAATGTTGCTTCCTGAAGACTAGTCTTGCTAGCTTCTACTACATTTTGCATCTTTCACGTAAGTGCTTAAATTCAGAACATTAATATCAATTTGCCTATTATAGAGAACAAATAACAGCATTTTAAAATAAAAAAGATTTGTTTGGGGGTTATATACCTATAGGTAAAGAGACAAGTCCAAATATTATTTAGGCTAATTGTTCTCAGTTAAGACATCTAGTCTAAGAGATTAATTTCCTCTTATCACTGTAACGTGTCTAAGGTATTCTGCTTACTCTCCTGGATAAAGCTAGGATGCGAGCATCCCATCAGCATTCCAGCCCATGAGGAGAAAATTGGTAAAACTAAATGGCAGGTTGTGGTCTATACGTCTCATACTTTCAGTCCTTTGGCCCAAATTCTATCACAGTTTCACACCTAACCACAAGGGAGGCTAATAAATAATATCTATATTTGGGGAGTCATAGACTTAGCCAAAACAAAACAGGGGGTTCTTTTATCAAAATAAGGCAGGTGGAATAGTTATTAGAGGTCAGATGGTGGTATCTGTTGTAACAGGATTGGTTACCCCTGAGGGTCAGCACTTTGGTTCCAGACATGCTATAGTAATTCTGATTCAGGTACCTCTGTTTGACAATATTTGGGAAGTTTCATTCATTTGAAGACTGTGTAAAGATCAGAAAATGATGACTTGAAAGTAAAGTAACACCTTATAATCAACTAGGCACAATTTCTGAAAACAACCCTAAGAAAGATTTACAAGTACTAAGTGATAACAACATGTGTTTAATGATTGTGTAGCTCAGAAGTTAAACATTAATTTCTTCACCAAATTATCATTTAGGTAAGAAAGGGTAAAGAAACATGTCTGTCCTTACTTGTAAATTTAAATTCATCCAAGTGCTGTAGCCACTTTCTTCTTCCATCTTGATTTGTGTCACTCAAATCAGAGTTTGCACTTTCTTAAAATAATAATTGAAAACAATTCCATTCATTCTGTTTTTATGATTGAAAATCCATGATATGGAATATGAAATATTTATAAAGTAATATTTAGCATAATTTTTGTTCCAAAAACTAATAAAGCTATGAGTAAATGTTCAAAGATGCCCAGAGTTATGGCTATCTCATATATACTATGTTGCTTGTTACTGGACTTTCTCTTTTCTCTATGATACTTATAGCAATTAAGATTCTTGCAAATTTAAAAATTTAAAACAATCTGGTCCTGGGAGGTATTTCCCTGCTATTTGAGGTCCTTCCAGCATCTACTTCCATTCTCTGCTGCTGTAGCAGAGAATGGAAAATATTTCCATTCAGTTGTTACTGAACTTTCTCTTTTCTCTGTGATACTTATAGCAATTAAGATTCTTGCAAATTTAAAAATTTAAAACAACCTCATCCTGGGAGGTATTTCCCTGCAATTTGAGATCCTTCCAACATCTACTTCCATTCTCTGCTGCTGTAGCAGAGAATGGAAAATATTTCATTTGCTATTTAATTCTGAAAACAAATGTGTGTCTTAGTCTGAAAGAATTTGTTGCAAAAATGTAATGATTTTAGAGGAAAATGAATCATCTTTACCTTACAGTGATAGAGATAATTCACTAGTATGCACACCCATATACCCAATGTATGTAATACAATAGAATCATGATGAAAATGAAAGAAAATAGACAAAAGATATTTAGAAAATTAGAGATGAAATAGCATATAATTCTGGGTTTTTGAATATCTAGGAAGGTGTTTTGAAGAAATTGACA
The DNA here is from genome assembly GCF_000276665.1 of Chinchilla lanigera. Lineage (NCBI taxonomy): Eukaryota > Metazoa > Chordata > Mammalia > Rodentia > Chinchillidae > Chinchilla > Chinchilla lanigera. The sequence goes on along the minus strand of NW_004955424.1, from coordinate 9,479,843 downwards.
GACAAAATGTGATTTCAAGAGTTCCTCCATCTTAAAGAATAGCTTAGTGAGGGATAGACATGAGGACTCCAGCCTGGAGATTTTTAATTTTTTTAATTTCTTTCTTTCTTTTTTTTTTTTTTTTTTTTTGGTTTTTCTCTGGTACCAGGAGTCAAACTTATGACCTCACATTTGCCAGGTAGGTGCTGTGCTGCTGAGCTAAATCCCCAGCCCAGTGTTTTCTTTTTTTAATTTAGGAGAATCACAAGTTTTATTTATTTTATGAAAAAAAAGTAAAACAAAATTTCATAACAAAATAACAGGAGAATAACAACAGTTAATGCATTACATGTGGTTATCTTTTAAAGTATTTGCTCAGAGTACAAGATACAACCATAAACATTTCTCCTATCGATATTCTCCAGTCTTGCATCATTTTAGACATACTCTTAGACACCTCTAACACCTTTTAAGATCACTCTTGAAAAATACTTAGTCTTTTCCCTATATGAAGAAAACAGAAATTCCAGAAGCAGCCTTAGAAACAAACAACACAGCTCACTGTCTTTTCAAAATTCAAAGAAAACCTTAAATATTTAATGTGAGAGAAGCAATGGCAAGCATGTGAATTCCAGTCATATCCAGCTTATAGTGTTTCTATGGAAATACTGCATCCACTAGCAAGGTAGAATCAAATTGTTCACAAGGCCCATGTGTCCCATGGTTAGCAAGAATCAGAGGCAGAAACATGGTCTTTTGAGAAATATCTGGATTATATCTCATTGTGTCATTGTGTGTTATGCACCCCCTCACATTTAATCTATTTCTACAGATGCTGATTATCTTCTCCAGATTTAGAAAAGCAGCTGTGATACATTTCTTCACAAACATGGTTAAAATGCCCTCAAGTCTTCATCATTTCCACTGACTTTTCAAGCCTTAAAGTGGCTTATTTGTCACCTCAACTGAAACTCCCTGCCATTTGTTGAATCTTTCAGTGTTATTTCATTGTTCCAATTATTTTTCATTGAAAATATTTTCTCTTTCTACAGACTATCCATGTGCATGCAGTGTATTCATCGTGGCACATTTCTGTATAAAGTTGATAAAATAATTTTGACTTCCAAGTTAAACCCTCCATGTCACAAAACTGCAAAGGTAAGCTGTGGCAATAAAATATGAGCTAATAGTCTACACAAGAACAAAAAACATCATCATCTAATAACTGTTAAGATTAGGTTCACTTTTATCACTTGCTAATTGCTGTATCTGTTGGATTGAAGGGAAAATCCAATATACCTTTCTGCAGAGAGCTTCCCAGCCAATGAAAGCTTGTAGCTAGCACCAACCAAGTGGGCTCTTTTGTTTTCTATAAGAAACAAATACACAGTTATCCATTGGCTCTGTGTGTATTGAACACCAATTAGTTATTTGCCATTCATTATCCTATGTATTAGGGAAAAAGCGAATACACCATAATCCTGTTTAAAGACATTTATATTAGACACACACAAATAATATACAAGCTTATAAGTGAATGAAAGCACCCTTGTGAAATCCAACCTTAAAAGGGAAAAATCATATAAGGAGTTTGGTTGCTATTGGTCATCTCTAATATTACAAAAACTGCCAAGGGTAACACCATAGAAGGCTCTTTTTTAGTCATTTCTAACACTACTGAAGAGTAATGTTATACGCCACAGTATTCCATTTTATAAGGAAACACAAAGAATAAAAAATAATGGAAATATGTAGAGTAAGCATATAATTTCCACTCTTTGATGAATTGCCTGCACCTTTCCCATTATATGTCATTTTACAGAATTTTTCTAGGCTGTAACATTCACTGAGGAACTATAAGAGAGGAAAACATTTTTATAGGCTCTGTGAGGTACATATCTATATAAAATATGCTATAGTCTTACGTAAATCCTTCAGAAACAGGTTTTTTTCCTCTTTTCTATAATAGCTCACTATTGCAAAAGCTATTATTTACATAATAAATCACTGGAAATCAGATTACTTTAAAACTGAAACATATGTGTCATATATAATGAACTTAGTGACACTTAAGCAACATTTTATTCACCACATTTTTATTTGACAAGTCTCTTAGTCATTGTTTAAACAGACTTTTGAACTGTAAGTGAGAAATATTATTTAATTATTCTTTCACACCTAATTTCCCTTAAGGTCTGTTCTTAACATGGACAATATACTACTATGGCCTCTATTGCTACTCCTGAGCAAATAGTTTGTAAAATAGCCAACTACCTTTTGCTGGTGTGTGAGGAAGTGATTTATCAGCTGTCTCATGGGAAAGTACAATTGGATCTCAGATGAGAAGCATGGTTCATCAGGAGGCTGGCTGTTAGCCCTCAGAGCTGAGGAAGTAGAGCTTGATTGCTGAGCACAACATAATCTTCCATATAGAAGGTAATGTAAAAGGGAATGGGCAATTCCAGTGAAACCAGTTCTCTACTGAAAGTAGCAATTTACTGCTGCAGTCCTATGAATTACTCAATCCCAAATACAGAAAATGATATTTAAGTCAAAGGATTTTGAGAAAATTTTTATTTTACTACTGCTCAAAATCAAAGTTATTCAGTGGATTGAAATCTTAAAAATATATAAGAACTCTTATCCTAGAATATATGGCAAGTATGTTAACACTCTACATATGTAGCATATTCCTGGCATGGGAAAATGTTTAGTATTTTAAGATTTTTGTCATATTGAACATTACTTGAGTCATTTATTGAATCAAAAAATGTGTGTTACTAATCCACTCATAATCTTAAGTGCAGTTTATCAAAATGATTACATTCCATTTTGTTAATCACAGAATTTTATATTCCTATTCTTATTAGTACATGTCTTCAGTGCCTAATGATTATATTTATTGTGGGGAGGGAGTGCATATACATAACTCATTTATCCCCATTTAAAGTATCTTCATTGATTTATAATCTAGGTCCCCCAAAGTCCCTGACTGTCACTGGGCTCAAAGAGATACACAGCAGCCAGGTTTTGTGTTCAAAGTCCACTGTGTCTTTTGGGACCTAAGATAAGAAAGCAGACAAATGAAGCAATAGTTTCCCCTGCATATGAAGATTTTGAAGGTTTTTGATGAGTCTACCTTAATAATCATCATGCATCTCCATTACTAACTTTTAAATCCAGTGTTTTCCTGATAAGATATTGCTTCCAATTTTCCTTTATACTTAAACCTAACATTTTACTTTTGGGCACGAAGGGCTCCAAACATCCAATTAGCGTTTTGGTAGCAGATACCTGTGAACAAGTATCTAGTCTGATTCTCAGCTGGTGGCCCAGCGTGCATTTGGCTGAAATGAGAGCGAGAGAGCACGTATGAGTGCACCTTCGCTCCAGGTAGGGTAGCAGGTGTCTATCGAAAGGGCAGGCTTACTGCAGAGGCCCTAAACATAAGGCACACATGTGAAACTAACTAAAAAACATCTCTAAAACACCTGTGTCCTCTCCTCTTTGGCTCATGCTAAAGTGATTTTTTTCTTCCTACCCAGCCAAAACACACCCCACAGAGAAACAAGAAACAGTGAGGTTTACTCTCACTCTTTTTGTCAAGTAGAATTTACTTTAAATTCAGACTAAAAAGAATATCATCCTAATGACATTAAGACATATCAGGGCAGGTAGATCATGAAGACCAATAAGAAATAAAAACCAAAGTGCAGGAGTGAAAGATAAGCAAATGAGAACCCCTGTACCTCTCATTTGGTCATGCTTAGAATATACACAACTGATCAGGAGACTTACAGTTTTTGAGAAAATAATTATACAAAGTATAATCAAGTATGATAAGCACTGTTGACACATCCAATATTTCACCATGTAATGGCAAAAATTGGGTTATATTCCACAAGAAACCAAAGAACTCTATTTAGAACAAGCAGAATTTTATTAATTTGAGGCTAGCTACCCTTCATCCCTGACTTGCAAGTCAGGGAAGTGGGCCTCTGCTAGTTCTGATTCAGATCTTAAATAGGTTTTGGGTTTCCATGGTTACAAACTGGGATGTTACATTCACTGACTCCAGTGGCCATATGGTTTTTCTCTCATTCTGTGGGACCCTGGGTCAGTTGCTGGTCGCATGTCTAACCATGATAGATATTTCTCCCATTACGTTCCATTTGTTTCCCTTTTTACAACCTATACATTTCTTTAGGGCTATAATGTTTACCTAGGGCCAGGGAAAGGGGTGAAACTACCCAGGCAGGGTCACGGAGGGTTATCTAGGTGTGGGTGTTCCTTATCTCAGGGAGACTTTCCCAGGTAGAGTTTGACTTGCAAATTAGTTCTTCAGTGTCCCGGGAGGCTTCCAAAGACACATTTTAGGCCTTTACTAAAACTATTTTATCTAAAATAATATGCTAAGATTCACTGTCCCGTACAACCACAAGTTCATTTCCATCCATAGTCGATCTATGTGGAAATAATTTGTTTTACCCATAAAATGTTTTCTGATAATGAAAGCAATGTTAGACAAACCGGAGACAAAATTACATACATAAATCACCAATATGGCTTATATTCCTTCTGAAAAATATTTTGAGTGACTTTTAACCTACTTTTAAAAAAACCCACTGAAGAAAAGGACCACAATCATTACAAGATCAATTCTTTTAAAAAAAATTTAAAAACTGACAAAATAACAATGAAGACAAAATCAAAACAACACAAAAACAACAAAAATGATACATGACCTCCAAACAAAATGATAGAAATTTACTATGTTGCTACATTACATGCTGTTATCTTCAAGGAAGTTGCTCAGTCCATTAGACATAAGAATGTAAGAGTGATCAAACAATCAAAGACAGTAACAAATAAAAAAATAATTTAAAAAGACATTGGAAATGATGTAGAGCTTCCCCATACAAAATGGCAGGAGTTCAACAATGGTTCAGTAATGCACATAACTCTTATAGTGAATGATTCAATTAGAGTATTGACATCTTGTGCTAAAATTTGAAAATCTTATGTTCTCCAGGTATAACTTTCTTGACATATCATCACTCACATATCAAACAATAGAGAAATGTGATACTTGGAAATTCGATTGTGTGTTGCTTAACAACAGAGGTATTTTCTGAGAAACACCCGCAGGTCATTTCATCATTGTCCAAACATCACATAAACAGTATATAAGCTAAGATGCCTCTGACATCACGAGGTAAGAGAACCTATTGAGATGACTGACGTATGTGCACTGCACTTCTGACAGAAATGTCATTAAGTAGCATGTTATTATATATTCCTGAAAGAGTTTCATGTCTTAGGTCATAATTTATAGGATACCAGTTCTCCTCTGTTGAAGGAACTTTACATATGAAGTATGATAAAAAATACAGTATTAAATTTAAAGTATTATTACAGTAGAAGACATATTGCCAGTAATCTTCCTCAAAATGAACCCCTTCCTTCGAACATACTTATCCCATTGTTTTGCCCCTTAGTGGAAGTTGTAAAAGTCCTCTATTATAAATACTCTGAAGTGCGCTATTGCGATCTCTTAAGCGTCCTCAATTGATTCAAAACGTCTGCCATTCATGGTCCTTTTGACTTGCGGAAGAACCAAAATCACACAGTGTCAGATTCAATGAATGAGGTGGACAAGGACACACTCTAACGTTTTTACAAACTGCCTTTCTGTTGGATGGAACTCAGCAGCTGTACACATCGTAATTTTAACCACATCTCATAAAGGCACTCATGAAGGCGGACTTCTACAGCTGTCTCAGATAAAGGCACGAAGGGTAGAAGAATGGAGTTCAAGATGTGGGGTTTTATTTCAATGGGGATTAATGGCAATGTGTCTTTCACTGTAGTAAGTTTTCTTCTTAAATTTAAATATTCTGCATATATTTTGATCACCCCGTGTATGATTCATCTCTTACTAGCATATAAATTTCTAACAACCAAGACAATTGTTCCTCATGACATAATTAAATTTTGTAGCAGTTATTTAATGGCTACTCTATTTACTTAGCAGTGGGGAAGGGAAGAACATACTGGAAAGGTAATTACATATTCTTTTATTTTTCTCAGTTTTCAAGGAATAGAATTCTTTAACTTTCTGGAGTGAACTCAAGTACTATAACTGAATGTAGTACCCTAATCTATTGGTTTATGAGATAAGGAAATATTCATATTCATATATGAAATATAATATAAAATAGGGATGAATCAAATTTAATTATCTAATACTTTTTAAAAGAGCTCTTTTTATCCTGTGGATCAGAAAATTAAGCTAATCTACTGAGGATGTTTGTGGCTTTGTCAAGAACTTTGAAAGATGAGATTTTTCCCTAGTTGCAAGGTCACTTATTTTGTGGATTCTGTTAGAAGTCGTGGATGCTGATAGAAGCCACAAGATTCCTAGAACAGAGAAAAAGCTTATTGCTGATTGTGCATGGAACAGCAGGTGCTTCAGATCTGCATCATTTTCTTGCCTCATTCCCTGCTCTGGCAGGACAGAGTGGTCTGGTTGGAATTGCACCAGTGTGGGGAATCACATATTTCTCAGCATATTTAATATTTTCAGTGGATTGTTAGAAAACCTGACTAGACATTTCACCAAATGGAGACATTCTGCTTTATATCTTGGAAAGGAAATAAAACTGCTTGCTAATTGAGGGCTTAGAATTTAAAGTATTTTAACTATCTGTCTCTAATTTCCAAGGTTATTTGCTGCACAAGTATCCTTGTAAAGACATTCTGGGACAAAATCTCATATAAAATGTGCAAAAATGTGAGAGATTGAAGGAAAATTGTAGCCCAATAGTTCCTTTTATGTGAAAATTTGTGTTCTATGAACTCAAGGACATATGACTTCAATGTAAAAATCAGTTTATACAATACTAGTTGTGGTGAGAAGAATTATAAATATTACAATAGAATTTAAAAGAAGAGATAACGTTGTACTACTGCTGTTGAGATGAAGCAGATGTTGGCTGTGAATACAATCTCTCCACCCCATACATATATCCACATGAATTTTATCTTCCAATGTTTCATAAACATATATAAGTTTAGCTTCAAAATTTGGATGGGAGTTAGAAATGTTACAGGAATGGTATCTAAAGGATAAAAAACAGATGACAGGGTAACCAACTGACTTATATCTCCCCTTAGACTCTGCTTAACTTTGAGCACTGTAAGAGAAGCTTCAGGGCTCAAGTGACAAAGGCAAAACTGCACAGGGCACGCACATGTTATTCTCCATGCTGCACAGAATACAGCTTTAGTCCCACATCCCACCTGTTGGACACTGTCTCCATGTCTATTGACTGCATCCTTGAAGTGGATGCCACTTTTCCAATAATGTGCATTTATGTGGTATGTGTCTTTCATACTATTTCACAGTGCTGACCAGAACAGATAGCAAAAAAAACAAAACAAAAGGGTGCTGCATGTTTTGGAGTGTGTGTGTGTGTGTGTGTGTGTGTGTGTGTGTGTATCTGTGTGTCTGTGTGTTTGTGATTTTATAACTAAAACTAACATAGCATTTACTATGAATTTTTCCCTATTCCAATCACTTTACCTGTAATTCTATACATGATTAAGGAAGTCCATATTACTAGACAGGTCAAGGTTAAATAAGTAGATTCAGGTTTGTATTTGGGGAATAAAAATACTTTCATCTCATGAGGACTTTCCTTCCATGAGGACCGGGGGCTAGGAGATGCTGTTAGTGGCAAACTGAGTTACCATAAAACAGATAAGTCATGCAAAGCATATAGTACAGAGAGTGGATACATAGTCTGAGATATGGATTAGTCAATGAAGATTGATAAAGTGTGTAGAATGTTATTTAAGTCTTTTTTTTTTTTTTGGTTTTTCTCCGGTACCGGGAACCGAACTCACGACCTTGCGCTTAGCCAGGCAGGCGCTTTTGCCGCTGAGCTAAATCCCCAGCCCCTTAAGTCTTTTAATTGTAGGGGAGATTTGACCTGAGCAAAGGCCCAAAGTAGAGTTTGCTGCAAGTTTGGAGGGAAGTGTTGAGGAGATTAACTGAACTGTAATAGTACAATTATTTATTCTTCTCTTGTTGCTGGTGTTGTTGTTGTATTTGTTGTTGTTCGATAGCTTTCTTTTTTTTTTTTTTTTTTTTTTTTTTTTTTTTTTTTGGTTTTTTCTCCGGTACCGGGAACCGTCGATAGCTTTCATATGTCAGTCACTAAAGAATAATGAAAATAATATTGATGTACACTGTGGGGGTCAGATTAAAGAAAACTTCTTGATGTAAAACATAATTTTTCATATTTTAAACTTGTTCATCTTGTCGTGGTGTTTCTGTAATTGTCCTCCTTTGTCTGTCCCTTCTGACTTGTGATTCTATTTCTTTTTCTTAAAAGTGAGGGTCCTTTAAACTGTTTGATTAAAAACTAAGATCCGGAGAATTTTTTTTCTTTGCAAAATTGAACGCAATAATTTGTGTATTAACACTGTCTTTGCAGCTGTTATATCAAAAAAAGGTGTCTTCTAACTCAGACTTCAGAGAACATCGCTATGTCTTTGATTCTACGTTTTAACTTCTAAACATTTTGAAATTAGAGTTGAAGCTATTAAATATGTGTGATGTGCTCATAAGAAAAGTTAAGGAGATGTATTTGCTTGATGCTATGGCCCCGGGCATAGCTGTGGGAAGGATGGGTCTTTTAGGGAAAGGTGTCTGAGGACGTTTTCTGCTGGCCTTCTTGAGAGAGGACCGTGGTAGCTCCACATTTACCCTGTCCGTCTTCAGCCTGTCAGGCAGGACTACTGAGGTATTTGCTAATGAGTCTCTGGAAGCCTGGACCAACTTAACCTATGAGCACGTTAACCCTTTCCCACTTCCTCCCCGAGTGTCTCTACTCATCTTACCGGTGTTCAGTGTTTTAGACCATGAGGAATCCCAAGAAAGATCAGGACCCTCTGGCAGGAGGTCTTACCCTCTGACTTGGTTCTTTGCTTTGATTCTTATTCATCGAGTTACTTGATGCCTTATAACCTCAAAAAAACTATTAATTTTCTTCCTAAGCCAAATAAGAATTCATATGAATTACCCTCCCTCATCCACAAATGAATGTAGAAATATGCATTATAAGTTAAAACACTTTTAAATTTTTTCTTTAGCTGGAATATTTTACACTTAATAATAGTATATTCATTCAAGAGGACTTTAAATTACTTCCAATTGAAATATGGAGTTTTGTTTGTTATTTTTAATACATGAGGAAAGCTATCATTCCAGACATTTAGTAAAGCTAAAATGAAAAGGTGCTGGGCACTGTTGCTCACACCTGTAATCTCAGCACTTAGGGGGCTGAAACAGGGGGATCATTGAGAATTAGAGACCAGCCTGGGCTACATAAGTGAGTTCAAGGCCAGCCTGAAATGCATAGTGAGACCCTGTCTCAAAAAGACAAGAACAGAAAGAAAAGTGCTGGTACTCACCTAAGAAGCTTTCGAAGTGAGCTGATGGTGTTTGTCATGGTCACATGTAGTACAAAGAGGTAGGCAGAGGAGAAACCATACAGAAGAACCACTTAGACTTAAGGGGTAAGAAGCCAAGAAACAGGAAAGTGAGAAGTGTTGTCTTTAAAATTTTCTTACATAAAACAGTGGAGGTGAGTGTTCTAGAATTTTGATGAGAAGCCAGAAGGTGCACTATTAGTCAATGTCTAAATCTTGGAGACAACCCAAATGCCCATCAACCAAAGGATGAATAAAGAAAATGTGATTTTTTGTACAATGGAGAACTACCCAGCTATAAAGAAAGATAAACAAGACTTTTGGGTAAAAGGATGCAACTGGAGATCATACTCATAAGTGAAATATATCAGACCCACATGTGTAACCTTAGTATCATCTCCCTAATGTAAGAAGCTGATAGAGTAAATAAGATCCAAAAGGTACAATAGATATTGTGAAAGGGAAAGAAACTGCTCAAAAGGAAAGAACTGGGGTGTGGGAAAGGAGAAAAGAAGGAAGGGAAAAATGTATATATACACAGGATAGTTAGCATTACTAATTTCTATTAGTTCATTGAAAGGAACAGTGAGTGCTTATACTGTTTGATAAATATTGCATGCCAGTACCTGGTAATCTGAGCAACTACTTTAAAGATAACAAGATGCAATATCATAACCATTGTTAATTTCCTATCATCTTGTTTTGAAAGTCTGTATAATTTTTATAGCTTTTTTTCTCTTTAAAATAAAAAAAGAAGGTGCATTATAAGCTCCTTGCTTCCTACTTCACAGACACTCAAATGTGTTACTGAACATGGTTCTTCTAAAGAGATATTGGAAGGTAATGCACATTAAAGTGTTCTTTCCCCTCTGATATTGGATTCAGGTAAAGAGTAGTTTGGGGGACAGAAGATGCACACTGCATTATTTAGTAATAAAATAATTAATCACCTAGACTTCATAGCAACTTAAATAACTTTGTGGCTCTTCAGAACTCCATTAGCAAGACAGAATATTTTATTACTGTGCATGTATTTGCAGATAAGTTGATAATTAAATCATCTATAAATATAGTTAATTATATAATAACTGAAAATGGTTTAATATTCTTCAACTGTAAAGTATCCACCATGTTTCCAATAGAACATTGTAAATTTTTTTTGCTACTTTGGTAAAACAATCACATCCTTAGATCTATTGGACAGAAACACATTTTTAGTTAAATAAATGTAGCCATAAAATGCTAATTATGTTTATGCATGGATTACTCCAAAAAGATATGTACATGGTTTTACATTTGTAAAAAGCCAAATATAAAATTAGTTGGTAGTTAAAAGTATCACCATGAAAACTGAGTTACTGATTCAAACACTGATGCAGGAAGTAAACCTGCAAAGTACGGTGTCAATTTGTTAAAATTATGTGCTTCTATTTTTCTATGTATTAAAATGAAGGCTTTGCTGCAGCAGGTCTCTTACTTGTGTGTTTATTTTTTAATTCTCTGTCTTCAGTATCAAGTGAAGAAGCTGACACAAAAAATCGTTCCAAATAAAACAGTATTGCATTTTTTATTCTAAATTTTTCAGATATGGGTATATATGCATGTATGTATCTATAAGAACATATATGTAAACATGTGTACACATGTACATCTAGACATCTACGCATCCACAGAAAAACACTTTTAGAATGTTTATCATTAGATTTGGAAATGTATTTCATTTTGTTTTTCTTATATTTCCCTGACTTTCCAAATTTTCTAAAATAAACAATTACTAATTTTAAAAGGAATAAAAACTGCAATGCTTTTAAGAATACAGGCATTTAGAAAATCATGTGCACATTCAAAAATCAAAGTTCTTTTTCTTTCCAATGAGTATAGAATGGCTCAATCTTTTGGCAAACATCTAAAATTAAAATTCATTGGAATTCTTTTCTATGTAATGTGGAAACTATATGGACCATTATCTACTTTAATAGTCATTTTATAATTTCTCTAAGATCTTCCAGGGGGGATTAATTTATGAATAATTGCTTAAAGGCTATTTCTCTGCCCATTCCTATGTCTGGTGTCATTTGAGAACTAGTGAGCTTTAGATTGGCAATAAGGTCTTAATATTTGATTGAGACGATGATTTTGTGACCTCGAAATTCCATTGTCAACTAGAAAAGAATAAACTAGAAAACTTGGGGAACTAGATGGGGATACAAACTTTATCATTTCTCTTCTCATGAGACGATCTTCACGGATTATTTCTATTTTTTTCCTACTAATTTTTAGCACCACTTTTAAGGTTACTCTTTTCAAAAATGTACTATGAAATCCTATAACTGTAAATTTATAAAGTAATAACAGAAGCTATCGTACTAGTTTTTCTATCAACATTGCATCTCTGCATTTATTCTAGTCCTTGTTTATATCTTTTGTAAAGGGCTTCACTTATTTCATGTAGGTGTTCACTCATTTCTCATTTCACTCATTCCTAGGTGCTTTGTGGTCTCATATTTTGAGTGAAATTGTTTTCTCATTCCTTTGTGTTTTTCTTGCCTTTTATTCTTCTTTAGAAAAAATTAAAAAGGAATGAGTCAATCCAAAGATTTTTTTCTCTTCTACGTATAAATAATTGGTACGATTGGTTTATTTCCTCTGATATAAGCTATGCTGCTTTAAAGACAATTTATGTAAATAATTCATTTAATTCTCACTGTTCCCAAAATGTGAATTACTTCACAAATGAGGAAAGTGGAATATTCAGAGCCAGAAGGTGTTCTGAATCAAGCAGTCTTATCCCAGCGTCCATCCTCCTGACCACAGTGATACACTGCCTGTCAGCCCTCCAAATTGGCAGTTTCACCATCATTTAGTGGAATAAGCATTCTCCAGGGAAACAAGATAGAGGGAATTTAATTTTCTACTAATTGCTACTTCCTGTATAACCTTTGGCAAAACATTTCATCCTTTATTGTTGATGAATTCATGTACAAAAGGTAGAACAATTTTACTTTTCTTTCCATGGAAACATTATTATGACCTTTGTAATGTTTTACAGGTCCTTCTAGTTGATATAGATATATGTATATATATGTGTATATATATATATATATATGTGTGTGTGTGTATATATATATATACACACACATACATATATTCTATTATTCAATTCAATACTTTGGGGAAATCTTGAGAATATAGAAGATTATGGGGATATGTTCGTTAGAATATTTTTAAGTGTCAAAAAAGTAACCAAAGAGAATTTTATGTCAAAGATAATGAATGAGGTTTAAACAAAATTACTAGTAAATTGTATGCTGACTCAGTTTGATCCTAGAATTACCAAATACTTATTGGAAAAATGATTCCAAAAACTACTTAACCTATTTTACACTTATCACATAAAGGTAAAAATAAAGCATCCAGTGTCTTGTAATTCACAAAAGTTGCTGATCATCTCTGACTCCTGTTCAGTCTGAAGACACTCTACTATCCCGTGAACAGCTTCCTTTATGTCTGAGCCAGGAATAACGATGAAGAATCTTGAATATTGTAGGACACTATATCATCAAATCAGATGTAAGAACTACCGAGGATATCTGTCTATATTACCAGATACCTCTTTTTTTTTTTGGTTTTTCTCCGGTACCGGGAACCGAACTCACGACCTTGCGCTTGCCAGGCAGGCGCTTTGCCGCTGAGCTAAATCCCCAGCCCCCAGATACCTCTTATCTGGGGGCTCAGGTTTTTGCATTCACATTTTCCCCATCTATCTTCCTTCGTGTTGTGAGCTCCCTGGGTCTCAAGTGTCAGCCTCAGACCTGAGGACATAGTCTGGTGAAGTCCACTTTGCCAATTCCCATGGCTGTTCAGGTTTAAGGTCAGATTGATAAGCTTCTGCATGATTCTCATTGGACCTTGATGGCAAACTGTTTAACTAGGAAGTTTATGAGACTCAAGAAATTCATTTGGACTTAAAAGTTGATTAGGTCTAAAGTGAAACACAGCGAAGAGGAATTTCTTTCACCATGAGGCAAGAAAAACACAAAGGATGAGAAAACAATTTCACTCAAAATATGAGACCACAAAGCACCTAGGAATGAGTGAAATGAGAAATGAGTGAACACCTACATGAAATAAGTGAAGCCCTTTACAAAAGATATAAACAAGGACTAGAATAAATGCAGAGATGCAATGTTGATAGAAAAACTAGTACGATAGCTTCTGTTATTACTTTATAAATTTACAGTTATAGGATTTCATAGTACATTTTTGAAAAGAGTAACCTTAAAAGTGGTGCTAAAAATTAGTAGGAAAAAAATAGAAATAATCCGTGAAGATCATCTCATGAGAAGAGAAATGATAAAGTTTGTATCCTATTAGATAGAAAAATAAAACAAATGCTTTTGCATTCCAGATACAGAGCGTGCATGAGTGGACCAGACTAAGAAGTCCAAAAACATCCAAATAGGGTAAATAAAAATTTATTACAGATAAAATCTCAAATTAGTGAGAAAACTATCACTAATTTAGGGAAAATTTTAAAAAATAAATTTTATATCATACTACATACCAACATGGTTTATGTAGATTAAATATGCTGATATAAAAGCGAAAAAAAAATAAATGCTTTTGGAAAATACAGATCCTGGTAAATATCATTTTCAAAATGGAAAATCTTCTGTAACATGAGCTTAAAGTAAAAATTGGTAAATATAACAATAGTACAAATTCAAACAATTTCTAATAAATATCAATATTAAAAACTAAAATGTGTTTTAAAAGATAGGAAACTATTTGTAATGCACTTAACAATGACTTGAATGCTTTCTTTTATTTATGTTTGATTTGCTCTAACACTAAAAAGTTTAAAAATTCACATATATTAATCTAAAATAAAGTAGCACAGACATGATTAAATGACAAAAGATTAAATATTTATGACCAACAAAATTATTCAGTTTTTTCCTGAGAAATAAAAATTAGTGCAACAAATATGTAAATCCTTATAACATCAGGATATATTTAAAATAGAAAAGAGAGGGAAAATGTCAAATGTTGACAGAATCAGAGATATATTAATTCAGAACTTACAAATCACAATTGAGAAATATCTATTAAAAACTGAAAAACTACATTGTCTTTTACCAAATAAGTTCTTGTGCAAGATTACTAATCGCCAATGACTAAAGTCAAATTTTTCAAAAGTTTGAAAGAATAAAATTTAAGATATTTTAAACAGCTAGTATTAACAAATTGAAAAGTGAGTCAAGATGCATCAAAATAATCAAATATTTAAACACATAAAATATTAACTGGAATGAATAGTTATTCATAGTACATGCATAAATGAAAAAATAGAAAAATACCAAGAGATTAATACATACATCAATCAACTAGTGTAAGTGAAATGTATTGTTAAGATTCTAATCTTATACATGAGTGAACTTGGAAATACAGATGCTATGTGATTTGCCCATGGTCACACAGAGAGAACATCCTGGAGCTGAGAAATAAACAGAATAGTGCTTTAGAGTCTATCTTCCTTTTATGTGGCTCTATAAGCATTTGAATTATTTTTGTTATTACCTTTGTTTTCTTTTTTTGAACTTCTTATGTCAGGGCTAAGTTATTGCTCAAATTAAGACTTCCATTTTAAAAAAAGTATTCTCTGAAGTGTAATATGCTCGTTTTTATTTCCAAAAAGTTAAAAAAAAGAACATGTGATAGGTTACTTATTGTCTTTCCTCAAAATGTATTTCCAATCCTTTGATTTTTCCCTGTTTTTATTTACATGCAGTATGTTAATTTTATTTTAGTCAGCACTAGTAATTTATTTTTCCTAATGACATTTTTGAGTATATCATTTGGTCTTTGATCAAATTTAGGGGCTTATATTATATTTAGGGGCTCCAAACTCCTTTGAAATAATTTTTCTTTTTATTTTTCTTGAACAAAAGATAGACGTAACTGGTCATTAGCTAACATTTTCCAGATAAATCTCAGTAAGACCTTACTTACTCTCTGAGAATAAATCAGAACAAACAAACAGCTACTTATTGGTTTCTGGGCATGAAATCTTTGGGGTAACTTAGCTTTTATAGAAGACATAATTACTGAGAATCCAGATGACAGGGACTCTGATGGAAACCTCAGTTTACTTCCCAGCCAATGTGACCTGCCCCCGTCATGTCAGGGAGCCATATTAGACACTCATAGTATGAAACTTTGAAATAAAGGTAACTCTAGTGGACATCTGGCAGCAACTACGTAATGTATTACCAGTGAAGAATGCCCTGTCAAGTTTTAAATTCTTAATGTGACTCAAATATTGTGATTAAAATAAAATCAAGTCACCACATTTTAGTGTAACTAATTATATGCCAATAATAACCTGAATAATTATGTTTGATAAAGAATATAATGGAAATTAATTAAAGAGTTAAGTGTAAAACCTGAAACTATAAAACTACTGGAAGAAAATGAGGAAGAAGTTCTTAACATCTGTCCAACGGTCCAATGTATGACTTAGATCTAACATGCCTCCAGACATCTCATAAGTTCGTATGCAGGAGTTTCAGAAGGTGATTAGACACGGGGGCATTCCTTTCCCAGTATAGCAGCAGTTTCTCCCTCTCTTTCTGCTTTTTGGTTGCAATGAAGTGAGTAGCTCGCACTTTTCCAAGAGGCCTTTATGCCATGCCATTTCTGCCTTGAAACCAGCCAGCCATAGAATGAACTCTCTGAAATCGTGAGCCAAAATCATTGTCTGCTCCTTTAAATTGCAGTGTCAGGTGTATTGTTTCAGTGACGGAGAAGCTGACACTGTATGCAGGTAAAGACTTTGGATGGGGAAGGTATGATCTCAAAAACATACTAACAAAAGCAAAAATAGACAAATCAGTTTTCAGCAAACTAATACGGTCATATATTGCAAAGGAAACAACGAATTTAAGAGACAATCTACAAAGTGGGAGAAAATATTTTCAAGAATCTGGTAAGAGATTAATATCCACAATATGTAAGAAATACATACAACTCAATGACAACAAAAATAACCCAGTTTTAAAAATTAACTAAGGGACCTAAAATGACTTCTCAAAATACTACATGAAAATTTTCAACAGTATATGAAAATCACTCAATATCAGGAAAGTGCAAATTAAGACTACAGTGAAATATCCTTTTACACTAAGGATGACATGATTAAAAATACAAGCAATACCAAATATTGTGAAGGATGTGGAAAAAAGGCAATATTTATATGGTACTGGGATGAACATAAATCCTTATAGGCATTATAGAAAATGCTGTAGAGGTTCCTTAAACATTAAAAATGGAATTATCACATGATGCAGCAAACCCATGGCCAAGTATAGATCCAAGGAAATGCAATTAGTATGTCAGATAGATACCTGCACTCTGATTAAATTGGCCCAAGTGCCCATCAACCAATAGATGGAAAGGGAAAATGTGGTACAGTTGCATGTTGAAATAATATTCAACCTTTATAAAGAAAAAAATCTGTCATTTATGATAACACACATTAACTCCTGAAAATTATATTCTGCGAAATCTGCCAGGCACAGCAAAAACAAACACTGCCTGGTCTCTCTGAAAATGGTGACTTCAGGGAAGCAAACATTTGAATGGTGAACTATCAGGAGCTGGGGAGTGTTAAGGGAGAGAGAGATGTTGAGGAAAGGACACAAAATTTCAACTACATAGAGGGAGCAAATTCAGGAGATCTGTCATAAAACATGAGTCTCTTAATAATAATGTGTTATATATTTAAAAGTCGCTGAGAGTATGGATTTTGTATTTTTTCATTTTAGAAATAGAAGTATGTGGGTTCATGAGTTTTAAATAGCTTGACTTAGTCACTCTATGAATCACGAATTTGTGAAAACATCATTTCTGTTCACCATACATGCAGACAAATTTTATTTTTCAATTAGTAATAAAAGACTACAAGGACAGCAAAAAGGGTTTTGACATATATTGTGTGTTTGCATGTCCTGGAACTTCTTATTGTTTGTTTTTCCTGAAGGAACAGCAGATTAATCTTTGCTTCAAAGAGTTTGATTTACTCTTTAGACAAGCAACAAGAAGTAACTGATTTTAAGTTTAGCATTTTTTGCACATAGCTTAATTCCTAATCTTGCATCATATGTATTTATAGTTTAATAGCATCTTTATTCCTACTATGTATTTATGATTCTTATAATTTATATTTCAGTAGGTAGATTTTAGTGCTCTTCCATTTCATCCAATTTTTCAAAGGTTAATTATTTGGATTCATTATGATTCTTTTCATTTTTAGTCTATCAATTTTTGTTTTATCTATATTGATCTAATTTACATATATTACTGTATTATCCTGCTTGTTTTTCTTTTGTTTTCATTCATTAAGTTGAACTCTAAACAATCACTTATCTTTGAAAAAAAACAAGTCTAGAAATTTGCCTATTCATGTAGTAAAATAGATTTGGAAATGTGATAATTATAGTTTTTGTTTTTCCTGACTTTCAAGTTATTTTGTATTCTGATACATCTGTTTTTAAAAGATGAATATTTATATTTGTAGCAGTGTTAGGTTTACAGAAAAATGAAGGAACTAGAACAGAATGTGACTTTATTCCTTTCTTCTCAAATTATTAACATCTTGCATTAGTGTGATACACTTGCTATGACTGATAATGCAATATCAATACATTATTAATAGTTAAAGCCCATAGTTTATGTTAGGATTCAGTTTTTCTGTTGTAGATTTTGGCAAATGCAGTGTTATATATTCACTAATATAATATAATATAGAATAGTTTTATTGTTCTTAAAATCCCTTGTGCTTTCTCTATTCATCCTTCCTTTTCCTTTCCTCCCCCAACAAGTACTCATCTTTTTTATTTTTCTACAGTTTTGCCTTTTCCAGCATGTTATCTGTTATACAACATTTTCAGGTAGTTTCTTTCCCTTGGTATTATGCACTGCAGTTTCTGAGTGTCTCTTCTGGTTTCATAGACAATTTCTTTGCATCATACAACAAAAATCCATTGTACAGATACACTATGATTTGTTTGTCCATTCACCTATTAAAGGATATCCTAGTAGCTTCCAGTTTTGAACAATTATGTATATAGCTACTGTAAAACTACTCATGTGCAGGCTTTTTTGTGCACTTCTGGTTTCTCTTCATTTGCCTGCGTACTTAAAAGCATTAATCGATGAATTTTATAGTAAGGCCATGTCTAGCTTTGCAAGAAACTACTCAAGTATTCACAAATTGGCTGTACATTTTTACAATCTCATCAGCAGTGAGTAAAAAATTCCCTTTGCTGCACATTTTTGGCAGTATTTGGTCCCTGGTTTAGACTTTAGCTTTTCTGACTGGCCTGAAATAATACTACATTGTTACTTTAAATAGTAATTGCTTTGTGATGTCTAATCCTTGCATTTGCTGATCTGTCACCTGTTTTAGCCTTTTTTTTCATGGCTATAACAATATATTTGAGTCTGGGTACTTAATAAAAGGAAGAGCTTCATTTAGATCACTGTTTTGGAGATTGAAAACCATGACACTGGCATTTATTACTTCTGATGAGGTCCTCTTGGCCTGGGTCTCAACATGGTAAATGCCATCATAGCAGGAATGCAGGTGAGACCAATCACCTAGCAAGTCAGGAAGCCAGAGATTGGGATAGGACAATGCTGTTGTTTTATAACAACTCACTTTGTGGAAGTAACTGTCTCTCTTCTGCATTAATCTCTTCTGAGAGCAGCAACTCCAATGACCTAATCACCGTCTTCCAAACCCCAACCTATCAGTGTTTTCACCCCCTCTCAGATTACCACACTGGGGCCAAGCTTCTAATACATTAACCCCTGGGGGTAGGGAGGGGGTCACCACACTGAACCACAGCGCCATTTGTGTATCTTTTTTGTAAATTGTCTGTTTAGATCTTTTGCCATTTTTAACTGGATAGTTTATTTTGTTTTGACAAATTTTACGGATTCTGTGTTTTAAACACAAGAGTTTGTATTAAATATGTGCTTCCCAAATATTTGCCTCCAATCTGTGCCCTGTCTTTTTCTTTCTCTTAATTGTGTCTTCTACAGTACAGGAAGTTGGAATTAAAGTACAAATCAGTTTTGTCTCTCATGGACCATACTTCTGCTCTTCTACCTAAAAAGTCATTATTCTAAAATTATCTAGATTTTCTCTTGTTACCTTGAAGAAGCTTTATGGTTTTCCTTTTGCATTTAATATACCTGTGGTTCATTTCCAGTCAGTTTTTGTGGACTGAGTAAGGTCAGTGCCTCAATTTCTTTCCTTTTCTTTTCTTTCCTTTATATATGAACATCCAGTTATTCCAGCACCATTTTATTTTGAAAAGATGATTGTTTCTTCAAGGGATTGCCTTTGTCCCTGGTCAAATATACACTGACTACATTTTAGATTTATTTCTATGTTCTCTATTCTTTTCTAATTTAAAAAGTTTATCTATTCTTTTACCCATACTACACAACCTTGAATAATCAGTTATAGAACAGAGCAATATAGGAGCACAATTTGTCATAGCTAAATCTTGGGAGCATCCCAAATGCCCATCAATTGAGGAATGGATAAAAAAAGATGTGGTATTTTTATACAATAGAGTATTACTCAACTATAACGAAAGATAAACTCAAGTCTTTTGTACGTAAATGGATGCAACTAGAGAACATACTCTAAGTGAAATAAATCAGATCCACATGTGTAAACATCATATTGTCTCCTTAATGCAGGAAACTGAAAGAGTCAATAAGATCCAAAGGGTACAAAAGATACTTTGAAAGGGAAAGAAACTGCTCAAAAGGAAAGAACCACTGGGATGGGGGAAAGCACAAAAGAAGAAAGAAAGATATATATATATAAAGATATGTATATATATATATATAGAAATTGCATTACTAATTTCTATCAGTTCATTGAAAGAAATGGTTAGTGTTTATATTGTTTGAACAATTTTACATGCCTATATCTGGTAATCTGAACAACTACTCTGAATATAACTATATGCAATATAATAACCATTGTTAATTTCCTGTCATCTTATTTCAAAATTCTGTATTATTTTTATTCTTCTTTAAAATAAAAAAAGGAAAAGAAAAAAGCAAAGTAATAGTTTATAAATTTTCTACAAATGTATTAATTTTTAGCTCTCCAAAATATCTTGGGAGATGTAATTTGAAAATAACTTATTGAAGCTTACCTTATTGAAGTTTTTTCTTTTGGCTGCAAAAAAATGTGCTGAAGCTCAAATTGCTGTGTAACTTGAGACTAACATCCTACTTTGACACCATAGGGGCTCAAGGTGACCCAACGACCTACCCATGAGATACCCTGCCCTTGCCAGACATGACCCTTCCTTGTAAGAAAAGCATTTTGCCCCGCTACAGTCCCCATCATTTTGTTCAGCCCCCAGTTTAAAGGTCTCTGGATTTTGCTACAGCTGACCAAGAAATTTGCACTCAAAACATTGTTTTCATTCTCTAAAGAGAAAGAGATGCAACCACCTCCCTGGTCACCTAAAGCCTGGCTTTCACTGTCCCTACTGATTTCCTCTGTTACCCTCATGTTTTGTGTGGCTTGAAGTGTCTCTTGCTGTGATGATTGTGTGCCACTAACACAGCTGTAAATCTTACCTATAAGTTGCATTGGGCTGTTGTGTGTTTGGCTATCCTGATCTGGTTAGAGTAGGTGAGTTCTCTGTCACCAATGGGATGGATGAGAGGTGACCAGAAAACACAGGTGCCTAAGTGTGTATATATTTTTAAAAGGAGGTTATTAGATGAAGTATCAGATGGAAGTGAGAAGCCTGTTATACACTGGAGAGAAAGTGATCCCTGTTATAAAGCTTCAGAAGATTTGGTTGAATTATGTTCTTCTGAGAGCTGGAAAGCAGAATTTATGAATCACTAATCATATATTTTTATCTGAGATAATTCTAAGTAAAGTACACAGTCTTCCTGGTTTCTCCTTGCTAGTTGTATTAAAATGTGAAAAAGACAAATTGGTGAATTATATACTAAGCAAAAAGAACCAGTACGTGATGTGAAAAACTCTCAGTTTATCCAGGTAGTATGCTCTTGAGATAAGCATAAGGATGTAGCTGGGAAAACTTGCTGAGTATGTTACTTATTGATGTAATAAATCACACTATCAGGAACACTGCTAGTATGGACTGCAGAGGATAGGGACAGTTAAGAGAATGCCGTATAAAGCTGAGTTACATTTTGGAGTTATGCTACCACAAGCCAAGGAATGGCAGGCATTGCTGGTAACTTTTAGGAAGCAACCGGAAAGATCCAAAGGACCAAAATTGCCCATGCCTTGATTTCAGATTTCTAGCTTCAGAACTTCAGAAAGTAAATTTCTATTATTTATAAGCACTTGTATTTTCACAACAATCCTAGGAATATCAGAACAAGAGTTACACAATATCAGTCTGACTTCTGAGGCCATGATGGGACTGGAGATTGAATTTAAGCATATGGACAATGATTAAAATAAGCACTGATTTTCTCTCAAAATTCTGAAGGGATCGCTCCATAGCCATCTTGCAAAATCCAGCACATGATATTGTTTTCCTCTCTTTATAAATCTTAGTTAACTCTTCACTATTGCTTTCTGCAGAGTTTTATTTACATCTCAAAGTGTAGGTCATAGGTGAGACTTTGAATCTACAAGAACTCATATTTCTTCCTTTCTGGAAACATTTCTATTAGCTTTTCTTTTTTTTTTTTTTGATAATTTATCTTCCCCTTTTTGTTCTCTCTGTTTAGAACAGCTATTACTCAATTATTTATAAATCATTGTCCTCTAACTTTCCCACATTTTCTTTCTCCTGTTATTATTTCTTTGCCTTTTTGTAATTTTGTCTGGCAAAGTTAATAGATTCTAGAATATTTTTCCCTTATTGTTTTTCTTCCTTGCATTTCATTGGAAAAGCTGGACTCTTGTTTTGTATTAAATTTTAAAAATATTGTTCATTTTATGTTTTGGTGAGATGATATTTAAAATGTTTAAGAACTTATATTATGACATACAGCATAACCTTTAGAACGGATCCAACAGATTAATTATAGCAGTAGCATTAGGTCAACGTCAAACATAGAGATTCTATGCTATTGTGTCATGGTCTAATCTTATATTTCTTAAATTTTCTTTTATTTTATATCTGATTAGAGTTTTTTATATTATTATTTTCATTCTAATTGATTAGAATTTCCACTGTAAAAAGTTAACTGAATATATATTTCTGAAATTAATAGGCATATAAGCAGTATGTATTAAATTATTAGCAATTAAAATATAAGATTGAGTTCAATTTAAATGCTTTATATCTATTTTAACTATATGTGTTTTAAGGTGCTTATTAATATGTAGTAATTCCTATAAGTTTTTATATGATTATTTTGAAAATCTTATGTAATCACTATTTTAAATATTGAATATGTACATTGACTTTTTAAAAGTATTTTGAATTATTTTAGACTTAATTTCAATATGGAATCAAAGCAGATGGAATTTAAAATATATTAGCTTCCTTCAGAAATTTTTATTCAAAATTCTTACACCATGCCTCCTGAGTGTTACATTTATTTAACTTTGTTTCATAAATCCTCTCTATGTGCATTTTACTTAGTTTTGAATCACTTGTATTCTCTCTTTCATTATCTCCAAAATTTAGATATGACATTTTTAGGTGATTCTGCATTTTCCTGTTTCATTTATCAAGACCATCAGATCCTAAGCTGTGCATTTGGTGCAAGCCCGGTGACCCAGAAGCCTACAGCAAATTGATGACTAAAAATCTGGGAAGTGGTGAACAATTCAGTTTTGAAACTGCCTTCTCTATGATTTCTTTTCTATGCTGTAGGACTATTCTGATATACTAAACAGTGTATGCTGTGGAGGGTAAATGCAATAATTTTTCTAACTTTCTAGCATTGACATAGTAGCATTTTTAGGGATTGAGCTTCCTATATTATGTATCCTGAAATGAAGAAGATTTTAAACAAATAAACACAGAGTCTGGGGAGGTTGTATTTTACTCACATATGAAACATCACATTTCTATTTATTTTCTGTCATGTTGTATTCCTAAGCTAGAGTCATATATTATTTACTCATAGACTCCAAAACTAAACACTATCTCAAACTGGCCCATAATGTTAAATTCTCCTTGAGGACTCACAGGGAAAATTATAGAGAGAAACTTGGAGCAGGAGCATGGAACTTCAGGTTAAAATCCGAGTTGATTTCACAAAATTAAAGTTTATTAGTGAATTTATTCAAACGTATCTTTAGGATCTTATGTTTACAACAAACACTAATTAATTTATTAAATTAATAAAATAATGATATACTTTTCAGGAAGAAAATATGCCCTCTAAATCACTTCTTTTGTTAAAAAGTGCTCAATTAGTATGCAAAAGAGTTATAACTATTTTTAAATCAGTGAATAGAAAAAATATATTTTTTTCCATATTAAAATGCCTATTGCTGGAGCACTGGTATTCAGACTGTGTAGCTCTATTTACCTTAAGAAGGTAGAAACAGTGTTCACTGATATTTGTAACACTTCATAGTTTTGTCTTTTAAAAGATGAAAAAACGCTTTGTTATTTGAAATGACAAAGGCAAAACAACCCTAAGAAATAATTTTTAGGGCCTAGTCTTAGAAACCTAGGAATAATTTTACATTTTCTTCCTGTTTTCATATGTTTAACAAATAATTCATGAGACTCAGGAGGATTCATTAGGTCTTGTCTGAAAGTGTTTGATAAACTTCTCTTCCAGTTAATTTATAGAATTGTTTAGAATTTTATTAGAGTTCATTCTGTGATGGAGAAAGCAAACATAGACTATGATGTAATACTTCATATCTTAATTCACTGCATGGAAAAGTTGATATAGATACTATTCTAATATATAGGTTACTAGATGATATTCAACTGGATACACACACACACATATACACACACAGAAACCTTATGTCAGAATGTTTACGGAATTTAGAATTTGGAATCAAATAGATGTGGCTTTTGATGTCTGGCAATTTAACTCATGTTGTACTCCAATTTTATAGGATTGTATTCCATGTCAATCAACTGTAGTTTTCTTATCAACAAAATAACCAACTATAGAGGTGTACAGATTCGTAAATATTTAAATGAAATATCACATGTATTTAAATATCTTTCTGGGTCTACACCTTTACCAATACTATACTTGCAGCCATCCCTCCATTTATTTATTTATCTTTTAAGCTATATCTGAACCCATCATGAAGGAAATGGACAATATATTAGGAAAGAAATACAACTGCAGAAAAGCATAGAAAAGAAATTAATTTATATCTTAAGTTTTGATTTTCAGAGGCAAAAACAGAGGAGTGTAATGAAATCGTGGAAAAACCACGTTTGAGCTAAGAGCATACAAAGATGTCATTACTACTCATCTTTGACTACCCTCAAAATGGAACATTTCTTCCAAGTCTTTAGACAGAGTCATCAGAGCTGTGCAGAGATTTGAGGTCTTCAAAGTGATCACTAAAGTCTGCTCTACTGGTCAGGCATAATTTTACAAGAATGGAATTCACAAGTAATCTGGCTTCTCTTTCAAGTCAATTGCTAAGGAGAAAGGCCCTCAAAAAATGGACAGTTATACAATATCTATAGAAGAGAGGGATTTAGAAAGCTTCACAATTTTCCTTCACCCTTACATAGTAGAGGAATAACAGGATAACATGTAATTAACAGTGGCTCAGAATTTACAGCCACTGTATTTGAAGTTTGACCTCTGTGGATCCAAACAAAAAATTAGGTGAGAGATTGCTTACATCAACCAATGCCAACATGGATAGCGATAACAAAAATCAGAGGCCCTCTCAATCAGATTCAACCTTAACCTTGGCCTTAGTCTAGACTCTTAATTGGTGGGTATTACATAATGCCTCTGGATAATTTGATACATTAGTGGGGAAAGAGGAGAAGCAACAAACTAAAATAAAAACCTTCATAGCCATTGATAAGGGATGTTTGAGATCAGGTTAATTTTTAGGTAAATAAGCCAGCAAAACAAAATGAAAAACCCTGCGTATTTGAGTTTGTAAACTTTTAATTAATCACCTCATTAAATGTTCCTAATTAGATACTATTTTGAACCAGCCCTGGATGTCATCACTTTCAATACGATTGGACTACTCTTTTTGAAATGTTTTACTTTCACTGAACTGTTCTATTAATCCTGTTGTCAGCTACAGAGGAGAAAGAAAGCACACCACATTTCACAGTCAGTGTATTTTTAAGTCACCTTCAAAGAGGGAGTGGTTAGATATGCTTCAAAAGCAGCTTTCCTCCCCTTTTATTATATTAGTAACATTTTCTTTATTGAACACTTCATAAAGGAGTCCTGTTGTAGCAGCCACTCCTCTTTGTCAGTTAGCACTATCAAAGGAGTTGTAGGAGGAGTATAATTACCAAATAGTTCCAGCCCGAAGCAGATAATGAGGAGAGTGAACGCGAATTTGGAGTGTGTGTGTGTGCATGTATGTGTGTGCTTGTGTGTGCTGGAATTTCAATTCTTTCTACTAAGCAAATGATTCACACACAAGCATATGTTTTTAGCAGCACAGTTGGGAAGAGGTTTCCTCCATGCATCAAACGGAAAGCCTCTTGAAGTCAAAGATTTACACTGAGGCCATAGGTATTAAAGTGGCTTTAAAGATAAGTTCCATAAAGTAGCCAGAGGATAGTAAATTTCTATATCATAAAAGCATTACATTTCAAATTTTTGTGTCTAAATGATCCTTTCAGATCTAAAATGAAAGACCTGATGCTAGTTTTTATGCACTAATTTTAGGAAAATATTTTCTCTTAGTTGTCATTAATTTACACCTTTCAAGAGAAATAAAGGCAAAGAAGACAGAATCTTCTTTTCCTGAATGACACAAATAGCAAGTGTTACATTACTTTCTCTGGAATATTCATAAGTTCAAGGGTTTGATCAACAAATTGAGCAGATGAAATATTTTAAAAGGACTTGAAGACATTCATTTATACTAGCTTACCTTGTGAGTAATAGTCTCCAGACATTAATTACTTGTTGATAATAACTTTATTTCACATAGAAAAGTGAGTTTATTGAAGAGTGTACCTTATTAATGTCCTATTACTACATTTCCTAACTCAGATATACAGAGTTCTACATGGGACAAGAATGTTGGTGGAATTCACTTAGCACACTCGGGCTAAGTAAATTTATTCTTCTACCAAAAACTCTGGATGTGTACTTCTTAAAGGCGAAGTATAGGAATCAGGACTCATTCTATTCAGGTTGGCTTGGTATCTATTTTAAGGGATAATCTGTTAGGCAGCATAATTTGATGGCTAAGCACTCTCCTATCTAAGCTTTGACATAGTCTGGTCAAACTGGCCCAGTAGAGTGACTCTATGTCTCAAAGAATAACAGTACAAGTCCCATGCATATATTCATGTCAATAACCAAGAGCACAAACATGCATAAACATGTATAATCTTCTCTTTCATCCATTCAATATAACCAAGAAGTTTGGATATGCATTTCTCCATTAATATTTAATGGTTATGTGGTTCTCTTAATTTTATGTTCTGGAGATGACTTAAAAATCCACATACTTTTTGTGGACTCAAGTACAGATAGAAGTTAAAGAAAAATTTGCTTAAATCAAATAGACATCAAAATTTTAAAAACTGAAATGCAGGAGAAAATGATCCACATAATGGCAAAGTATTCAGACAGACCAACGATGTTTTGTGAAATATAAGTAGGTCTTCCTAAGAGATACTAAGCCTATAACAGAATTGCATTTCTCAAGGAAGAGAACCTCTGATGGTCTCAACTAATTGTAACTACATCATAATAAATTGTAATAAATAAATAAAAAATTGAGGTCACAGAAGCTGCAAGTAAAGCTTTCTAATGAGCCTGGTTAGGACTCAGTATGTACTTTGTGCAGAGCTCTGCTCGAAGGTTGTCATGTCAGACTAACTCAAACCCAACACCAGCTCTCTAGAGTGGTTCCATCTTGATCTTAATTTTCAAAATGATGTAACTAAGAGAATGGTTGTCCAAAGTCACAAAAAAGATAAGGGTCCAGTGGGGATTTGGACCCAGGCAGTCTGATCCAACAGCTTACTTGCTCTAACCTATACGTTGTAAAAGTTACCATTTCTGTGTAACTCTTAGCCTGGTGTAAGGAAGAACATGGGCTGACAAGTTAACCACAGTGCTGTGGTTGAATCTGATTTGCTATTTGTGAAGGGGGACATTGCAGATAGCACACTGCTTCACTCCAGCTCACCAGCATTTGTCAAATCAGGAGCAAGTCAACAATACTTGTGCTCAGTAACAAATCATAGTCAATACATTTTTAACGAAATAGTAAAATCATAGACAACCTGTATTATTTTCTAGGGAGATACATTTTAAACCTGTGCTATACAAAAGAGAAAATGATTTTGAAAAATCAAAATCTGCCAATAGAAAGATATTGACTTCTCTAAATTCTCACGCAACCTCTGAGGACTGACAGTGTTCCATCCTCATACTAGACTCTCCCTGCTCATCCTGAACAAGCACCTCAGCTGGCCACTGCTTCTGATCCTCTAAGGGACTGTGGAAGACACTGACCATTGTGTAGGGTCCTCCTATCAGTTCACAGTTTCTAATTCTGGATAATTCCCAGTTACACGCAGTGTGTGTGAGATGCAGAGCGTTGCCGGCAACAGTGAAGATGGCCACTCTTCCAGTCAGTGGCCCATGAGAAGCTCTGTCAGGATGGACACTGTCAGCCCCCGTATCAACGGCATCCAACGGGTGGTTATTACAGTTCTTTCTTTGCCTTGAAAAGCTTCAGTAGTTCATGTCTACTTTCATACTTTTGTCTTTTAGCCTCTCCTTAAATGTGTGAACCCCTGTTTACTTTTCCAGTAATTTCTCTCATTGACTAAAACATCCATTATTTATAATTGAATATTTTAAGATTGATTTGGTGATGAATCCTTTTAATCTCCATGGCAGGATCTTGAGCCTGTTGTGGTCTTCAGTGGAGTTGTTCAGCCATGCTGATGCAGCTGTCCATGTCTGTCAGCCTTATTTCCTCTTTAGAAGTACCATCCATCATCACACACAATATTATGACTCCTTTGTCAGCTTGTTTCATTGGTAGCAGTGATACAATTGTAATAGCAAGATAGGGCTCTCCTTCTGGTTTAAGGGACATATAATTATGCCTATAAAGTTTAGCCCTCCCTTCAGTATTAAAACATCAGAAATATGTTCATGAACTAATTTGTTAATTGCTATGAAAATATACTACAATTCACATTTTTCAGATGAGGAAATAGAGACTCAGTACCTAGATAACTTACTCAAACTGCATTTTACTTATGAAGAAGGACTTGAAATGTGGCTTCAAGTTGTCTCAGCTGGGAACCCAACCCTACTGTGACTGGTTTGCTACAAAAGCTCTCTAGACCAAGAATAAAGGTGGGATGAAAGAGCCTAGAAGCTACCCAGCTGTTGGACAAGATTCTCTGGCCTCAGAGAGTCAAGTGGGAAAAGGGACAGGAAGGTCTCTGCAACTCAAGGCAGTAGCATACAGTCTCATCAGAATTCTCTTCCCTTAAACAGATTTCTTCCACCAGGCTGAGTTCATTCTCCTTGTGGGCCTGAGACTGAGAGACATCGCTTGGGTTATAGAAAGCTGAGCGCTAACAAGGTAGCCTTTCCTGACTCAGATTACTGAGTGACCATGGCTTCTTGGTCTCCATTCTTAAACTCCAGAGAATTTCATAAGGCCCCTAAGAGGATTAAAACAAGCTCCAGGGAGTCATTAGCTTTATCCGCTAAGAAAAGATGCCTTTCTGCCAGTTTGGCTCAATTTTAAATAGTCTGACTTTTATCCAAAATCTGAGCATGGTGATGAGGAAGGTGAAAGGAAGGGAGAGGAAATAAAAGGAATTAAGTAATAATAAAAATAAAAACAAAAAAAGTGTGTCCTTACTTTCCACTGATGCCGCGAGAACTTTTAAAACTTCCTGACGTTCAGAGGGTCTGATGCAGAACAGGCAGAGAGCCAGGTGGTAGCTTGCTGGAACCACTTGACCGATCTGCATCCTATGGGTCTGGATTCTTGTTAACAACCAATTGAGCACAGTGTTTTCTTTCTTAAAAAATTTAAAAACCAAATTTCTAATTAATTTTTTCCTTTTTCTAATTGGCTTTCTAGAGTTTTTATGTGATTTGTCCAACTAAAAATCTAAAAATATTGTAAAATTTCTGATTACATGATATCCATTGCTCTTTAGTATTGTCTATGCTGAAAAATTAGTGAAATGATTATTTAAATGAATCATTACTTCCTTTTTTTTTTTTGGTTTTTCTCCGGTACCAGGAACCGAACTCATGACCTTGCGTTTGCCAGGCAGGCGCTTTTGCTGCTGAGCTAAATCCCCAGCCCCGAATCATTACTTCCTATTCATGAATTTCATTATTTTAACATCCAGTCAGAAATTTTTTAAGGTGTAATATTAAGCTCTTTTTGATGAATTTGTATATACCTTATGAAATTTGTGTTTCAATCAGGAACAATGATGTGATTTTTTTTCTAGAGATGAATCATTGGATTTAATATATTAAAAACAATTTTTCTAAATGTACTTCAAATGAATTATATCAATTATATTAGTATTTTATTAACATCTGTAGTTAGTATTTAAAATCATCAGTAAAGAAATTTGACTTGTGTATATAAGTATTATTCCTCAGGAATGCTGTATAGGTCTATATTCTGTGAACTCTTTCATATAAACATATATCTCTACATATGAAAGACATTGAGTACAGTGTTGCTATATTAAAAAGATGTTATTTCTGGGTGTTATGTTTCTCTAATTATGTTCAAGATTTAGGGTAAAGAAGAAAAATCAATGGCCTCTATACATTTTGCTCATTATTATTAATTCAGTTTTAAATATTTATAGAGTATAATTAGTTCTCTGTATTTGCATCCTCAGATTCTGCCAAATGAGAATTGAAATATTTAGAGAAAATTGCGTCTATCTTGAACAGATTTCTTTTTTGTTTGTTTCCACAAACAATGCAGTATAACACCTACTTAGCATTTATATTTTTTTGTTTTATGAACAGTCTAGCAATGAGTTAGAATATGTGGTAGGACGTACACACATTATGTGGTAACATATATTTTCTTAGAAGGGACTTGCACACCCAGGGATTTTGGTATTTGTGGGAAGTCTTAGACTCAATTCCACTTGGGTAGTGAGGGACTAGTGTGGTTTTACTTTTTCTTTCACTTGAGGTAGAGTTTTTACAAATTTATACATAGGTATTCATTTTTTTCCCTGAAGTTGGTGATTCTTTTCTTATGTGGGTGAGTCAGGTCATGTCAAAAAATTTCTTCTATTGTGAACACTACTATTTTGTTTTGTTTTGCTTTTTGTTTGTTGTTCTCCTTTACTCACACTAATACATTTTAGTTTGTATCTACTTTTTGTGTTGTATATTTTCATTTTCTTCATTATTCCAGTACCTCTTGTGCTTTTATTTTAACCTTTAACAGATTTTTGACATGTGGAATAATCTATGTTCAATTATTTACGCGGTGCATTCCTCTTTTTCATTCTGGTGCTGGAGGTCAAACCCGGGGTCTCAAGCATGCTGGGCAAGTGCTCTACTATGGAACTACACCACTAGTTGTCATATTATGTATTGTGCAGTTGAATTTCTTCTAGACTATCACTGCATTTTAAAATTTATTTTTGTGCTCTCTTATGAACATGGTTTTCCTTTTTATATCAGGCATTTAAAATTTAGTTTGTTTTTCATCCCAATCTGTTATACTATTTGAAGTTCTGTTCTCTTTTCATTGAAGCTATGTCTTTTCACACTATACTGAGGAGTGAATACAATTTCTTGACATTTTCTTCGGGATTCTGCTTAAGATTATTTTCAGCGATGCACTTTTTCATCAGATTCTTCATGCTTCTTTTCAGTTTCTCTTACTCTGAAACCTTTTATTCACAGGCCTATGTGGCTCTCATCATTTTCACTAATTCTAGAACAGCTTGAGGTCCCCTTGATATGGAAATTGGCTAACCACTGAATCTCTTTCAGTTTCACTTTACTTCTTCTTTGTTTCTTGGAATGACCTGCTGCTCCCATCTCCAGCTCATGTGAGGTCAGTGTGTATAAGTTCCACCTCAATTTCAAGTTAATGACCTCTTTTCTTACACTTTATCTCTTATTTGGAACAAAGAAGGAGTGTAGAATATAAATTATACTATTCAGCATATCCTCCTATTAGGATTTTATTTCTTCTTCATCTGGAAATTTCATTATGTTCTAATCCTCTGGTACACCATCTGGTTAGAATAAGCATGACCTCAGTCAAAAACATTTATGCAGGTATGTGGTATGCACAACTGATTGGAAGTGCACACGTAACTACACACACAAATTCGGAGCAGGAATAGGGAAACTGTTTTGCTCAGTTTATACAATTACAGTGGAAGTTTTGCCTGGGGCTACTGTCCACTGCTCCCATTTCTAAACGTCTTGTATCAGCCTGGCAACCTTGGTTTTTAATTTTCTTTGTGTAAATGCCTATTTATGGATAGAGCTGAATATAAGGTCACTACAGAGACCTAAATCTGAACCCAAATACTGCTTTTCCTTTATAATATCTATACTCCACAAGCCACTCAAACAGAGGCAGGAAAAATGATTTGGTTTGAAACTAATGGAGTGTAAGCTTCAAAAGTCTTCACCTGCTTTGATTTCTTTCTGTATCCTTGTGGGGGAACCTAAAATCTGTTCAAGTACTCATTTCAAAATAAGACAATTTGATTGCATTTTATAAACTTTTACTCTGACCTTCCATGCATAACGTACCATCCTCTGTCTTATACTTTTGGGATAACTGTGGAAAACTCTGGGATCCAGCTAGCTGGAAGATGATTTGAGAATAATTGGCTAATGGGGATGTTATAGTGGGCTTAATTGGAACATATGCATGTGGTCTTGGTATAAAAACGTCCCGCAGAGAATACTCCTACCATCCTCAGGACCAACTGTCCCCCAACTTATGACATGAAAACAGCAAATACAAATTGCTAATGAGTGCAGTCAGTTCATAGGTGTTTACATTCAGGCATTGCCCAAGAATTCTTGAAGTTGCTTGAAATCTCACAGCTCACACAATGGCAGTTTTCCTAACTGACAGTAATCCTAAACGTTTATAAAACATCATCATAAAACATATGAACCTGCACTAAATATGTTTTCATATCAGATCTTGACAAATCATATTGGCCAAAAGATGAATTTATCTTTCTTTAGTCTTTGTAACATATATGTACATATGTATGTAGTTATTGTCATATGGACAGGTGATCATATTGTTGTAGGCAGCTGAGTACATAGAAATGTTAGGCAGAAATATTACAGGCAGTTAGAAAAAGTTAGGCCTTTGAGGGAGCAAGCCAGTATGGAAAACAAGATACCTTGCAGCTGTGGGCCAGACCTCAAGACAAAATATTAAACAAATGCACCCACATACCTCCCTAGGGATGAACATAAGGGATTGATATTCTAAATAGGTATCAATCACCTTGAAAAAGCCAGGAAGGGCCACTAATCCAACACCCTACAGGAAAAGCTCCTGTTATGTATCATGTCCACTTGCTACATGATTCGCTTCATCATTTCTTCCCGATTTAATCAACCTTGCCTGAACAATTAGCTTGCAGTTTTATTGGTTGACCATAGTTTTGTCCCACCTCATGCCCACCTTGCAATTTCCCATTTTTCCCCCATCTTGGACTCACCTCCCCTTGTGGTTTTGCGCTATAAAAATCCCTAAGAGAGGCAGGGTCCTTGGCAACCCACTCAGGTCTCCTTCGGTCCTGCTCTCTTCTACAGAAGCTTTCCCTCAGTAAATATATTCTGCTCTTAACCTCTGTTGTTCCTAAAATTCATTCTAAGATTTTAGAAAACATGAACTCATCCCAGATATCTTTCAGGTTGGGAGTTTCATTCCCCTATATCAATGTATATGTAGTTATTGTCATATGGACAGTCAAATTGTAGGAAAACTATAGGTAAATTATTTATTTTCTGGATTTGGTGAATTTCTTGGTATTTGTCATATTTTTATAAAGGTACTAATATTCTTTTTTTCCTCATTAAAGAGAAATCATTTTTATACATACTCACTTTATTCCTCTTAAAGGATCTAATCCCTTCACAAAGTAAAACAACTAGAAAAGCTTCAGGACATACATTATCTAGATCCATGCCAATACCTAGCATATAGAAAAAAATAAAACTAGAGACATATTGGAAATATAAACATATAAACCATGAATTTCAAATCTGTAGCTTATTAAAGATAACAATATGTAAAACAAATATGATTTGCCTTATTTGTATATTATTTTTTCATTTTAAACAAATATAGATAATACATTCATTTATCATTAATATTTTTTCTTTTCCCTGTAAAATCTACAGATCCATAATTTAATTGAAATAATGAGCTGCCGATATCCCACTGTTAAAGAAACAGATGCAGTACTATCCAGAACAAACAAACAGTATATTTTATACAATAAGGATTTATCAGATTTTATACAATAAGGATTTACCATTAGCCATGGTAAAATAGGATACCTTGCTTCAAACAAGAGAGATAATTTCATCTCCTCCTGTCCTATTTTTAAACAGTATTGTTTTATATGCTGAATCAGGTAGTGTTGTACCTATTCTGACTTTTATTTTTATCAGGTCATTATGACAAAACAAAAGCCTCAAGCAGCAATGATTCTATTTTCATACAAATCCTCCTTGTGATAAAAGATGAGCAAAGAAAAATTAAAGAAAATATCTGTATAGAGCTGCCTCTTTTCTACCTAAGTTAAATAGCATTTAAACAATTCTCATTATCTCTGAAATCATTTTTTGCATTTGTTCTAATGTTCAAAATAAGAAATTTACTGAAATATAAGCAGGTTCTCTTTCAGCTGTTCTTCCTTTTTTGGGACTTCTTTCATATTTGAAGTCAAAGAAATGCATTAAAATTGCAAACAAAGTTAGTTTTTAATTAGGATGTTGGCAATTATCTTACTCGTTTATATCTCATTTCCTATCTTAGCTGGCTTTTCTTTGCATGACTTCAAATTACCTTTCTAAGGCAAAATTGCATCCTTTCCTACTTCCTCATATTATCAGTCATGAAATTGTGTTAGTACAGTGAAATACTTTTCATTATAATTGAAAAGAAATCTTAGTCACTGTGTACAAGGAGAATTAACTTTCTAGTCTTGAAGATCATGGATTACCCCATTACCAAAGACTGATTTTCTATGCTTGGCAGGCAAACATTAATATTTACCTTTTGTTTTATTTTTTAGAATAATAGAATATCTTAGTCATTGCCAGAAGTTCTCATTATAAGAAAAGCAGAGTATCATAACTGGATTATTTAAATTAGAAAGATAAAACTTATGGAAATATCTAAAGTGAAATTTTATTTCTAAAAAAATGAATATTGTTCCCAGTTCTGTTACTTCAGCAGCCCAGCAGAAGAAGCACTTTGAGTCCCTGTGAAATCCTGTGGGTCCCTTAGACCCTGGGTACTGGGCTCTGACTTATTTGCCTCCTTCCCTGCCTCCAACTCCATGCTTCTGAATAGAGAAGGCTGCACCAGCTCTGGAGTACCCTGGTGATGCCAGAAGCAAAACAATCTACAAAGTGTCGATGCCAGTGTTTGATCAGCTTGGGAGCAGGCCTGGATATGCTCAGACGATTTTAGCAATACGTTATTATTGAAAGCATGAGTGGATAACTTAAAGCTCTCCTATCCTAAATTCTCATTAAGTTTTCCAAATATGTGCAAAAAAAAAGTGTGTTTGGTTGGTTTTATGCTTTCCTACAGATCCCGTGATGATATTGAGGTTTTTTGAAAACATTTCAACATGTATTATGGAAAAAGTGCCTGGGCAACTGTCTTCCTGGCTCTCACCTTATTGTGCTTTGCTTGTGAGATATCAGCTGACATTAACTAAATATTATTATTGAAACCTAAATTTAAACACAATCACATAATATAGATAAAACTTCTGTATGACCATATATGTCCATGTTATCATATGAAATAACCCATTAAAATGTCCTTTAGACCAACCTTATTTTCATGACGTAGGTTACCATATATTTCTGAGTATATTCTAGGATTTGGCTTTATAGCCATCTGGAAAAAGGACTCCTTTGTATATGTTTT
Source organism: Chinchilla lanigera (assembly GCF_000276665.1). Classification (NCBI taxonomy): domain Eukaryota; kingdom Metazoa; phylum Chordata; class Mammalia; order Rodentia; family Chinchillidae; genus Chinchilla; species Chinchilla lanigera. Next base: position 9,443,986 of record NW_004955424.1, on the reverse strand, counting down.
CTTGGATTTGTTGTGGTGATAAGTGGTTGCCTGAAGGTTCATGAATACGAAGTGCAGAGCAGCTAGAACTTTATGCAAATCCCACCTAACAGTTGACTTCATATTTGAAAGGTATACAAAGTTTACAAAATTCAAGGTCATAGCAAATAATCTCTTGAGTAGAACAGAAGGTCTTAGATGTTTATGATGGAGGAAGAGAGAGGGAAAATGAGACAAGGAAAGTAAGTACAGAGAGTTGCTATCAGCTTTTTAAAATTATCATGTACTTTTTTATTTGCTGTGCTTGACTTCTTTCACACTCGTGATAATGGTTCTTCCCCAGAAGGTACTCTTTCTATTTTTGACTCTCGTGTTTGCTTTACAGTTATTGCTGCACCACAATTATTTTCTAATGCAGAGTAGAAGCAGAGAGGAAGCTGAGATAACAAATCAGGTAGGAAGCTCAGTGAGAAGGCACAATCTTTGAGATCAGAAATGTGTTAGCTTTCCCATTTTTGTAATCAAATACTCAACTCCTACAACTTAAAGGAGTAGAGATATATTTGGCTTACAGTTTCGGAGGATTTACTCCACAGCCAGTTGGCTACAAGGTAGAAACATCATGGTAGAAGGGCATGGCGTAGCAAAGTTGCTTCTTCATGGCTGCCAGGAACCAAACCAAGGGAACAGCGCCAGAGAAAAAAATGGCCCAGGGAACTGATATAGGACCCAAGGCCAGGCTTCCATGATCAACCCAGACATACGTGGAAGTGTGCATCACAAATTCGAAGCCAACCAAATTGACAATGAACCTTAACTATCAGAAGGAGTCAACTAGCAATAGCAAGTAGATGACAGTGCTATGGATTTTGCAGGTAAGTTCTTTTGGCTCACAACGTACATCATTCCCTAATGAGTGATGCTACAGGACGCTGGCACATTTTGTCTCTTGGCAAGCCCATCAGGAATGCTAGATGTAAGTCATTAGCTTAGAATAATAACTCCACAGAATTTAATTACTTTAAATGCTTATAAAAAGTAAGATGAAAGGAGCTGCTCTCAATACAAATGGACATTAATGTTCCAGAATAGAATTCATGTAAGTAACAGTAAGTGTGCTATCTAAGCGATCTGTAACTCATTACAAATGGCAGCCTATTTCACTTGGGAGGTATTTATATACCAAGCTAATAGGCAATCAAGGCTGTGAGAAAAATAGATATCAAAGTGTGGTAGGACAAATTCAAGGAACCCTAATTACATTTACATTAAACAATCAAGTAAAGCAATCTCCCAACAGAGATTCAGAACACAGGAGCCAATTTATACACAGGTAAACTAGAAGAGTGGTATAGACACTTCATAGTATAAAGCTGATCATTCTCTCTCACAATCATATGCATTGCGTGAAATGTAACAGGCTTATAAATTGAGCAAGCTTTGCAGAAGTCCATATATAGATATATATCACAACGCAGTACTCTATTCACAGGAAATAATAATTCCTTAAAGTCATAAGACTAGCAAGAAAGATAAGATGATTGAAGTCACTGAATGTTTGGTCAGAACGTAATTTAATATATTTTTGTTGCTAGTAAGTAGTAATTTACTGTATAGACAGTAGAAAATATAGGACATGCATATAATGTTGTTGTTATAATAGAAAGATATGTGTTATATAGTAGCCATGCAGTCAATGTAGACAAGATGACCTGCAAAAGCCAGCTGTGTGCTATAAAGTAGGATGCACAAAGAGTTACTGTAAAGGACTAAATAGTAAATACTTGAAATTCTGTGAACCACAGATAGGATCCATCACATATTCCTTCTATGTATCTTTACAGCTGTTTAAACATGTAAAAATTGCATCCTGTATGAAAGCAGGCTCTGTGATATATTAGTAGATTGTAATTCTCCAATCCCTTGTCTATAGGAATTGTCTGCTTACCTTCAATTTGCCTCAATTTCTTCATCTTGAAGGAAGAAATCATACTTCTGTTGTTAACCTCTATAAAATATTAAATAAAAAATGGTTACCAAAGACATAAAGTGTGTTATCAGTTCCATAGTGGCGGTTCCATTATGGTTACTGTCATTGTCGGGCAGTTTAATTTTTAAAATTACAATTAATAATAATATAATAGTTATTACAGATAATATAGACTTACTGTTATTCTCTTTTTTTGGTACTAGGACTCAAACTCAGGAGTTTGTGCTTGCCAAAGAATTGCTGTTATTCTTATTTTGATTTTATTATAAAACTACTATCATCAATCACTATTTTCTCCAGAATGTTGTCAATGCTCCTTTGAAAGACACTTTATTTTGGAGGAAAGAAATACCTTTGAATAGAGAATACTTAGGATTAATTTTATTTTTTCTGGTACCGGGAATTGAACTCATGACCTTGCGTTTGCCAGGCAGACTCTGTGAGGCTGAGCTAAATCCCCAGCCCCCATGAATAGAGAATACTTCCACTATGTTTAGGAAGTTGAACAAATAGACATAGGTAAGTAAACATTTTCATCAAATAAAAAGTAAAAAGCACTGAAGATGTAGCTCAATGCAAAGGTCCCAAGTTCAATTCTAGGGACCAGTGAAAAAAAATATACACAGAAATAGAAATGACAGGTGTGCTCTCAGAAGCAAAAACATCAAGTGATTTGCTGGTGTGGTGAGGATCAGAAGCAGTGTGTCGTGTCTGACAAATAAACTGTTCAAATCAGAGACTATATAAATGGTAGAACAGAGGGGCTAGCCCTGTATCAAGAATTTAGAAATATGGTTAAGAATTTGCCATACTGGGGGCTGGGGATTTAGCTCAGTGGCACAGCGCTTGCCTGGCAAGCGTGATGTCATGAGTTCGATCCCCGGTACTGGAAAAAAAAATCAAAAAAAAAAAAAAAGAAAAAAAGAAAAAAAAAATACTAAGAATTTGCCATACTGTATCTAGTGCACAATTAGCAGGTGTTCATGATGGGTGCTGAGTTCCTGGTTTGGGTGCACTGTGGATGGGAGCACATCAGGACAGATTAATAAGACAGGGACAATTATACACAGGCCAGACAAGGGTGCACTCAATTTGGACATGTTTAGTTCAATATTTACTGAAATAACTTGTTTCTTTAGATGCATTCAACAGGTAGCTGTATATTCAGACTTGAAGGTCAGAAAGGAAGAAATACTTTTCAAGTAATTTTACATATGTGAGTTTTTAAACCATAAGAGTGAATGAATTTTGAATTTCAGAAGGAAAATAAAATGAAAAGAAATGGAAGTAGAAGAACATGAACAAAAGAGAAAAATTATGTTAAAGTCTACAGGAAGGAGTGATTTTGCAATTGTGGTACGAGTGAATCATACTAAACGAAAAGTAATGGTGCAAACAAAAATCATGCATAAATCGGAAGAGCAAGCTGGCAACATTTCCTTTAAATATTATAGTTTAAAAAATCATTACATTGCAGAAATTTTCAAAATGTAATTTCCATGTAAATTAAAATGAATTTGTCACAACTGTTCCCTTGTAAAACCTACATGAAAATATGACTCCGGAAGAAATTATGTGTGGTACCACATAAGATTGTGCTTCCTTTCCTCAATGTGCCCCATTGTTAAAAAAAATAATTAGGCCAGTTAAATACAGATCTATTTGCTATAACAAACAAATACAACTATTTTCCTTTTTAGTAATCACACAAGTTTTTTGGTCTTTGAACTAGCGTGGAAAGAAGAGATTTGGATCTGTTTGCCAATGTCAAACTCAATCACATCAAAATCAGAAAGGTGGCATTCACTATTACAAATTGATTCTTATTTTAAAAAAATTCTACACAGCAGGACAATGCTCTTAGCAAATGAGAATGTCATTTGAGCCAGAGACAGCTACTCCCATGTGTGAAGCAGAGCGCTTGTGCTTTTCTTATGTATTTTTACAGATTAATAACATTTATATGCCAGAAGCACTTAATGTCACATATAATAAATATTGAGGTCAAATTGGTCAAAGATAATATACTTCATTGTGCTTCAAAAGTTATAGATTGCAGCAGTCAGATAATGCTGAGGTGTCAGCTACTTCAAAATAGTACCTACATACTTCTTTTGGTATTTGGTGATTTTTGTTCCACTTGGTATAATACACTTTGAACAAAACACTTCAATACCATTATCATTAAAACTTATTGAGGCTTTATGTTAGACAAAGTTTTCAAATATTCACATCAATTTACTCAGCTAAATCTTACCAGAATCTTAGTCTTTGGATGAGATTATTACTTCTATTTTTGAAGATAAGAATGCATGGTAAGTATAAATTGCTTGCCCAAGTGTTTGCCAAATACCAAATAACTAGTAAATAGAAAGATGGGTTTTATACAGATGGCAGAAATCCAAGTCTGTGCTTTTAACCCAAGTCTGCTTCTCACGTAGTACTTGTTTCTCTACTCATCATAAATACACCCTAATGATATATAGTCAGGGACAGCAGATACTGAAGCTGGAATATGCTAAGACCAACTAGAAGAATTTGTCAAAGTACAAAGACAGGGTTAAAACATTACAATATTTGTATCTTCTAGAAGAATTGGATTTATCTTCTTCTCCTTCTTAAGAGTATCATTTAGAGGAATGTGGAGGGCAGTTCATTTAATTCCTGCCTTTGAATGAAAAGGCAAAATTATGTGGAATAGTGAGATTTCAAATATATCCAGTTCAAAAGTCTATAAACAATGCTGTGGGCATGTTAGGGTAGCAGGCTTAACAAAAGGAAAACTATGGAGTCTTTGATGTAAAGAGGTATCCAACTTTCCATGTCTCCATCTAGACTAGAAACAAGATAACTCCTCAGTGTATCCATAGTTGCAGAGCTAAGCAGTTATTTATGAAGATATGGAAATAAATGAAGTCAACCTAAAGAAGACAAACAGAGGCTATTTATTAGTGGGTGCTGTAGCAAGGACGTAAGAAACCTGCACTTGCCTTTGGCCACAACCCAGAGACAGGCAGAAGAATGGGAAGGGTTTATGGATAAGACAAAGGAATGCATCCATTACACTGTCACTGGGAAGGTTGACAAGGGAAAAGTGAAGGGAAGCTGACTAGATTTATATAACTATTTGGAGGACACATCTATCTCTCTATCATTAGCTCTGATGTAAAAGGGTAAAAGCATAATAGGGGTGCTAGTAATCATTGGCCAAGTTGGAAGACAGATATTGGCAAGTAGGAAGAACATGTTCAATGGTAAGGAAAAAGTGCAAGGGGAAGGGACAGGAGGAGGAAGGGAAAAAAGAGCGGAAAATGGAAATAAAGCTTTTTTTTTTTTTCTTTTAATTGGGAAGAGGAAGAAGGGTTGAAAGGAGTGGAGGAGAATGAGAAAAAATGGAATTAAGATATATTATATACAGGTTCAAATTCTCTGTGATGGATGTGATCATTATGTATGGCAAATATGTGCTAGTAAAAAAAAAAAATACTTCACAAAGGAAAGAAAAGTCCTGACTATTCTGAGCTTACTGTTACAAAGGACAAAAGTCAGAGTTCTATGATCATATATGGTTTAAGCATATATTCCTTCCTATATTCAACCTCTCATAGACAAATTGTAGGCAGAACATAGGCCAGTTTTCAGTCCTGTGTAGAAAATTTCCTTAGGGTTAACAATAGTTATATTGCCTGTATAAAGAGGAAAATGGGAAGAGTTAATTATATAAAAGCTTTAAACCAGAAGTCCAAATCTGCTTTACTGAAAAAAAAAAAAAAAGTTTAGAAATCAGGGCTTTAATGGCACCTCTATGCCATCTGATGGAACCAAATTTCTCACCCTAGGGCCATGACAGTTGGTGACCCCAACTGCTGGCCACTCTCCAGATGGTTTTTGTATCCCTGTCTACACCGAAATGAGTCTTGGATATGGTCTATTCTGCGCAGAGTCATGGTAATAATGGAGTACAGAATCTCCATGAAGCCAAGGATTATATAGTTGGAAGTTTTCAAAAGTCAAGGCAAGATGATTAGAATAAAAAGAAGGTTTCAGGCAAATGAGAATGGGGTAAGGCCAATTGTGGGGGAATGATAGTGAACTTTGGAAAGTTAAAGGACTACTGAGCTACAACAAACCAAATAAACTATAAATGGGAAGATGTTTTTTGAGAAACTGATGAGAGCCCCCCTAACATTTTTAGAAATCCATATAGAGCCTTAAAAAGAAGTAAGGGGACATTTAAATGTACCATCAGAACACAAAGTACAATGTACAAAGGCACTTCATTTGTTGACAAAAAGTTATTAATCCTAATCAGACACAAATGTTATATGCTGAAAACACAGAAGTATTTCAACAGTTATTTTCCATAGATAATTATTAAACATCTAGGCAAAGAGCTATATAGGTGACTGTCTGTCTTCTAAGAAACAGAGGAGCTCCACATTAATGCTTATGGAAAGTGCAAGGGATAATAAAAACAATGATCATCCACATAATCATTTGTAAAAATAAGATACTAATTATACATCATGGGATTTTAAAGTTTTGCAATGGATTCATAATAGGAAGCTTTAAAAATATGCCTGGTTCAAGAATAGTGCTTTATCATCAATAGCTATTATTATTATTATTCAACAAGGTGTGAAAATTGTATGAAAGACCAAATAAGCCAATCACAATATGACATAGTTATAAACAAAGAATTATGGGTGAGAAAAGGAATGATGGTTACCACACAACCTTAATGTCATATTACTTTTATATACAATACGCCATGGGGACACAGGAGGAAGTCACATGCAGGGATACTGACTCTAGAAGTGTAACTCAAAGGATATTAAAATCGCAAGGTTGTCTTTTGTTACAATATGCACTTCTCAGATGGCAACTGACTGAACTTGACTCCGGTGAACTTTCAAAACAATTAATTCTGAATTGAGAGATGAATGAAGGGTTTGTTTTTTAAAATTTTCTAATTTAGAGGCTCTTCTATTTCAGACTAATTTAAGTCAAACCACTTTAAATTGAGACATGTCTCCGTAGGGCTGTTCTGTGCTAATTGAATACTCACATATACAATTCCATAATTGCTGCCAAGGTTTTAAAATTGGGTAACTTAGTTATTGCTCAGGCTGATGAAATTAAGGAAAGAAAAAAAGAGCCTTATTATTTATTAAACACAAATGTCATTGATTTCTCAAAAACTCAGATCACAAAAGTAACATTAATTCCACTTAAAAAAAGAAGACTTTTTTATCAAACAGTTGAGTGAGTTCTTTTTTTTTTTTGTTTTGTTTTTTTGTTTTTTTCCGGTACCGGGAACCAAACTCACGACCTTGCGCTTGCCAGGCAGGCGCTTTTGCCGATGAGCTAAATCCCCAACCCCTGTTGAGTGAGTTCTTAAAGATACTTACCAAAAATTTATGGAAACCCAGTTATAAATAATTCTGAGTACAAATTTGGTCCTACATCTAAAACCTGCTGCTTTCTGATACATGACCCTCAATAATTTTTTCCAAGTTATCACAACTAAATAACGAGGCCAGGTGTGGTGGTGCACACCTGTAATCCCAGCACTCGTGAGGCTGAGGCAGGAGGATTGTTGCAAGTTCGAGACTAGCCTGGTCTACAAAGTGAGCTCAAGGCCAGCCTGAACTACACAGCGAGACCCTATCTCAAAAAGACCAAAAAAAAAAAAAAAAAAAAAAAAAACCAACTAAATAAAGACCTTGTTTTTTTTTTACACAAAAGAGAGAAAACAACACAAATGCAAATATCGTACTAGAGACTAGGTAAACAAATTGTATTTTGCAATGGGATTCTATTGTAGTAAGCCAATGATTGAAATAACACTACATGAACTTTAATGAACCTCAAAAATGAAATGATACATACAAATATCACAGATGAGTATATATATCTTGTAATCCTATTTATATAAAGCTTACATCCTTGATGTAGTTTTAAGGATAATGCATACTATGTAGAGTAATAGAAGCATAAAATTCAGAAAAGTCTTTGGAAGAGGAATTCATGATGGGATTTGACCTCCAAGAGAAAAACACTCAGAGATTTTAGTTTTAGCTGCCATACTGAATTTATTGCACTATGTGATAACCCTTTTGGTGCATACTGCATTAATTTTTGTACTATATGTAGTTTATGTTATTTTAATGTTTATGCATCATATGCTTTATAGAAAATTAGGATGGTCTCTAAATGTTTTAAAAAATTTTCACTGAAAATATTGTTAAACACAAAAATAAAAGATAAAAACAATAAAACTTTCCAATGTGGGTGTATATAATGCTACTGTTTTTAGAACATGTGGCAATATAATACATGGGCATGTTTCTTCATATATTAAAATAGATTAAGCACAGAAGTAATAATCAAAAATCATCCCTAAGTCTCTAGGAAGAAGCAAGGTGCAAAAAATGGCAATGGAAGAATTTACCTTGCATAGCTTTTTGCACCTGTGCCATAAAATCTATCTCATCTTCACTTATGAATGATCAAAAGTAACAATACAATTTTTCAGCACTTTGTTTACAGATTATGTTATTTACCCCTATTGCCCACCTTAGGGAACAAGCAATTCCACTTTATATCCCAGGAGATTTAGAATCAGAGAGTTTAATAAGCACTTATTAAATCCACAAAACAATAGTAGAGACAGACCCAAATCCATTCTTATTTCAGAAAATATTTACTGTCATGTTTAGTTCTAAAATGTCTACCAAAAGTCTCCTGCATTTAGAGGAGGGGTATTGGGAAGGTGATCAGAGCAGGCAGGGATTGTAGTCAGCAGTGGATTGATCCACTGATGAGTTTATAGTGAAATGTGCTGTTAGGGAGTAAGGCCTGGTTGGAGGAGGTGTGTCCCTGGGGTTGTGACATTGAAGGCTCTTGTCCCCCAACTCCTCCTCCCCTCTTCCCTTCCCTCCACTTCACTCACCTCTCCTCTCTGTGTCCTCTCCCACTTCCCAGCCTCACGGGTTGAATAGGTCTTCCCTGCTAGCCCCTTTCATCATACCATTTCTTTGTTGGAGCCATTGACCATGGATGGAACCCTTTGAAACTGTAAGCCAAAATAAGTCTCTTCCTTTAAGTGGAGAGTGTTGAGTATCCAATATTTTGACCCAGAGATGGAAAAGTATCTGATACATCAACTGAACACTCTCTGTGTGTCAGGACATGATCAGGCACTTGATGTACTAGTAAATAAAACAAAGAATATTACCCATACAGTACTAAATTCAAGCTGAGCAAAATGAGAATAAAATAAAAATATAGATAACCAAACAAAAAATCTAACATATAAAAACTTCCAATGTATCAAGGACACGATGATAGTAAAGAAGGTATGGGGAGGACACAGTTAGGCAACAGCATTAAATAGAGTAGTAAAAGCAGGCCTCATTAAGTGGATTCAGATTGAGAAAAGGCTTGAAGGAGGAGACAGAATGAACCAAAAATGTATCCAAAGAAAGAGGAATCTAGGTAGCTAAAGCAAGATCCTAAGCAGTGTGTTTGGATTCAAGCTCTGAAAGTCAAGTCTGCCCTTTCTAGGGTTCACTCCAGTCATCACTATTCTGGGCTGAATATTGCAGCCATGGAAACATTGTGAAAGACATGTGCAAGGACCATGGGCAGAGTCCTTAAACATTTTTCATCCTTCCTACCATCCATATCCTGAATGTAGTCCAAGTTCATGGGAAACACAAGATTCACTTATATTCAAAGATTGGGTGTGTTTATTCCAGAATGAAGGAAAGAGAAAAAAAAATTATTTAACTCTAGGTTGCTTTTTAAATTTTTAAATTTTTTATTTTTTGCAGTACCCGAGATCAAACTTATGACCTTGCACTTGCCAGGCAGGCACTTATGCCACTGAGCTATATATCCAGCCCCTAGGTTGCTTTTTTAAAACACATTTTTAAATAATGGTAGGATGCTTTCTACACAGTCCTCTCTTTCAAGGAGAGATAAAGAAATATCTGCATACAAGGAGGCCATAAGGAAGTCAGTATTAAAAATGTAACTTCATATTAAAGGGCGAGTAACATCAGCTCACAGTCTCGCTGGGGGGATCTGAAAAGAAAAAAGAAAAAAGAATGAGACCGGCACCTGTTATTCTTACAAAATATTCTGCTGTAAGGGTGTGAGTTGTTTTAATCTTCTCTCCGCATACTGCTGCTTTTCTTGACCTTGCAAAAGCCATTCAGTAACTGTTCATGATCTGTGAAAAAAGGGGCAATGATCTCTTTCCTTTCTAAATCCTTTGCGGTAATTTAGTGACTTTAATATCTAACGCCAACTTCCATGTCCATTGCCTTTGTTCTCAAAGCTCACACCACTGACCTAATGATGGGCAAAATGACACCCATGTCTAGAGCCACTTGCAACAAAAGACTCTCCATAGCCTCGTACTGCAGGATAATGAAGAGAAATTGCAAGTGGTGAGAGAGCTGCAACTACCCAGGGAGAATCCAGAGATGGAATGAAAGGAACAATCTTGATGATGTCCTTATAAATGTGCCAGTGGTCTAATGGGAGAGAAGGCATGCTTCCTAGTTAATTTTCCATATTAGTGTAATGAGAAGAAATAGACAAACTGCCAGCAGGTTCATTTGGGTAATGTTTCAGCAAGAAGACATGGCAGAGCTCCTACTAAAAGGGGTTAAAGGTGAACAAAAATATATATAATTCTAAGCTGCTTCCTCTGGCCTTACAAAATAACAGAGTAAGGCTACTATGGATAGTGGTTTGCAGATGACACCAATCATTTATAGTTCATTTCTCCTACCAGATTCTGATTTGGGGAAAAGATTTTATTTTAGTAAAACTCTACAGACAGAATATATATCCAGAGTATCAAATTTGGCATTGTATTTCCCATTGCTCTGAATAGCTCCCTGGACAGTCAAATAAATATCTATTTTTGTGAATGCTCATTCTGCCTATTTTCAAAATGCAATAGTAAGTATTCATTTTTCAAGCTAAATAGCAACTGTTCAACCTAAAGACCAACTTCTTTTAGAATTTTGACAAGTAACAAATGAATGTAATATAAATATGCAGTAAATACTTGTCATTGCTTACAGACTGGAAAAACTGCTGACTTCCAGCTCAAAAGCTCTATAATGCAGCCACAGAACGACTGGTTAAAGGATTGTACTTATTAGGTCTAAACATTACAGATCTGCTGGGAATACAATATTGGCTATATGGAGTTTACATGCATACTTTTTTCTTAAATTTTTTACAATCATTAACTATTCCTACCTAACAACAACTCTAGGAGGATTGTGAAATAAGCTTCTATCTCCTACGTGTTACTTTTGGGGAGTTAGATGTAGAAAATTCCTGTCCCCAAAACAGTGTTAATATTCATGGTGGGAGATAGCTTGAGAAAAAGATACAGTTTCTAGAACCACATGAATTTATTGATCCGGCTCACTTGCTGGGAAAACACCTACTGCCTGTTGCATATTTTGTTCCTTTAAATGACTGAGCTTCCAGAGGAATTTGGGGCAACTTCCTTTTTGTAATAATTATAAGAATTTTAAAAAACAATGATTCATAAATGGATTACCTTTTACTATCTGCTGTGATCATGACTAATAAGTGTGGTATAATGGAAAGAGGACATGATTTGGAGTCTAGCCTACATCTTCCATTAATAAAGAGATTTTCACAAGTAACTTAACCTATTTTTATTCATCTGAAGAGAGGATATTCTGAATTTCTGATTCCTAAAATCCTTTATGGCATTAAGAGCTAGTAACTTTACGTGCATCACAGAAATAGGTCCTCTTTCCCCTCATTACATTGTCTCCTAGATAAAGAAGTGAACCTAAATCTTAAAATTATGTTTCAGAGATAGTTTTTTTAGACAACATGATTATACGAGAGCAGATAAAATCCTTGTTATTGGCCATCACTGATTTATTACAATAAATTCACACCAAAGGAAAGAAAAGCTTAAGATAGCTAGCAAGGAATTGTGCATAAATACATGACTTATTTTGCATGCTAATGAAGTTTTATCAAATTATTCTCAGTAGAAGATAGCAGGAGAAATACTTTTACACCAACTTCTGTGCATTACCAAACTGCGGAAATAATCCAAAGTTGTTTCCAGCTGATGTTATTTATCTCATGAAACTGAGTATGTATGTAAATGCAACTATTCTTGAACAAAGTTTAGAAGTTTCAGCCGGTGATTAAAACTCAAATAAGAATTTATATGTTTACTAACACAACTGGAGATGAACGAGACTTAAGCAGGTTACAGTGTGGAGGGCAATAAAGTAAGATTTACAGCTAGTCTCATTAAAGGAAAGTAGGTGTGGGTAATAAGCAAGGATAGCAGTAGCTTGCGAGGAAGTGACTCTAGAATCCAATGATTAATAAGAAGAGAAGAAAATAACACAGGAGGGTAAAATATGAGATGTGATCACAAAATATAGTCAATGTCTAAATTTTAAAAAAATTAGACTTCAAAGATACATTGCCATTAATCTCCTTAAAAATCCTCCCCCGTATTCTGAATACACCTGTCCTATTGCTCTTATTACTTTCTGAAGCAGTTCTTAGATTCTGTGTAGTGGCCTTAGTTGCACGGTTATGGCTGCTTCACTATCCTGAATCAGTTCAGAACTGATGGGTTCCAGCCCATATAAAAATTCTGAGAAGTCACCATGGCGGTGTTCCAACATGGCGTGAGGCCCAAAAAACAACAGCATGTCACTCCAAAACAAACTTCCGCCTTCTTCCCCCAGGTTAACCACAACTTCCTCTTTCTTTTCAGCCCAACTCTTTCTTCAGCCAACACTTTCCCAATCAGCCTTTATTAGGACCCTCGCTCAGCAAATTCTTTGTCTCCCTGCTTCCCTCTCAGAAGGGTCTTGCTTTCTCCTGCAGTCCTCCTGCACTCACACTAAAGGCTTCCTTTTATCTCTGTCCTGTCTCTCATTTGCGACAAAGGAAAAACCTTACAAAAACCTTTACATTTGATGGGCATTTTGACTTTGGTAAATAACCAAAAGTTCCATGGTACCAAATTTACTAGACTTCCTTTGTCAACAGAATCCACTTAATTTTTCATTATACCTTGTAGAGACATCCATGAGAGATTTCCAGAACTGCTGTAGAAAGTTGCAAAATCAACGACATAAGTGTTTTCCAAGCATGGGGGAGTATTTGATGCACACTCATGGCATTTTTGAATTGTAACAAGCGCTTTTATCTAAAAACACATTTTTTTTTTTAACCAGGTCTTATAACTTTGTACAGGATACAATGTAGATATGATCTGAGTGTGTCCCTCAAAGTTTCATGTGTTTAAAGCTAAAGGCAAATGTGACTAAGAGAATGTAAAGTAATTCCACTATAGTTTTTAGGGGTGAGGCTTTTGCGAGGTGATTAGGGTTAAATAAGGTCATCAAGATGAATTTATCATGATTAAATGTTGGTGGCTTTATAAGGTGAGGGTGAGAGACCAGAACACACACACACACACACACACACACACACACACACACACACAATATGTCCACCCCCTACTCCATTTCTCTTGCCATGATGTGCTGTCCACTTGTAACTCTGCCAGCACGAAAATCATCATCAATTGTGTCTTTTCAACACTGAACCTCTGGAACTGGGCACCAAATAAATCTCTTTTCTTTATAGCATAGCCTGCCTTACATATTTCATTATAGTGACACCAAAAAAGTACTTTTCAGTGTCACCTATAGTTGATCATGATGTCACCAAACCTTATGTAAAAAATTGAAATACTGCTGAAAATTATTTACTCTCCTGTTTGAAAATTGTGTATCCATATCCTGCCATATCCTCATGTAAAGTTTCATACCCTTTTGCATTGGGCATGGATATGTGACTGGATTTTCTCAGTGGGGTGACAGTAGCTATGATCTTTTTTACCAACTATGAAAAATTCTTCATACTTCCACATTAATGTGTTCATAATGTTCAATCCCATCATAGAACATTAATAGAACATTAATGATACTAAAATAGAACATTAGTGGTCTTAAAATGTAACATCATATTCATGTAGTTATTTGCATTTTCATGCTTCTGTTATAATAAGATTGTTTCCCCAACCAAACATCTTCCATGTCTTGCATGGCTCAGCAAATCACGAGTATATGTAGTTGGCTGAGTACTGCAGAGGTAAAGCCTGCCTGAACAAATTACAATAACATCTCAATAACACCTCTGCTAATACGATACTTCTAAGGAATGCCCTGTGCTTCTAAAAGAACATTGCTTTGATGAAAGTAAGGTACTTGCACTGAGGTTGGAAAAGTTTTTCTTAGAACTCACACTAATATGGCCACTAATTATATTTCTTGTTAATATAAGTAATGGATGAAATTAGAAGATAGAATATGGTCTGGGGAAGAACAGTATTTTATGTAAGTATTTGGGACAGACTTACATAGGATCTCAGGTTATGAAGCCACTGAAACATTTAGACAGATTCCTGCATGAGAGAGAGAGACTTTGTGGAGCAAAAGTTTGATTTCTAGGAGCAAGGAAGCATTACTTCAGTGTAGAGATTAAGCCTGGAAGATGCTACTATGTGAATGTTTCCTCTTACAAATTCACATGCTGAAATCCCGGCTTCCAAAATAATCCTACTGTAAGTGGTTGGGGGTGGGTTCCATGTTTTGAAAGGTGATTAAGTCTTGGAGGTGAAATCCTTGCAATGGGTTAGTGTTCTTATTTAAAAAATCCTAAAGAACTCTTTCTCCCCTCCAACCATGGGAGGTTAGAGTGAGATGATTATTAGCTTGGAGACGCAAGCCCTCAGTGAACACTTAAGCCTGCTAACATGTAGATATTGGACTTTTACTTCTAGAACTGTGAGAAATAATGTTCTATTGCTTATAAGACACTCAGCCTATGATGCTTTGTTAGAGCAGCCTAAATAGACAAAGGCACAAATGTACTGCAGAAAATTTAGTATTTTATATATTTGTTTTTGTATTTATAAATATGTTTAAGATAGCAGGCATTTTGAGTTGAGTGTGTATAGAAAAACAAAACAAAATCTAAATTTTCCACATACATAATGAATTCACCAAATCACCTTAAATAATTTTACTTGCACAAAGTATTTGCATTTTATTATACAGATATACCAAGAAGTATAGAGTTGAAGTCAGACTTAGTGAGTAGAAAAATTTCTTGAGTTTGGGTTAATTTCAAGCAAATGATTTCTAAATATAAATAAATATATATATAACTTGATGTGTTTTAATTAAAATACATTATTTAAAATTAAACTAAATATTTACTAGCTGCATGTATATCTGGAAATATAAACCTGTGCAACAATTCTGCTGCAGGAAGTGGTAGATCTGTTAAACGCTTACAGATATTAGAGCCAATGGTAAAATTTTTATACAGTAATTGTGTGTACTTTGTGATTCCCATTTATCCCTTAGTAGTTTTGAAGTTTGCTTAACTGTGCAGAAATAACTTGCTTTAAATTCATAAATTTTGTCTGATTTAATATTTGTAACATAATCATATTGAAGTTTTTCCATTCACTGGGTTTGCCAGACCCTGTGAAAGTAAACCATCTCACATTGTGCCCAGTGAACTAAATGTAAAAATTATGCCACACAGAACCTATAAAGTAATTTGCATGTTTAAAAATCTCCAGTTTCTACATTGGTGGAAATAATATCCATTGTAAAAAGTGCCATGTATTGTAGTGTTATTATGTCAGGCAATGTCATGATTCTTTTATATAAATTTCTTAAACTTTTACACTAATACTGTAAATCGGTCCTCTTATTATCCTAGTTGTATAATTATGAAGATTCTGGCCAAATTCTCCCACGTTTTGTAAATGTATAAGGTCATATTGAAGCAAAAATGTTCTGCTATTTTCTGTCAAAGGAAAGTATGGCCTGTTGAAAAGAGAACTGATTTACAGAAGAGTATGTTAATTCATGTCAGGCATCATGGGACACATTAGGAATTGGTGTGACCCCATGTCTCATCCCCACTACCACTGACATGATACCAAATACTTTCCAAACATATGCCAACCCATCCATTAAGCATGGACTTGGTCACATTTTTCTTTGTTTGTTAATGATTGATGGTGTTAAGTGATACAGCATTGAAAATCTTGTTAACATCAAGATATATTTAATCTATTGCTTCTCCTTGATCTCCTAAGTCACTCTGACATATCAGGAAATTAGATTAATCTGACATGATTCATTCTTTGTACAGCCTTGTTTATTACTCCCCAGTACAAAGTAGACCGTGTTCATCTTGCTGTTGCCAATTGATTTCTGATGATAAACTCTTTTTACTTTTTCTTGCATAGAAATTTAGCTAAAATATGACATTCCTTTGTGCTCCATATACCGGTTTGGGAAAAGGACATAAATACACATAATTCCACAAACCTACTTTATTAAGAATTTTTATAGTTTAATTTCTTGATGCTTTAAGTTTAAAATTTTTGAAGATAACATATTCCCCAAGTTAATGAAGTTCTTCTCTATCAGAAGCTATCAATCACTACAATCAATCACCAGACATGAATACATAAAATTCAGACTCGATATTTAACTCACTTATCTTGACATGCAGTCTGGATCAGATATAGTATTGTTCTTCTTTGTCTTTTAGAAGGATATAGTGGGGCTTTTAGCATAAAACTGAGGATAATAATTTCTTAAGGGTTTTACCATTGGAATGTTTCTGCTATGTGTGTATCTTTCAGTTTTGTGAATGTAAGAAAGAAGCATTTAAGGATTATCTGTGACAGTCCACGGCTTGTTCTTTGCCCTTAGGCACTGTGATAAAAACAAACTGTATGGAATCATTATGTTTGACTAGCAGTACCTTATATTATTACTCCAACACAGTACTGAAGGATAAATTAATGTACAATGAAACAGCATTATATATATATTATCATATGATATCATATATATTATCATATGATGAAATCTAAGCTTTAGCACTTAAAAATTTTATTACCTTGAGAAATATCCCCCTGAGAGTTCACACTATTTTGTTATCTGACAGACAAGAATAACAGTACCTACCTTTTTCCAAGCCTTGGAGGAGCATATATTGAAGTTTTGAAATGTCTTTAAATTTTGTTCATGAAAAAACCTGAATAAATCGAAGATTGCTCCTTATAGTAGGGCCTCGATATTTGTTTCCCTTTTACTCATTCACTACCCCTATGGTTTTTTCCAAGATCAGTTATTTGAGTACTTGGTCGTGAGCCTGCTCTATCCTTTCCCTGCTTCTCCTTTCTGGATATCTTTTCCATCAAGAGAAGCCTTCTAAGCAGCCCTTTCAGATGTGGAAATGCCACAGGCTGAACACTTCTGGGAGAAGGACAGAGTAATGTCAGTCAAGATAAACTCGAGGCTTTTGTAGGTAAATGGATGCAACTACAGACGATAATCATAAGTGAAATAAATCTGACCCACATCTGTAAACATATGATTATTTCCCTGGTATAGGAACCTGAAAGAGTAAGGAAAACTCAAAACGTACAATAGATGATAGGAAAGGGAAAGAAATTGCTCAAAGGAAGTAACAACTGGGATGAGGGAAAGAAGAAAAAAGAAAGAAGGAAGGCTATATATATATATATGACAGAGAGAGAAATGTATATAGAAGAATAGCTGGGATAACTGTACTGCTGACGTCTGATGGTATACTGAAAGGAACAGTTAATGCTTAAATTGTTTTATATTATGACCAATTTTGCATGCTAGTATCTGGTAAACTGAGCAACTGATTTGAAGACAACCGTATGCAGTGGAACAACCATTGGTTTGTTCCTACCACCTCGTCTAGTGAAACTCTTTATTATCTCTAATGTTTTAACTAATAATTATTTTTTTATTCTCTTTAATGGTTTGAACAAACTTCCATGCTTACATCTGGTAATCTGAGCAATGAAGTTAAAGATAGCAATATGTGCTATAACAACCACTATTAATTCCTATCATTTTCTTTTGAAACCCTGTATCACTTTTAATGTCCTTGCTTTGTTTTTTTTTCTCAGGAACTGGGAATTGAACTCACGGACCTCCTGCTTGCCAGGCAGGTGCTGTGCCACTGAGCTAAATCCCCAGCCCCTGCTTTGTTTTGCTTATGTTTGTGATGTTGTTATGCTGCTATTGTTTTTTTTTTTTTTCTTTTACTACTCTCTTTAAAATAAAAAAGAAATATTACACAAAAATTTTAAAAAAGTAAACAATATTTAGTCAATCAAAAAAACAAGAATTCAGAACAAAGAAGTCTAATTATTTTCCTAGAAATCAAAGAGGGGAAGGCTGTGGAGGCAGAGTTCCAAGGCTGAATGGAGAAGTAGCTGAGGTTCTTTCATCACTCTTGCACACAGGATCTGATTTATAAGTTGCTTCTCGATAATCCCTCTTAAATGTACTGTACGGGCCTCATTCTGTCGGTCAGTATTCTAAGTTGAATTCCCAACTCAGCAGCACCTAAGAAAGTATTAAATTTGGTGAAATAAGGTAACTTGAGAGTGTTTGTTTTTCCATTGCATACAATATTAGCTGGCCAGTAAATATTATTTACTATATTTGTAGAAACTCCTCATTCTCTCTTTATCTTTTCTGATTGTATCCTAATAAAATTTTCCCATGTTTTCATCTTTTTTAAGAAAAAGTATTTCTGAGTCTTTTTAGTGGTATAATTCTTCCTCCCTCCTCTTCTGCTTGAGTGTAAATTCTGTCATGTTTTCTTACCCAACAACAATAGCTTTTAAATGTTTGGTGATCCTTTGATGTTTAAATTGCATTTCCACTGCATTTCTATGGATCATGGGCACGTGACTTCTTTAAGGCCTTCACCGTTCACTTTGTGTCACAGCTACTGAAACTTTCTAATAGTCTAAATAGCACGCAGAAAACATCATGTTAAAGCAACAGAAAAAGGAACGTAATAACTAGAAATCTTCTTCCCAAAGTTCAAATCTCTTCTATGCACTTAGCTGACTATTCGTAGAGATTTTTTCTTCTGCTTGGATATTGGAAGCAGTTGCTGAAGTTAGTGCACTTAGTTTCATTATACCCAGAAAAAGGAGTTATGTGTGTGGGAAAACACCAAAAGAATAGTCATTTTTATAGGTTATATTTTGAGCCCAATAATATTAACCACAGGAAAAAACATGATTACATTTTTTGAGAGCAATAAAATCTGGGTAAAAATGTGAGATTAAAACATCACACACGTTTCTTGAACATTATCTGTCACTTTCCCTATGAAAATAGCTTAGAATCATAAATTTCTCTTCTGACATCAGTAAAATTAAAGGACACATTAGAAATTGCTATTGATATGTATCACTTTTGAGAAAAAATGAGAATAGTGGTTATATTCTATTAATCTTGAACTGTAAACATAATACTTGCATTTACAACTCTTGCTTATTATTATATAATTTTTATCAGTGTATTAATTTGTTTTCACTTTTTGAAATGATTAAAATCTAATCAATTTATTCATTATATACCTGAATTTTTTACTGATGTAACAGAAATTGAACTTGCTTTGAAATGCCAAGTTTATCAACCTAGTTGGATCTAATTAACATAATATTCAGATTAAATATTTTAAACTGATTTTTTAGGATAGTAGTCAATAAGATTAAAAGGTAGCAAAATAAATAATTATTTACTACTGATAGAAATACCATAATTAAAAATGTGAAGATCGAAAATTACAAACTACAGGCAGAAATTGTTAACACTGACTTAACAACATTTCATATATTTTCATCAGTGGACCAAGAAAAAATAGTAGACTGCTAGATAAATAAAATGTACTATATTGTATGATATTTCCACCTAAGTGCAATTATATTTTCATGCACTTAAAAGGTTAAAATGAACCCTAACTTAACTCAAAAAAATCTTCTAATTCATATTAGTTCTTTGAGCATTGTTCTAAAGTATGAATTCTTGAAATTGGACAAATGTAGTTCAAATTTTTACCAACTATTTTTAACATTTACAGCATTTTCAATATTAACTTTGTCCCGTGAAAGAACAGAAAATTGGTATATTGATAATTTCTTTTTCTTTCCCATACCTAAATCTTTTTCTTTTTTTTTTTTTTTCCGATACCGGGAATCGAACTCATGACCTTGCACTTGGCAGGCAGGTTCTGCACCCCTGAGCTAAATCCCCAGCCCCTCCCTTACCTAAAGCTTTTATTTTGTATTTTCACTACTCTTTAGACGTTTCTGGTTATATAATGATAATTACATTATACACAAATAGATCTTTATTTTGTCATTGAAATGCTTTTCTTTCACCTTTTTCTTCCCTCCATTGTATACTTCTTCATATTGATGGGCACTCAGCCATCACAATAAAAGTTCAATAACTACTTCAGTTCATTCCCCTTCCCTCCAGTAGCACAAAGTGATTTCCTGTATTACAGCTTAGCTTTCTTATTTTTTAAGCTAACCTTTCCTCTTCCAGTGATTTCTCTGTGAGTCAATACTATAGATTAGAAAGACTGTTGTGAGCATTTGTATCTCTCCAAATACATTGTGATGAATCATTGGAATCCTTTCTCCTTGGCGTCACATACAGGATTTGCATGCACAACAAAGGCGCAAATCTTTACTATTTATTTGTTGCTGATATAAAATGCATCTCAAAGGGAAGGAGGGGGAAGAATATCTAAACTGAGATGATTTAGAAGGTAGTTCACTTCACAGGCTACATACCAGGAAGATTATTTCACTGTAGCATTAAACTGACTGATGGCCTTACAGGAATATATGATCTCAACTATTTTCATCTTTGAAAGGTCCATATTAATATTATTAGTAAACATTTGAAATTTATATTATGCTTGATAAACTAAAACATCATAAAAATGAAACACATAGATGATCTTCATTTTAGAAATGAATCAAAGTAATAAAATATTGAAATATACAAGATTCTAGATGACATATTTCTGCATAGCCTACAATAATTTTATCTTAGAGCAATACTTTTACAAGAAGAATTTCATGCACACAGAAGTAGCTCTTCTTTGAATAATTCTTTTTGCCTCTCAATTCTAATTTTAGAAACATCAATAATAAGAAAGACTGGAAACATGTTTTCATTGCTTTTATCTTTCAAGAGCATGCAGAATTTAAATAATTATTTTACCAAATATGATGGTGTAATGTTATTCATCTTTGCAACATCCACCTAAAGTAAATGAATAACAGAAATTATAATGTGTGTGTGTGTGAGAGAGAGAGAGAGAGAGAGAGAGAGAGAGAGATCAGCTTTCACTGATTTGTCCAGGCTCTGCTATTTAACTAGTGATTCTTTTTTGCTCAGCTTGTTGAATAGCCAACATTACAGGCATACTGTCTGGAAAATAGGATCCTTCCTTCTGCTTCTCTGGTTTTGTTTTTGTTTTCTTTTTTTTTTTTTTATGTTGTACTGAGGAAGGAACCAAATCTTAGAACCCATATTTTGGATATTTTCCCTACAAATATATATTTTTGTCTTTTAAAAAATAGAATAAATTAATATAATGCATTATATATTAGAGTAATATAAAGTATACTCGAGTAATATGATTTTTATATTTGCATAATATATTTGAATCTGTAGTATTAAGAAAGCATCTATCTTTACATTTAATTCTTTGGGCCAAACCCTTCTCTGTTTCCAGTGCATATTATGAAGAGATAAATTATTTAGAAATCCCATTTCTAATGTGATAACTCTGAGTCAAAGTCATGGGATGAACTTGCCAAACTGAATTCTAGGAGTCCTGGGAAAATCTACGGTCAGTCGGGGCTGCCGATGTGGCAGAATTCGGCCTTTGTCCAAGACGCCTTCAGAGTCACTAGGAATCCTGGACAATTTCCACATTAAAAAAATCCAAGCAATGAAGAGTGGACAGTCAGCTCAGCCACAGGCTGTAGAAATAGCACCGTGACTTGTGACTGAAAAAAAGGTCTGATTTATGATACTCTCTTACCTTGGAAATCTGTGTGGGCACGAAAGAAATGCTAAAATGATATCTATCTATTTACCTATCTGTCTGCCATCTACCTATCTATCATCTATCTACCTATCATCTATCTATCTACCTATCATTTTCCCTCATATTTCCTTTAAAAGGTCTATGATTAGGAGACAAACACAGATTAAGCTATGTGCTAATATTCATAAATTTAATTCATGTAGAAATGGTTTGGTAATCATGTTCACATGTAAAGGCTATTAATTACAAATATCAATACATACTATCTTGATTAAACAAAGGTCCTTCTTCTTATATAATATAAAATACGTGAGCTGCAAACGCACACATGAGAATTCATATGCATTTTTATGAATCAATGTATTTTAAGGATCAACACAAGTAAACTTGATAGTTTAGTTATAAGCAGTTTGATGTTATTTGTGGCAAATATAGACTGACAAATTCTCTCTATCAAATATAGAATTTATGAGGAGTATCTTCTAAATGGCTGCATGTTGAGAAAGTTTATTGAAGGTGATTTTTCTCATTCATATAATTTTTCCTTTCTTATTTAAATATTGTTGATTTTGCAGGTTTTGACCCAGAGCAAAGTACTTTGGAAAGGATCGAAACACTATGGTTTGTAGATTTTTATTCTAGTCACTTGGTCTAACCCCTGATTTTACATCAATGGCCCAGTTATCCAACAACATATTTCTTTTCTCCCCTATTAATTAATAAATAACTCCCAGAAGTTAGCTTAATACACAGCTAATACTGTTTTTGAAAATTTTTTTTGAAGAATCGATAAATTCGGTGGTCCAGAAAGCACAAGAAATGTCTCTCATATTTAAATAAGGCACATTCAAACTATCATTGACAGACTCTTATTTAATTAATTAATGAATTATGGATACAAGCCTCACATATTTGCTGTAATTTTCCTTCAGCAAGAGTGATAAAAGTCATTTCTATGCCATTTTTCTGAGACTCCATCAAATGTAAATCTCTAAAATAGGAGAACAAGCGTAAAGATGCATTCACAGATGAATATTTGTTAAAGCTACAGACTGGTTAACATGTCTGCTCATAATTATTGCATCTATTTTATATGTTATCTCCCTGGCCTCTCCAAAGCCCAGGCCCCAGATTTTTGTTTTCTATTTAGAAGTATCTTCTAAAACGGTTGGGGAAAACAAATCATACCTTATTTTGCATTTTTTTCTCTTGCGTAATAAAGTTACATCTTATTGTTGGCATTTTGCTTTCCACTGGGTAAATAATTGAAAATGGCAAAGCATGTGAGACCAGGAAGCAGGTGCATTTATTACATTTCTCTGCTATGTTCTTTCCATAGGCCAGTGCTTTTGAGCTCAATTTGACAGGAATTAAATATATTTTATTTCCTGTGAGGAACAAAGTCCTCCTGACAATCACTTCCACAGGAGGGAACAGTGTAAGAATGAAAGCCACGATTTTACTTTGCTTCCTCTAGAAATCTTCTCTCTCCAAGGGCAAAATCACTTCTGAGTAGACATCAAGCTCATGATGTTTTACGTGGCAGGATGAACTAAAAGTAGACGATGTGATTTTCAGTATTTGTTTGCACATGTCATCCTTAAATATAAGGGGACATATATACTTTACCTGTTCTAAAGGCATAAAATTTTCTGTCCACCACCGTGAAGCTTTGCACTTATATTCCTGTAGACAGAAAATTGAATATTTTCAAAGGGTTATTATTTTTATTTGGCATCTGAATTTTCCTATCTGTGAAATGGATAAATAACACTTCCCTTGAAAGTTGTTTCTGGAGATTAGAAGAGAAAATAAATGTAAATTGAATGTGATATGCAGATGAAAAATGCCTGGATTGTTTCTTCTGTCAGAGAAATTGCCCCACAAATATTAATCTCCTTCCATCCTTTTCTACTTTTTAACATACTTGCTTTTCTTCTCATCACTCAGGAGACTGAAAAAAAAAAAAAAAAACTAGTGAAACATGTCTTCAACTTGTAAGTCTGAAGATGGGAAAAAGAAAATATCTATCCATGTGGGTCTGCCAGGTGTCCAGGCAGTCAATTAGGACAATGAATCAAATTGAAGGTAACAACCTAGCCTTTAATTACTTGCAGTGACAGTGTGGTGAGGAGACAGGAAAAAAATGGTAGCTTTCTGGTATTTCATTTTCTTCATGGAACAGCACCGGTGAATGTGAGGTAATGGGAAGGTTATCTCAAGAATGCTAAGCAAAAAGCTCCTATCTTTATATACCCCAGGACCTAGGTGGACAGGAGGAGCAGGGGAAACGGGGGTGGGGTGGGGTGGGGTCAAGGCACTGCCTTAGGCTAGCCCGGAACAAGGCCCCCAGTAACTAGGTCTGCGTGGGATCTGGGCTAGGAATGCAGATGTGCACATGGGGTGCTCCCTAGTGAAGCCATGATTGCTCCACCTTAACTCACTGAGCAGGAATTCTCCCCACTGGCGGAGCACTGGACTGGGAGGGCGGGGCAGGTTTCCTCCTCCAGGTTGGCCACACAGAGCCTTATAACTGCCAAGGGTGAATATCGCACACTAGACTTTTGTTTATAAAGAAACTAGTCAGAAGAACAACCACTATTAATATCCTATAGCCTTGTTTTCAAATTCTGTATCATTTTTATTCTTTATGTTGTTTTGTTTATGTCTCTGTATTTTTGTTATTTTGTTTTTATTCTTTTTGCTTTAAAATTAAAAAAAGAAAAATAATATATATATGAGTATGTACAAGGATAGTTGGGATAAGTGGATCGCTGATGCCTATTGGTTTATTGAAAGGAACAGTTAGTGCTTAATTTTTTTTTCTCAACCAACTTTGCATGCTTATATCTGGTAATTGGAGCAACTGATTTGAAGACAACAATATGCGTATAACAACCATTGTTGAATTCCTACAATCTTGTTTAATAAAGCTCTGTATCATTTCTAATGTTTTTTTTTTTTTTTT
>NW_004955424.1:9411634-9418891 GCF_000276665.1 Chinchilla lanigera | reverse complement strand
TTTTTTTTTAGTATGTGTTATTGCATTTCATTGTTTGATCAATCTTGCATTCTTACATCTGGTAATCTGAGAAACTTCACTGAAGATAACAATATGTAGTATAACAACCATATTAATTCCTATCATCTTATTTTGAAATCATTTTTTTATCGCTTTGCTTTGTCTGCATTGTATATTTTGTTATTTTTCTTCTCTTTAAAGTAAATAAATAAATGAACTCGTCAGTTACTCTTGTGAATGTAAAACTGGAAAGGAATTAACTCATGTTATAGAAGAAATTATATATTGGAAAAAATCTTTACATATCTAAATTACAAATCAGTCATAAACAATATCAGGAAGAAATAAATACATTCACTATTGGAGCAATAGATGACTAGACTGTAATATATAAATATAGGTAGATAGATAGACAGATATAGAGATATATAGCTAAATCTAAATAAAGGCTATAAGTAATGTTTCCAAGAAATATTTAGTATTTATGACAAGAAAATATTGACAGCATAACATAAAGTCAACAATGTACAGGAAAACATTTTATGCAGGCTAAAGTGTTAATCCATCAGTAAACCTGTGTTTGTGCATGTGTTTTTGTGTTTAGATGTGCCTGTGTTCGTAACCTTAAGAAAACAAATGGGCAAGTGTATTATAAAATTTTTGCAACTGTTTGATATTTGACAAATTCTCGATGATAGGCATTTTAATAATTAGTATTTATATTATTATATAAGTGACTGAAATAACTTTAAATATATGGTTTCTGAACACAGGAAAAGGGTCTGTCAGAACTTTCTCAGGGACACGTGTTACTACTCTCATTTGAGACTGACGGTACAAATCAAAAGAATTCCTGGAGCTGGAAAAAGAAGTTCATGTGAACCTTCCAATTTGTGCAACTGGATTTGCCTCTGTCATTAGAACCTACCAATGTGTAAACTTGACTTAGCTTTTAGGAAGGAAGGAAAGGAGGAAGAAAGGAAGGAAAGAAGGAAGGAAGGAAGGGGGGAAGGAACAACTGTTTTTTTAAGCCTCTTATTTCTGAAGGCGCTAATCCCATTCCTAGAGGCTCCTCCCTCATGACCTCACGGCCTCTCAAAGACCTTACTTTTCTACTATCCTCACATGGAGAGTTAAGATTTCAATGTCTTTTTTTTTTTTTGAGGAGCAAATATTTAGACCACAGCATTATGGGTGCCCACTGAGTAGTCTTCTGTTTCTCTGACTTCGCACCTAAGACATTTGTTCAAAGTGATGCTGTCTTTGCAAACATCATCTCTATCATTTCTGTTACGATACACGCTTCTGAGAAGCACAGGAATTAGACAGCACACTGCACTTTTCAAACTTAATGTCATGTTGACAACTTAAGACTTCTCCAAAGAGGAATTCTGTTACTTTTGATTTTATAGATTTGTTTCATAGAACTAAGTACTCTCTACCTTCTGCTAACCTCTTCTTAAGCCTATTCTTCAAACCTATTTTCTTCAAGAAATTTACAGTGTGAGTTTAGTGAGGCAAGAAAATCAAGTCCTGAAATAACAAAGGAGGACCATTTAGATTTCTCCTAGAAAGCTGATGTAGCACAGAAGACTTTCATTGTTTCTGCTTCTTTCCAAAATGATTCCTTCTCTACTAAAGTGTTTGCTCTCTGTGGGGAATAATCCAAAACAGAAAACAAGTAAATTTCAGATTCATTTGGAAAGCTCAGTCAGGTTAACCAAGAAAGCGTATAGTATAGCTGAATGAATATAAACTTTTTTTTAAAATTCCATGTGCTATGAGTACCCACAACCATATAATCACTGAAATAGACTGGAAGGTTAGTCATTTACATTTCATTCCTTTGAAATTAACTTTAACCTTACTAGTCCATTGTTTTCTCATTAATATAGATACATAATAATGGACATTGTAATATTTTAATAGCTTTGTTTCCACATCTCATTTCACTCATGCAATAGAGTGAATTGGTGTTCACCTTCAAGGTACCTTAAAGGAGGAAGCTATGTTTCAGACTTAAGACATAAAAAGAGAATGAAACCTACAAAGATATGTACAGGTGGAGTGTAAGGGTTTTTGTAAAAGAAATAAAGGATTTACATACTGAGTTGAGGTAAACAACCTGGGTTCTTTGGTTTCTATCTTTATCTTGAAACTTATTGTCTCTGGTAGGTAGTGTTAGGCCTTATTCAGAGCAATTTTCTGCTTTGGCTGTGGCTTCTTCCCTTCTTTTGGAAGTCACATAGGATACAGGGTAGAGAAAAATAAAAGACTTCAATTTGCCCATCTGCCTCAGTTCCAGTTTAATCCTGGGGAGAATACTTCTTAGGCCTGCTGGTAGATCATCAAACCAATTTATTTGGAAGAAAAAAAATGAAGGCAAATTTAGAGGGAAAGATCCAGTTACCAATTATTAAGTTCTCTATTTTTAAAAACTCATTTTTCCTAGCAGGACAATGCATTCTAACTCTGGTTATATCACTTATAAGTTATCTCTTATCTCCTAACTTTAAACAATCATGTTCCTTAAATCAGCCACTAACAATATAAGTCATCTCTTATCTCCTAACTTTAAACAATCTTGTTCCTGTAAATCAGCCACTAATAATATATCCCCAAAAAGGTTACTGAGAAGATGATACAAGTAAACACATGCAACATGGGGCTTGATATAGACTATGTTTATTTTTATCAGCCCCTTTCCATCATTAGGTGATTGAATAACCTGTGTTCTGATAATTTCTTTGCTCAGAGAAATGAAAAGTAATTTCAAGATGTTAAGCAAATTTTATTATCTAAATTATGGAAATTTCATATTGAGCTTGGGTTTAATCTATGTGCAAAAGAAATAATGAGATATTATAGATATATGGTGGAATGGTCAGAAGTGTGTACTGGTAGGCTTGCTCCATGTAAGGTTTATCCACTTTTTTATTATATATTGTTTTTGTCTCCATTCCCCATTTCCTCTGCTCCCTTATGCTTTAAAGGCCCTTTGTCGATCATTTACTTGTTGTCTCTAAGAGCCACTTGGCCTTATATTTCCCCCACTTCCCTCCTGCTTTAGTTTTAGCACATAGAACTGACCTCCCATCAGATAAATTGTTAATCTTCTTTACGCACTGGCCTTCAGTCAAGCTGGGTACACTGAAATCACTGAAAGATAACGAAAGAAAAAGGGCAAAGGGGAAACCCAGGTGATTTTTCTCTTTTTCCTATTTTCTTTCCACAGAATCTTGTCTTTCATTCTAACTCCTGCTAGCCTCTTGCCCTTCCATGGTTATAGTTATCACCAAGTATCACTCACCCATATAACGCAAGGATCAATGATATGTGTACATGGTTAGCTTTGTCAGTGGTTTAAATAATACCATGATCTTCTCCTCTGTCTTATTTGAAAATGCAGAAATCATGCCTAGGATATGGAGATTCTATTTGGTAATTTGCAATATTACTCTCTATCACCCTGGGCATGTGTAAATGCAGACCAGCACGCTAGAATTTAAATGACAACTGGTATGCTTTCAAATGAGGTCCAAATTTGTATCTAAAGTTGAGTGGTTCTATGCACAATTTCAGTATTTTGTTTTTCTCCCTTGTTATATACTGAATGTTTTATAATTTGAAAACTATTCAGGTGAAACTGAAGAGCTGTATTGAATTGTTGTTGGTAATTTATTGATAATAGCTCAGTGATTGTGCCTGATAGCAGAGCAGAGCATACAAAGATATGCTGCCACACTAAAAACAGCTAAGAGTTGTTTAGTATTTTACAAAGAATTATCTTAAGTGACTACAAAACAAAGCTGTTAGACAAGCTTTATTATAATTCTTATTTTATGGCTGAGGAAACCAGAGCAGAAGAAGTCTCCTTGACTTTTTCAAAATCATTCAGGCAGGAATGAAAGCCAGGTGGTAATGACAAGACAAACACAGGACATAGAAGGCGCTAAGTGCAAGAATAAACAGTCGGAAACATAAAATATGCTGCTGACAGTAAGCCTACCCAGCATGACGGATCAAAGGCAAATTCGTAGCTCCTCACGAAGTTGGCAGGGGAGAGGTACACTCTTTTGAGCTGAAAGAACTATTATAAAGACTCAGAATCCATTTAGATTTGGTTCTGCTATCCCAGTCATCCACATCTCATTAGCAAGTGGAAGTCAAACTTACCAGTGAAAATGAAACTTTATGAAGTTTATGAAAATGTAGCTTGCAGGGCAGGGGGTTTAGCTCAGTGGCACAGCACCTGCCCGGCAAGTGCGAGGGCGTGAGTTTGATTCCTGGTACCAGAAACCCCCCCCGAAAAAAGAAAATGAAGCTTGCTTGTAGTTCTAACTGAAGGGCACAGCTACTCTTGTCATTGACCAAAAAATGCTTCTACTTTTAGGGGAAATTTTATTGATGGTTTTGAGTAGTCCTTGATTATCCTTTTTGATTAAGTGTGAAGCTTGTTAGGGGCACTGATGGAGATGTAAGGAAGAAATATTCCAAGTAGCCACATAAACTTTGAGCTAAAAGAAGATTGTAGAGATCTCACTGTGTAATTTACAAATACATTAAAAGCTATAGTGAGGAAAAGAATGTGAAAATGGTATAAACACAAATACATCCACCAACAGAACGGAGGAGATAGTCTAAAAGTAAATTCCCACATTTACACTCAATTTTTCAGCAGAAGTGCTGAAAAGTATGCAAAAATTGTGCTGGGAAAATTGAATATCCACATGCAGAAGAATGAAATTAGACTCTTAACTGATATCATATAAAAATTTCAACTCAAAATGGCTTAACGACTTGAACATATAACATGAAGCTGCAAAATACCAAAAGAAAGCATATGGGAAAACTGTTTGTCATTCATCTGGATAGATTTGTGGATGTAAAAAGCACCAGTAACAGAAAATATCGACAAAAGACATTATATCAAATTAAAAACCTTCTGCAGAGTCAAAGAATAACACAGTGAAGAAACAACCTGTAATAGAGTGGGAGAAAATATTTGTAAACCATGCCTTGATAAGTGATCTAAAACATATCAAGAACTTAAGTCCCACAATAAGAAAATAAATAATTTGGTTACAAAGGGGCAAATTATCTGAGAAAGTATTTTTTAACAGAAAACATATAAATAAGTGATGGTATAGAAAAAGCTTTAAGTATTCCTGTTAGCCAAAGAAGTGGAAATTAACACCATAATGAGATATAACTGCACATCTGTTGGATGGTTATTATAAAAAAAAAGATAGTAATGGGGAGGATATAAAGAAAAGAGTAACTTGCAGACTATTGATAGGAATGTAAATCATTGTCATCACTATGAGAAACAATATGCTTGCTCTTTAAAATATTTGAAATCTAACTACCATATAATCCAGCAAATCCCTAATGAGTATGTATCTATCACTTAGGAAATCAGTATCTCAAAGAGTTATCTGTACTCCAAAGCTTGTTATAGCATTATGTACAATAACCAAGATGTGGAATCAAACTAAGTGCCTATCAATAATTAAGTGGATAAATAAAATGCAGTGCATATACATTGTGAAATATTATTTTGAGTCAAGGTAATACAATTTGGTCATTTGTGAAATTATACATCAACCTAGAATAAATTAAGCTAGATTAAATATGGAAGGAAGACAAATGCTACACAGTTTTCCATATATGCAGAGCAAAAAATTGAACTTGTAGAAGCAAAGAATAGGATGGTGCTTACTACAGGATGGGAAGTAGGAATTTAGGAAGATACTGACCAAAAGACACAAAATTTTAGTTTGTTCGGAAGAACAAATTTAACAAATCACTTGTAAATAAAATTATTACAGATAATAGCAATGTATTATATTCTTGAAAATTGCTAAGAATAGATTCTATGAGTCATTACCTAAGATATGATATATATGACAATGAAAGTATATAAGATATGGTAAGATATAGTATAATGGGTTCTATGCATAGTAATTTGATCAATTTAGATGTTTTACAAGGTATATATAGTTAAAACTTGTTGCATATTACTAATTATATATACAATTTATATGCATCTTTTAATTTCATTTTTTACTTTGAAAGAGGAATTTAAATTTCTAAATCCAGAATTGAGACACAGTCTATATTCTTTCATATTTCACTGGAGAATACCATTTCTATGATTCTACCAAGGTAGGACAAATTCAGAAATATTCTTAGCTCAGCAGCCAGTTGTTCTCAATAACTCTATAAATTAAGTAGAGAGCATACATTCTGACTGCCTTTGATACACATCTCAAGAAAACATAGCGCTCAGTTCTTCTATATGTATTAATTACCTATAAATTGGATACCTAACAGGAACATTCAGTTGATACACATTGTTATAACTTTGGGTCAAATTAGGAGTACACTATATCAAATGTTTTTCTTTACACATATGCTCCATTTCTAGCAATAAAGGCATGGTCTAAGTTCTAAAAGGAGTTCTCTCTAAGAATCTTACATTACCAAGTTCCTCCATTAGTGAAGAAAGATTAAGAATTTCTACTTATAGAAGGATTTTTTTTATTCACTACACATTTCCAATATATTATGTGTTATGTTGTAGGTTTTTTTTTACCCTTGCCTAATCTTGTCTCCTGTACATTAATATATAGAAACTCAAATGTATTAAGAATTTATAGGTGGTACTCATTTCCTGATGCTAAGAAAAATAAGATCTTCTAAATTTTTCATTCATTATTTATTTCAGGGAAAATGTGGAACAAGTTGGCGTGAAAGAATGTGCTCTAAGTATGACCTTTTCCCGATAACCTTGATTTTAGAAATCCAAATATGGAACATTAAAAGTTTTAGTCATTTTTTTCAAGTGTAATCAGACAGTTTTGGAAACAAAACCGAGAAACTTCGTGATCACATTGAGGTATGGGTTGATTTCCTCCTAAGCAGGCTACAAATAAATTTCACTCTAACATTCATAACAGGGTATCTTCTAGTTATGGAAATCAATACAAGTTGTGAGAAGAACAATAGTAATGGTTTGTGATGAGTAATATATTTAATGTACTGTGTTTATATCTGCTGCCATATGTATTTTCAGTAAAGCACTTTGCATATAAAAGTTCATGAAAAAAAATAAAAGGATGTGTGCACCTGGCACCACCACAAAGAAAAATGATCTAACACAAATAAATATTGCCTAACATCATAGAAAAGCAGACCATCCTTTTGAATTAAATTTATTTTATTTTATTTTTTTATTTTAAAGATAAAAGGAGG
>NW_004955424.1:9394078-9405846 GCF_000276665.1 Chinchilla lanigera | reverse complement strand
GATCTCCTCTCTGCCACCTCAGTGACTCAGTGTGCAATGTCCGCGGGGTCTTTGTTTTGGCGTCCTGGCCTCCAGGATTGGGTGGGGCCTACCTGGCTCTGTGCGCGCTTTTCGGCTGGGAATCGTGGTGGTATGAGTCCGGCCCACACTCAGAATTAAATTTATTTTAGAAGGGTCATTCAATCATGACAAAAGCAGAAAAAAAAGACAATACTTAGATTTCCTTCCTAAGGAAATGAGATGTATTTGTGAATTTATCAGTCATATCAACTCACAGGGTACACATGGTGTAAAGCTAGGCTTAGAAGTCCCCTAAGCACAGTATTGGGATTTTACTGGTGTCAGCAAATATGTATTAGATTTAAGGTAAGTAACAGAAACAGAGAGACAGACTGAAATATATTAAATAAAAAGTTAGAGAGTGGACTCTTAGATATCTTAATGTTGGAAAATGGCATTAGTAAGCAGAGTTGGTCCACTTTAATACAGTCAAGCTTCCTCTGGGTTCTGGTTTACTCTGACCTTGAAGTTCTTTAAGCTCAAAGGTAGTAACTGCAGCCAGTGGAAGTCAGACCAATCCTACTTATGATTGAGTTAAAGGAAAGAATGCCAATTTGATTTCACACAAATGAATACTAATGAGACCCTCTTACTGGTGACCTTCAGGCCCAGATTCTATTTATAAACACATGTTTATTCAGAAGCTATTTTGGATAATAAGATCAGAGAAAGAAAATAAGAGTCTATATGTATGTGCAAACTGTCAGAAGGTTGAAGACGAAGGCCTACACTCTAAAGCCTATAATCTTAAGTGGAAATTAATGACTATCACAAGATATGTGAAGATGAAATGAGACAAATGATGGTAGAAATTCAGACACTGGTTATACGCCATGGAACGCATCAAAAGCATCATGGTGAATGGCATCTTCAAATGGAGCTTAAGGTAAAGGTAGGAGTTATGCATGAAATAAGGACACAAGATATTCTGGTAAAATAATATTTTAGGTAGACTTTTTAAAATAATACAAGATATTTAGAAAGCACAGGGATGTGTTTGTATGTGCAACATGTACGGGAAGTGTGATGTGAGAGTGCAGAGGTCTGTACAGGCCCTGCTAAAGAGTTGAAAATCTCTTTCCTGCATACTGACGCCATTGCTGAGGTTCTGAGCAGAAGGAGAGATGGTTCCGCTTTAGAGTGGTGTGCTTGGCATACTCAGCGGAATTAGAAGAAGAAAGCATTAAACTAGGAGTCCTTACTGGGTTACCATAGTGACTACAGTGCTGAATGTCAGAATGAAGTAACTGCAACAGAATATACAGGAAAGTGAGCCATCCTGATGTGGAGAATGCTCAGAAGAATGTGATCATCACTGCAGGTGAGACCTAGAGAAAGATGGCGCTGATGCTTCAATCTGAATATCTAGAAGGATAAGAGTATCATCTAGGA
This sequence comes from Chinchilla lanigera, assembly GCF_000276665.1. Classification (NCBI taxonomy): domain Eukaryota; kingdom Metazoa; phylum Chordata; class Mammalia; order Rodentia; family Chinchillidae; genus Chinchilla; species Chinchilla lanigera. The sequence continues at coordinate 9,404,394 of NW_004955424.1, read as the reverse complement.
TAGGGATGTCATCATTTTGAATAAATGATGTACAGGGAAAGTACGATTCACTTTAGAAGTGATTTTAAATACGAAGTAAAAGTAGTAAGCAAGGATACTTTGCTATTTTAACATATAAACTAGATTCTTAACAACTTCATAAAGATGGAAATGATATGGCAATGATCAACTCATATTTATACAGGAAAGTGAGCCCTCACTGATATCAAATATGTTTCCATTTCTTATGTCTTCCAGATACATCTTCTCATTGGCATGTTCTGCATTTTACGTGATTGAGTAGGTTAACCCTTTCGAAGATCAAAAGATTCTAGTTATGTGAACATTCATAGATAATTTTGATTGTTAAATTATTTTTCCCTAAGTCACCTTTGGCTTTTAATAGCCATTAATAGTTTAAAAAGCAATGGTTGTGTACTATGCAGTTACGTAATGCTCTCTTTGACCTTCTCCTGAGGGAGAAGAACAACGGTCTGAAGAAAGTTGACATATGAGATTAGAAGATCTTGTCTAGTGAAAAGGAAGGAGGTTGTAATGTCTACATTAGCTTGAGAACAAACTCTTCAGCCAAAATATTTCTATTGCCAGGAAGAGATTAAACATAATCCAAAGGGACCTGTTAAGATATGACTGGTATTTTGTCCTGTGAAAGTAAGAAAATGACCCTGAAGAAAATTTTTGAAGCAAGGAAGGCATATACACCAATAATCTCACCATACCTAAATTTTCAGTAACTAACATTTCAGTCTTTTTCAGCCCGTGTATACATATTTTAAATCATGATTTTATCATTGAACTGTAACTTGGCCCAATACCTTGATATAAATCAATGTCCCTCATCCACAGACATCTTTGAGTGGAATGCTTGACAATGTCTGGAGATCTTCTTGTAGTCATAATTTGGGGTGGAGTGCTACAGATACATAGTATGTAGCTGGCAAGGATGTTGTAAAATACCCTGGCTTGCATGTGGAAGTCCCTACAGTCAAAGAATTATCCAGCCCTAAGTACTAGTAACACTGAAGTAAAGAAATGCTGGGGATTCAGTCATTTATGAAACAAACTATTTTTCATGGAGATGCCCCTATTGGAGTAACACAAACCAAGCAAAAAACAAATATATAAAATGGAGAAACTACTCCATAGGTATTAAAACTACTGCACAGGCATTAAAAGAGATAATAAGTGGCACCATTTTAAAAGAGTAAAAATGAAAAATTCCCTAAAATATGTTGTTATGTGAGCAGGCAAAGAGTTAATCATATAGCTCTTGGGTCAGAGTCCACCGAGCAAAAGATAAACAGGTACGGGTATGCAGAGAAGGAAATATGTTTTGAATGTTCAAAGAAAAATAAGGATGTAACCAGAACTAAATCACACTGTGGGGAAAATTGGTAAGAATAATTGGAGCTCTGACAGAGGGTAAGTCACTGGACGGTGTTAAACTGAGGAGAGACTTGATCTGATCTGTATGCTTTAAAATTGCTGTCTGCCATATGGATAGACTGGAAACACAATAGGATCAATTAGTAAGGAGAGGGTCCAGCCAAGCTATTTTTGTGGTTTGGGCCAAGGAAATAGTTTTGGAGCTAGTGAGAGATCACTGGATTCTGGATATATTTTGATCATGGAGCCAAAGCATTCTGCCTTTGAGAAGTAAGGAGTTTAGGGGCTGGGGATTTAGCTCAGCGGCAAAAGCGCCTGCCTGGCAAGCACAAGGTCATGAGTTCGGTTCCTGGTACCAGAGAAAAACCAAAAAAAAAATAAATAAATAAAAAAAAAATGAGAAGTAAGGAGTTTAAAGCATGAGTGCAAGGTTGCCAGGACAAGAATATACTCTGATCATTGATTTCTAAGTGTACTGGTGAAAGGAGGTACAATATCCACTGATTCTTGAATTCATGTACTCTGGCTGTGGAAGGAATAGTACTATGTAAGGTACCTGACTGAGAATATATGTGGTACATTACGTAAGACAGAAGATCATCATAACATGGCATTGCTTCCCGTGAAGCCATGACTGATTCCTTGTTAAGCCATTTCATCTTTCATTAACCTAACTGCTTCTGGGAGATGGGGGATGTGGTGAAGCAGGTCCCTGTATAGCTGTGAGCCCTCTGCTACACTTCTTTGGTAAAGTGAATTCTCTAAATGAAAAGTAATATGATGGGGAATATTTTGAGTCTGTGGATAATGGTGCTGGCAGAAGTGCTGGGAATACTGAAAGCAGTCCATTTCCAGAAAGCACGTCTATTGTAGAGAAGAGGACTATTCCAATGCCATCAACTTGCTACCAGAGAGCTGGCTGATTTCCCTACAAAGTGGTTCAATATCAGGAGCAGCTGACCTTTCCTGTCAACAGATTAGGCACTCAAGATTAGTGTTATACAGGTTACCTTTGTGAGGAAAAGTCATGTCGTTGAGCCCAAAGTGTGACTCCCAACCTCTCCACGGTGGTTTATTTGTTCATTTGTCCATTTGAATTGGGATGGGAGTGAATGTGGAAAAAAGTTGCTTGGTATTGACAGAGCTTTCACGTTATTTGTCCACCGGATTTTTAAGCATTTCACACCCTTTAATTGGGAATTCAGAAAGGGCCAGGTACATCCTCACAGTTTGCAGCCATCCTAAGAAGTCGATCTGTGCACTTTTTCACCAGATGTCAGTGGGACACTGTGTATCTATATATGTGAGTATCAGTTCAGAGTCAGAGTTAGTAACTCTTGTCTGGGTATTACTTTACCTTTTGGTTATTTTATCTTTTGCATTTTATCGTGTTCATCTTTGTCCTTTTTACATTTTACCTGTCAGAGTTCTAGTAAATAAGTCTTTTGAAGAAATATTTGGTGGGGGATTTATGATGGATGACTTTGGCAAGTGGTACAAGTTCCTTTCTGAAAGGGACCAACAATTCCATGTAGGGCCTGTGTACTGACTTATAACTGACCTGGCTGAGCATTTATAATGCTGCACTGTGATAATTCAAGTCAGAATTTTGCCACCAGATCTAGAGATTTTTTTTCCTATTCTATTGATCAAGCCATACTTGAATGGGCTATTTCATTACTAAGGACACTGTGATCAACTAGCCACCACTAAATATTTCTGTGGGCCAAGGTATTCAGATTCACTATATGTCCTTTCTTCCTTTCAAGTAGATATGCTCATACTGTGTTTTGTGGCTAAATGTTGCCACATAGACTTCTACTTCCATTTTTAAACATCAACTCTATTAAAATTAGGTAAACCATCTCAGTGGTGACACAAATAGCACCTGATTTGCTGAAAATCCACGCTGTGTGGTCTCTGGGAGCCTGTTAGCTACTGGGGCATACTACACATGGTGCAATGCAGGAGCCTGGTCAGAAGAGTGCACAGAACCAATAGCAACAACAATGAAAGCAAGTCTTCTACTTCAAATGTACTGCTAGCATCTTATACTGATAGATGACATTATGCCAATTGCCAAATAAATCCATACAGAAACCAAATCCTTCACCAAAAAAAATATGAATTTGAAGGTAAGAGGGAGTACAATCCAAGGACAATTAGCATACAGTGTAATATAGAGTCTGAGTGTGAGGATTTCTGAATTTAGGTAGAAGCATCACAGCACTGGGGAACCAGAATTTGTTTATCTTTATTCTTCCCTCCTTGAAAGTACTTTAAGACCACATCCAAATGTTAGGAAGAAAGAGAGAGGAAGGGGAGAAGAATTTACTCACATGGACATACCTCATAGTACAAAGGAGGCTGGATTACGCAGTTGTTAGCTGAGTAGCCTGTGGTCAGCTAAATTTCTTCGACTAACCACCATAGGAAGGACGCGGCACTTTGAAACTAATTTATGTTTCAGTGGCATAATTCTTGGCATGCTTACTAAGTATTCAAATATCTGGCTTATGAACCATCCATGAGCTAAAGTCACAGTTCCTGTTACATGCTGTAATTTTTCCATAGTGTGTGTGTGATCATATCCCCACAGCACTAAGACTTTTACTGGAATCTGAAACTTGCTTCATTTTATTGAAACCATATATTTTATGAGTTCTTTAGATATGTTTGTTGCTTCCAATTCTCAGTAACTCAGTAAAGCTCAGTGTGAATAAGACCCTGCAAAATTTCTTAATGTTTTGCTTAGTACTTACTCTGAATATCTATATTTTCCTGTGGATAAGTACATGATTTTTAAAATGAATTTTGTTTTATGTTGCTAAACTATTCTTCACAATATGAACAACCCAAAGTGATAAGAATGCCTAGTTTATCACATCCTATTTTCATTTTATTTTAATTACACATTTGTCTGAATCATTTGCAATTCTTCCTATCTGTATCTTCATAAAATGCTTCAAAAGATATATTGTGTTGCATTTTTATCAGATATGTACTCACACACGGTATGTCTCCATTATATTTCGAATGGGTTAATTTTAGTTTAAGTAAAAGTGAATTTTAATGCATTCATGTATTTTATCTGAACACATTATTTGCCCTTCCGTGTTGCTCTTCAGTTCTGCTGATACCAGGTTGTACCTAAAAATAATGATCAGATTTCCATATAATTTTAAATTTCTTTTTCTTTTCTTATTCCACTCCTAAAAGTAGATTTTTAACCTACTACTAATCTAATCTACTCTTACATACAAGAGAAGACACCAAACAATCTTGTCTAGTTTTTGAAGATAATTAAAATGCCTACATTTTATTCCCAACTGAAGATGATGATATTATTGGTCAAAACTGTTACTGTTAATCATAATTGAGAAGCAAGTTTTATCATAATGGTATCAAAATTCCACAGAGCAATCATTTCTCTTGTTGCTCCTATTCATGACTGTGGCATCCGGCAGGGTGGCAGCTTACTGCTGGACATCCACATAGCAGTCTCTGCAAAGTAGAGGAGCTTTATCAATACATTACTGCCTACTCTTTGGGGGCTTTATAGTTTTGGGAGTCTGACTTGACACAGGCCCCCATATGCTGTTCATTGAGGATTTAAAGAAAGCCAGTCTCAATCACATGAATAAGTCATTCACTTTCCATTACTCTTCTATGTATTTTACACATCAATTTTAACTCTAGTGTGCAAAATTTTTCACATAGTAGGCAATTTATTCATGTTGGTAAATGAATTTGGACGTTACATACTTAAAAATATTATACAATGTACAGGACAACACTCATCCGTAACATTTATCAGAGAATGGATGCAGAGTTACGCTTAGATTAATGCAGAGAGGAAACTACTCTTCTGTCTTCAAAATAAAACACAAAACAATGAAAAAGGATTCAACTCTTTCAAAGTTTTTCATTTTCTTTGTCCCGAGCACTAGGCCAAAAGTTCCAATGATGACTCCATTCTTTGACCTTTAATTAAACTCATTTTGTGATACTATTCAGTCTTTTCTGGAATGATCCTCAGGGCCACAATTTCCCTGTTTCATGTGGTACAATGTTATGTCTTAAACAAGCATGGAGAAACAGAAACTCGTACCTCTTAATAAATGTCTCCGACACATGGGCACTGCTTTTTTATTTCAAAGCTTAAGCCTCAAATCTCACACATACAAGTAAGTGACCTGCTCGATTCAGGGCATTAATTCTGGTAAAAATGTCAAAGAGAAATGTTGCCCACCTTGAAGCTTTCAACTGTTACCCAGCTTGCCAGAGCAAGGATCCTTTGAGAGAGATGGTCCTTTTGAGCATAGATTCAAAAATCTCAGTGCATCACAGGACTTGGTCCATCCTCACCATCTGGGACCAGAGAAAAAGTCTATGCCCTTATTCACTAATAATCTTCATTGATGACCACAGTTATTGAGAAATAGGCTTCACACACAAGCCACATCTTAATAGACTTTAAATTAGCTGAGCTAAGTTTAGAACCCTTTAACATACACCTGATGGTCTAAGCAAGCAAAAATAATGGCTTTTGTGACAATGGGTGGGTAGAAAAAGCTTCATGTCTGAACTATACTTGTATAAGTTCCAGATAGTGTGAAAGCATAAGTGATTTCAACTGTGATCACGGTCCAGATCTCAGCATGGCAGCAACCTAGAGGACATTAACACTGATATAAATATAATATTAAGCAAGAGAACCATTTCTGGAAACAGTGGGAACTGTTGCTGTTATAAAAGGAAATAAAAATATACTTGTTTTGTAGAGTTACTGTTCTCAAAAGTAAAAAAATTTATAATTAGGTTTATATGAATGATACAAGGTTTTTTATATGAAAGATAAAAAAGCAAATAATAAACTAGGGAATGTGATTTATAATAGTTATGAAAGACAGTGAATAATATTCTTGCTATGAAAGAAAGATTTTTGAATTAAAAGAAATATAGATGGCAAGTAGAAAGTTTGAAAAAATTAACCATGATTGAAAAATGATTTTTCAAAGATATAATTTTTCTCAACTTTTATGATAGCAGAGTTTCAAAGGTCATCATTTTCAGTTATCTCAAATTTGTATGGGATACAGAGGACAATAACAATTGAATAACCTGTCAGAGCCATAATTTCATTTCTAGAATTAACAATGTTATTAATATTGGCATACATTTAACTATCTAGAGAGCTAAACCTGGAATTTCTGAATTACTGTTAAAGTAAAAATAGTGTAAGTGCCCAGTAATAGTGAAAGTATTTATCTTTTTAATTCAATAGATATTTCATTAACTGATAATATTCTGGATACTGTGTATTAGGAGTTCTCAGAAGAATACTATATTTATGGGTTAGTTTATGCCAGATGTTCTCAGTGAATTATGTATAATTAATATTTTATAATTAAAATATAACTATATATGATTAAAATTTTCATCCAAATATATGCATCAGATATATTTAGTTCATTTTCATGATTAAACGGAGTCATATGAGTTTAATTTGTCCACAATTTTATATTAAGTTATGTAGTGTCTGGAAGAAAGTCCCAAAACACATGTCCATGATTACAAATAAACAAAATGATAATGATAATGATCATAATAATATTAATACACTATGCATTTGCGCTATGTCATAATCATTCTGAGGCTTTCATATAGCTTAGTATAATACATAAAATTATTCTAATTTTTCAGGGGAGAAAATCATCATACTATATAGAGTGATAAAGTAACTCACTCAGGTGCTTCAATTAAAAAGAAGAAATCAGTATGAAAATTAGCAGGTTTACTCCAAAGAATAGATTGTAAAATTATAGTTTTGGGGAAAATGTCTAAAAAAAATCCCCATTTGCACATTTTCTCTGAAATTATAATTTGTATACATAATTAATAGTACAATATAGTATGTCTTATTTAATCAAATTATAATAAAATTACAGCAGTTAAAGTTACTACATAAAATTTACAGACATACTGAAAAAATGAAACAATTCTTTTCAGCTAATTAAGTTTACTTAAATAGGTAAGTCTCAGAATGCTTTCAAATATAGAAAATATGTATATAATTCAGAATTAGTTTAAAAATATTAAATGTTGAAAAATACTAGAACAACAAAAAAAATATTTGGATATGGATAGCAAATATGTTATATAGAACCAATAATTAATAATTGGATCTGACATCATGATTATTTCAATAGGTTTGGAGTTTAGTATTATGCCTAATTTTTTACTCTTACTCAGAAGAGTTGTATACAAACTGTATTTCTCTTATACTAATGGAGAAGCATATTGACATACAGGTACAAAGCAGAATCTTATAAAAAAAAACCACAGAACTATTTTAAAAATAACAAAAGTTTGAAAAAACTCCATAAAATACAGAGGATAACATTTAAAATTTAAGAGTATAATATGTTGTATCATTTACTTAAGCAATTTAATAGAAAAAGCAAGTAATAAATATTAGATAAAATCTACTTTCAGCAGAAGAATTTATAATGAAAACTGAAATGTTTTTATATAACTATATTTTTAACATATCTGTATATGTTAAGCATATTTATCTGTAGTTTAATACACATAAAAATATAAAATTCATAATAAAATCATAAAACATAAATATATACAAGTACTCATAAATCTCATTAAAATAAAACATCAACTGTTGCAGTATAAGTGACTTGTTCAGGGGGTGAGGATTTAGTTCAGCGGCACAGACCCTGCCTGGCAAGTGGAAGGTCATGAGTTCGATTCCAGGTACCGGAAAAAAAAGAAAAAAAAAAGAGAGAGACTTGTTCAGTCTTAACATCAGTGGGCTTTATAAGCATGTTTTAAAACCTTGCCCGCCCAAGTAGGCAAACATGCAAATACCCACACACATGTGCGCACACACACACACACATAGATTAATGCATATCAGATAGATAATTCATGCAAAATTTTGCCTTGTATAATTAAAAGATTGAATGATATTCACATAAAATACATGAAGATCTTCAAATATAGACCTATTTACATCAAATATTTTTACTGTAAATAATGAATTTTTTTGCTTTGCATATATTCTTGGAAGAAAAGTAAACCTTGATAATGCATTAGGTGTGAAAAAATCATAGAACATTTTAAACTTAGAAATCCTGTCAATCATAATTTGAATCTTATTTGTTTTTTTAATTTTTACTAATTTTATTTGTACATTTTAGAATACATAATGATCACATTCATTAGAAGATTGTATCTGTATATGATTTTTCTTTTTTTTTTTTTTTTTTGGTTTTTCTCCGGTACCGGGAACCGAACTCACGACCTTGCGCTTGCCAGGCAGGCGCTTTTGCCGCTGAGCTAAATCCCCAGCCCCTGTATATGATTTTTCTTGATTCTTTTTTCCCTTATTCTTTTTTCCTTGAACCCCTCTTCCCCTCCTTATTTACATAAGCTTTGTTTCCATTTTCTTCCTTCTATTCTTTTTTCTTTTTTCTTTTCCCTTAGAGGTCTACATAAATTCAGCAATAATTTACTGAATATGTATTATCTTCCAACTAATGCGCTTACTCAGAAACTGGTAAGTTTTGAGCAAATAATAACCAATTAAGAGATTCTAAATACTGTACCTTTAAGTTAGTAACATAATATACATGTGTCTTTGCATTAAATAATCAAAACTGCAGACTGCAATTTCAAAGTAATTATACATTATTATCAATAAGACACTATTAAAATTAGAAGATGTTAATGAGGTATTATTGACAGATAATAGGCTTTTTATTTAAATGAAAAAAATGAAAATGAAAAAAGCTAAATGAAATAAATGTAGGAAGGAATAATTAAAAATGATAACAAAGCTGTAACCAGCATGTAATTTATTCACTTACTGAAAAAGATGCATTGATACAATGAATCCTAAGCATCTATAAAATAATATCAGATAAGATGACTCACCACATAGGAAAATAAAAACATCAAAATTCTACATGAAGAAAATGGGTATATTAATAGTGGTATAGATATTAATATAAAAATATAATTTTAAAGCACTAATTTGAGAACCAGAATGAACTAGACTATTTTGAAAGAATTTATAATTTTAAGATCTTGCTTAAGAACAAGTGGAACAATATTAACCAGTGTTACTAATTGGATAATAATGAAAGAAACATGGAATTGTCAAAGAATTAAGGGGAAAAATATGTCTTATGCAAATAGTTTTAATATTACATTTTGTGGAAATTAATTGCTATTCTTTTTTCTTTATCTTTCCTTCCTTTTAAAAATATTTACTTGTTGGGGATTTCAAATTATAAGCTAAGGCTAGGGTTTGGTGGAGGCCTTAATAGAGACCATAATGGTCTTGTCATGCTGTGATGATCCAGAGCAAGATTACATCAACATAAGATCCTCACCAATTTAAGATCACTACTGCTCTTTGAATCATCCGATAATCCCTCCAGTTATTGTGTACACCCAATAAACAGTGGCTGGCCTGGGATGTTGTTGTCTCTTCCCATCCTGAGGCATTGAACTCCCATTCCCCAGTCATGCATTACTAAATTTGTTTCTGTTTTATTCTTCATCTTTGTTGTGCCTCTCACGCAGGCAGCTGGGGATCTTGACAAGGTCCGCAATATTTGGCTCTTATCCTGATTATCAGGGCATCCTGATTAGGCCCAGGAGGGAGAGATGGAGGATGATTAGACCCTGAGTGGGAGACACATCCTGATTAGACTCTGAGTGGGACAGACAGAGGATGTGAGATGGTGAGAGGGCTCTGTTGGACAAAACTGGAGATGTCTGAGAAAAAGTGAGAAAGTGCTTGGCGCCACAGAAAGTTTTCAGTTTACTGGGATAATGGGGCAAATTTGTCAGTAAAAGGACAAAGATATGTGCAATTGTTCTGTATGGTTTTTTTTTTTTTTTTT
>NW_004955424.1:9351492-9393978 GCF_000276665.1 Chinchilla lanigera | reverse complement strand
AGACTTCTGACCTAAAGAACTGGGAGGTTATAAATGGTAGTGTTTCTAGCCACTTAGACACATATGCTCGTGTTTGTTTGCTCATCACTCCGATGTTTCTCTTTTTTTTCTTTTTTTTGGTTTTTCTCCGGTACCGGGAACCGAACTCACGACCTTGTGCTTGCCAGGCAGGCGCTTTTGCCGCTGAGCTAAATCCCCAGCCCTGTTCTGTATGTTTTTGAAGTGGGCCAGAGCTCAAGTCAGCACCTGCACATTGACAAAAATGTTCCAAGAAATTTTTAAATATAATTCGTATTTTCCGCAGGTGGGAACTTTGGATATTCAAAATTGGGATAAGGTAGGAGAAAATTTCAAGAGTTCATGGCAGCATGGCAGAGGAGAAACTGTTTCTCCTGAGACCTTTTTAGTTTGGGATCTGGTAAAATCTATTTCAGGTCTGGTAAGTACCAGTACCCTCAAAGTTCCTGTTTCAGAGCAGAGCAAGGGAGAAAAGTGTAAAGAAAAGAAAAATATTGCCCACTGCATCACTGGCCCCTGGGAGAGACCCCAAATCAGATGAGACTGACAGAGAAACTCCGTGGTCTGCACCTCCAGAAATTTTATAACCTGGTATATGTGCTAGTGGTGCCAAGGTTGTGAGCTTGAGCTGTTGGGGGAGGGGCAGGGAGCCTGAACATCTGCTTTGTGAAAACAATATGTTGGTTGCAGTGAGAGTTATGGGCTGTGACCCTACTGCACGCCCTGGCTTGGGTTGCTTGGCACACGCTGGCTATGCCTTTCCTGTGTCCCTGCCTGCACCCAGCACCCCAGCCCCCACCCTCCCTGCACAACTAGCCGCCACAGCTACTGTCTAATAGTAGCAAACAGAAGCCTGGAAATATTTGATTCCATGCCTTGTTCACTAAAACAGTCCCAGTAATTTCCATAGCCTTATGGGAAACACACCCTGATAAATATTGCTACACATATTATTGTAATATGTCTATATTGGTCATCATCAAATAGTTAAACTTTCTGTGGGTAAAACAATAAGGTTTTGTTAAAAGATGCTCTTGGTAAAAAGTAAGAGATAAAGATTTCCATATCGCTAAGACATTCATAACCACTAATCTCATGTTTATTAAATGTATTTACGTCTTTTGGGTGTACAGGTCTGATAAGACATAAAAGTGGGATTATTTATGGTGATAGCATCTTTTTTTTAGGCTCAGATATCTGCCTTTCTCTTGTGCTCCAGCTACTGTGACAGGAGGTACATATCAAGCCAACATGATGTCACTGGTCAAATGACAGTTTTAAAAGAAAACATGTAATATATGTTATATGCATCACTCTGTTTTATACTATGATGGACAGTTTAGTGTATTACAAAAATAAAATTATCATGATTGTTAGGTTGAAAGGCCATATGTGGCATTTGTTCTCAAATTTTCTCTACAAACTGTACGTAACTGTTGTCCATTAACATCCTGCAGAGATTCATCAAGCAAAATAAACATTATTGATTAAAAAATAATAGTGCTCTGGCTGTACTTTATATTTCAAAGTGCTTAATATTAGGACTAAAGTATAATAATTATGCTCACTTCTTCCACTACAGTGCTGATGTCAATGTTCTTCTTTTCAGGGTGTTCAATAATTAAGTTTAGTGGCCAGAACTGGAAAGATTACTGGGTCAAGAGGACAACCAATATTTTGACCTTGACCCTCCAAAGTCAACAAGGCAGCACATGAGGGAACCCTTTTACAAGATGCTATACCTTTTATGAGTCACCCAATCTCCTGAGCAGGGAGATTACTAGATCCCAGAGGATAAGAATCAACAAGTCTACAGTGTACTAAAGGAAGGTCATTAAGAGGGAAAATCTCCCATGGTTTTACAGAAAACAACATGGTCAAACAAGGCTGTGGCCCACCCTGTTGGCTGACACTGAAAGAGAAGCTGAAAAGCTCTGTATATGGTCCTAAAGAAATGCCTGAGAAGACTTAACAGACCTTAATAGACAGCAAGAGGTCAAGTTTGATTAACACACATCTCACTTTAACTTGATCTTGAACACGCAGGAGACAATTATAACAAAAGATGTATAAAACTAAGCCATAATGATAAACTAGATATAAAAAGGGGGTCCAATCATTGACCTCTTCGGGCAGTTTCCAACTACACTGGTAGTTTACTACTGTCATGTGAAAAAAATCTATAAAACCACAACAAAAATCTTTAAATTCTTTAGCCAAAATCAGCTAAAACTAGAGGTACTTGTGACAAAATAATACTCTATCAGTAGAGAGGTCTAAGAGTCAGTGGGTTGCAATCATTATTCTAGTCCCTTAGGAGCAGTTTTTAAACTTGGCTCTTTTCTCAATCTGAATTTCTTTTCTAGTGCTCATCCTTTGATTATACATGATCTAATTGCTCCAAAGGTTTGTTTTAAAACACTATTATAAAAAAAAGTGTGAATATGGTTATCTCCACATGGACAATTGTTGCTATTTTAAACTTAATTTTTTAAAATCTGGTTTCAGAAAGTAAACACATTCTATCAGAACTTCATTGCCAAATGCACAAATCTAACAAGCGTACATAGGGCTCAAATACTTTAGAGGGACACCCAAACAAGAAAATATGATGGCCTAATGTAGTTTATAACATGAGGTGAGGGATATGCTTGTGCATTAATAGACAATGGAACACTGTTATGGCTGCCCTCCCAGAATGTGCAATGACAGAGAGAGGAACATCCAAGCCCCATGGTGGAGCTTGTTCCTGTCTGGTCCTCCAGTGCAAGCATTCTTGAGGATGACTCTGGTGGAGAGCCCAACACTGGAAGTCCTGACTTCTATGCAGGCTACAAAACCCATGACATAGGACACCTGAAGAGGACACTCAGGAGTTTCACATGCCAATGACATGACAAGGCCTCCCACAGTCTCCTGAGAATATATTTGTTGCTATAATGGCCATCATAGCCTGTGTACTGTTTCAACTGCTGCAATTACAAAAGCAAAAAGGGAGAAATGTTTGGGACCATAAATTATACATTGAGGCTAATATCTATTGTCCTTAATGATCCTATGATGCTAAGACACTCCAAGGCAGGATTACATCAGTATAAGATCCTCATCAATTTAAGATCACTGCCATCAACTGAGTCATTGAAACTGATCCTCATGAACATATGATCCTTCTCAGGATGAGATCACTGCTGCCCTCTGAATTGTATAATAATCCTTCTGATTATTGTGTACACTCAATAAATAGTGGCTAACCTGGAGTATCATTGTCTCTGTCCATCCTGAGGCATTGACCTCCTAGACACACTTTTATGAATTACTAATTTTTAAAATTTTTTCCATACCTCTCATACAGGCAAATGGGGTTCTTGGCCAGGTCCCTGGTATTTATTCTTACTTTTTAGTGTTGGAAATCAAACCCAGAGCCTCATGCTGGGAATCAAAACCAGAGCCTCATAGCATTACCTACCAAAGCCATGTAGGCAAGTGGTCTACCATTGAGCCAAATTCATAGCCTAAACTCCATTTGTATTCTTCTAACTACTCAAAGATTTTAAAGATTTTAAGGGTCTCAAATTATTTTAGAATAGTGTAATATATTATACAAATTAGATCATGTAGAAGAAAGATCTCTATTTTTTTCTATTACTCTATCCTCAGAGATTATAGAAATCTTATTTCACATTAATTTCTGAATAACTATTATTAGCATGTCTCATCACCAATGAATGAAAGAGAAGAAATAAATCTAAATTAATAATGACTAGCACTTTCTTTATTATTTACTATTTACCAGGCACTGTTCTAGGGGCTTAACTTATCACTTCACCTAATTGTTACCAAGTTATTTGTGAAGTAGGTGCAAATGTTATATAAGGAAACAGAAGCATAACACAAGTCAATTATAGTTAATTTGTGGAGCTGCATGGAGCTTGCTGAATTTTGTTTGGTTTTGATCACCTGGAAGCTGCACTTTGTTGCTTACAGGGTGAGCATACCAGAATAACAACTGATGGGATTCAATAGTCATTACTAAAAAATTAACATTAGCCAATTGCCTGGATTAATACACTATATGGACTATTATTCCTAAAGCCAAAATGAAAAAAATATGCATGGTTGTGTCTCTCTGTCTCTCTACTTTATGTTAATCTATTTTCTTAAGAAAAACTATTTATGTAGCATTATATACTAAAGGTATTTTCACATTGCTCTGAGGAGTCAATTGATTTAAGTTCTGTAAGTATTCTACCATGTGAATATTTTTCTTTTTTAAAGTGACATGAATAATTAACATCATTTCTCAAGTCTCCTTGGGACCCATACACAGAAGCTGCTTTGGAGTCACCATTTAGAATATATATGTAAAAGTTTTATAATTTGTATAATTCCAATATAATTAGGTACTGTGGGAATGTTAGAGTGATCTTATCCCTATGTATCCTTAGCTTTTTATACTAATGAATATAGAATATTATTTCATGGTACTGCATTTGTTTTCTCCTGTTATAATTTGTATACAGGAAAGTGAGCCCATTTTGAATGTACTATGTGCAAATTTTGCTTATCAAGGTATAGGAATTACCAGCACCCCGTAATTTCTGTGTCCCTTTAACTCAGTGACCGCAAAATTTTGATAGGTAATTACCCAAAGTGCAACCCAAACACACCAACTTATCACAAGATATCCACAAGGCAATTAAACATGTGTACAAAATTTCAATTTAAAAAAAGCAACTATTAACATCTTTGTTCTTAAAAGAAAAACAAATAATATACATGCCATTAAGTTCACCACCACCCCACTCCAGGATTTCTAGACATATAGATCAGATTAATATGAACAAATTGTTGGTGCTTTCTTTCATTTTTGGTTGCTTTTAGGATTGTGCTGTGTCTGTAAGACCATTATTATGTATCTGCATTCGGATTTATTTCAGTTTGTCTTGGGAATTGGTATAGTTCTTTTTTTTTTTTTTTTTGGTTTTTCTCCGGTACCGGGAACCGAACCCACGACCTTGTTCTTGAAATTTTCAACAATGTTAGAAAAATTTAGCCACTTCCCTCAATTTCTTTAAAACTTGTTATTCACATGTAGCTCTTTTCTGTATGCTTTAGTCTCCTATTTTATAGCATTTCAATATTTTATTCTTCAGAGTGCTTTTAAATCTAATTTAAAATTGATGAGTTCTGTCCATATACAGTTCTAATATGCTACATAACACGTCTACAGATCCATTAATATTTAAAATATATTGACATTCTGTTAAGATTAAACTGTTGTTATCTTTCTAGATCCATTTTAATTACTTTGTTTGCCATAAACAATATAAATTCATTATATATATTTAAATTTATGTATACATATACACATATTTATGAGTATTTGATATCATTCATTGTATTAATTTTACAAGTTAAATATTCCAGAATTTCCCAACATAAATTAAATAACAAATTTAGATAAAGTATATGCTCATGGTTTTAAATACTTGTGGCAGATATTTCTATATCTAGAGTTCAAGCAAAGATATTTTGGCATTTTTGTCAGCTCTGATAATTTCTTAGTATTTATATTTGCATCTGAATGTTGGTAAACTTCATGGATCTAGGCGTATTATCATTATTACAGAACAGTGAGAGAATAATTTGGGACTTCATGTGAAATAGCTCTAACAGCAGACCTTGCCTTCCAAGGGAAGAAAAGAATCCTGGCCTTTCTGTGTAAATAAAATTTCTGTAATTTACATGATAACTTGTGGTATAATTCCCTTTTGAAATACAAACTCTCGTACCTCCAGGAGGAAAATGTGTTCTCCAGAGACATTTAAATCATCTTTTAAATTCCAAGCCCCATCCTTTAACTCGTTTCAGTTCTCTTTTTCAGAAAACCCAAATATCCAGAAACTTCGAGATATTTTTCCTGCCATCTTATAGTGTACCACTATGCGTAAGTTTTTTCATTATCACCTTTCATGTTGGGAACACTCAGGATTTTGATAGTCCCAGTCAAACTTGGGGGCCTTCATTACAATACCACATATATTTAACTAGAAAGCTTCATTTCCTTTATTAACATTGCTATTAGAACTTGGGTTTTAAATTGCCAGAATCAGGAATGCCCTCAAACCCCTTTCCAATTCAAAATTAGAAATGTAATGTTCAGTCCTTTATTTCTGCTACCTAAGAATTTTCCTTTGGTCTTTGCCTTTAACTTTCATTTATCTTTTTGAAGTATCATGCTGCATTTCTGTGTGTCTATATTTAAAGAATATTCAAGTTCACTTGTTACATTTCAGAAAGAACCAACTGATGATTGCATTTTATAACAATAATAATGATAATAGAGATCCATGGTGTGTCCAGATACAACAGAAATTCAAAGATGTTCAATTACAGTAATCAGCTAAAAGTCGGTATGATAAAACCTCACTTGGAACAGTAGAAAACTTATGCCCAAGGGTATCTGATGAAAAGGAAAAAGAAATTTCTGTGGAAGAGCAAATTTGGCACTTCTGTGTAAGCAATTTGCCAATAGTTATTAAATATTCTGACAATATTTATGCTTTCTTCCCTACTAATTTATACTCCAGAATTATTTTAAGAAAATTATGAGGGATATGTGCAAAGAGCTCCATAAAACGATGTTCATAAAAGGGTTTTATATATATGTGTGTGTGATATGATTTATAAAGTAGAAAAAATTTAAATGCTAAATAATAGAGTTTTGGTTAGGAGAATTATAGTATGTAGTACTACGAGCTTGCAAAATTTAGATTCATACTGTAGAAGATATTAACATGAAATATTCATAATATGTCTATGCATGAGAAAGTAAGGCAATGAAGTGTGTGCAGGGTTCAACATAATTTTGAGATGATAGAAGTGTGTTATTTATCAAGCACTGCCTACAGTATGTGGCAGATACTCTTTACCTGTTCTAATTTACTCATCACAAAAACCCTAGGGAGAATGATTTTATCCATTCAGAAGCTGGGAAAACCAAAGTTTGCATAAGTGTCCATTTCCACACTTAGGAAAGAAAAGGCTGAGGTAATAACAGAGTAGTTTACCTTTAGAAGCTATCTGGTAATATGTCTTCATCGTCTCGTTACTCCTTTGATCAATGAGATTTTGCTTATTTATCACTTAAGAAATCCAGACAAACAAAGTAAAAGTGATCAAAGTGGCAACAAATTTCTCATAAGCATTTAATAAGGATTCATGTAATAGCGTAATAGGTTTGGTTTTTCTTATGTAAGACTGTAAAACATTAGCGAAGGCACACTATAGTGAATACATCAGTATTACATTAAATGCAGCTGCCCTGGTCATTTGTATTTCCCATAATGCCCATTTATTTATAACTTCAAAAATATTTTTGCATGGACCACCATGAAGATCATTACAACTCATTTTTTATGATTTTTATTTTTGCTAGAGACTACATGGAAATCAACAAAGACAGAAAAGCTGGGTCATTCTGAACAACAAACTGGGTGGAATATGTCAAAGGTAAAAACAAAACAAAACAAAACAAAACACATGGTTAACAGATTGCATCAGATGTTTCCTGAGATGAGAGGACGTGGGCAGGACACAGTGCTCAAAATGACTCCACAGCTCCGAGCATTGAGTGCGGAACCAATCAGAAAGCAGTAGTTGCAGCGCTTCATTTGATTGACAGTGCTCGCAGGAGGAATCAGAAAAGTACTATTTTCAATCCTTCATTTATATGTGGGCAAACCAAACACGTTCAGTCCTTCATTTACATCAGAGGAGAAGCCAAGCAAATCTTTCCAGAGAACTGTTTCTACGTGGCTTGAGCCCAAGTGAGTTTTTGATAGGATAAATATCCCAATTATTTCCAACACAGACATTTTGGAACTAAGGAGTTCTCCCTCTTCATTGTCAGACCTACATTTGGTCGGTAAAGAGCGTCTCTTTTTGGCCTTCAATAAATGTACACCTTCATTGCTTTTTCTGAGTCTTGTCCAATTATCTGTTCGGAACCCCAAGAATGTGGAAAGAAGTTCAATAGGAACCCACCTTCTCCCCAAATCAAGTAACAAAAGTACTAAAAGGAAAAAGACAGTTTTGAAGTACTGTGCTATCACTGCGCTGCACACACATTTTGAAGTCCAGGAGTTCACATGGAGAATTGAATTTGAGTATCTGGAAGAGACAAGAATAGGAAAACAAAAAATAATTACATTTTATTGCATTTTTGCTATCTGCTACATGCAGGTAGCAATTAACCATCACAGTAAGTCTTTCAGAGCAACAACAACAACAAAATATGCTACTTCTCCTTTGACTGTTGAGAAAATGGAGTTCGGAGACTGTGGTGCATCATTCCTCACCAGAATGATCACTCAGGCAGCATTACGCTCCTTAAACCAAGCGGGATTCTGGCTATTCACTTGGTGTGTGTTTTGCTCTCCATTCACTGACTGAACACAGTTTTAAGGCAATTCTAAAATATTCTCTATGCACTCTGTTAGAAGGTAAAAATGCTAAAAACATTATGAGTATTTTTCCCCCAAAAGAAGAGTTCTGACCCAGAGTACAGAGCTAGACTTAAAAATCATACAATTGCTTGCCACTCAGGAGGCTCCAGCAAATGCTGCCGAGGAGTTTGGGTAATGCTTTCCTGAGGAGGTGAAGAGAGATGTAAAGCACAGCATATAGCTGGCTGTGACTAGAGGTTGAAGGATTCCTCATGGGTAGGTTCCTGAAGGCTGTTGCAAGTCCTTCCAGACTTCTCCGCATCAAGGTTACAGGGATCCCATGTATGGGAATAATGCAAACTGAACGCAATATTTGATTTTCAGAATTTCATCTCTCCATCGGAGGTTTCACAATTGCTGTTATTTCTAGTAATATCAAAACTTTCAAAAATTTAAAAAAGTCATCTTACTTGCAAGCAAATACAAACTGTATTAATAAACCTGTCCTTTGTTTGACCTGATTCTTTAACACTCAAAAATTAAACCCTACATGGCATTCATTGTATAATCAGAAATATTTGTATATATATATATTAGAGTTTATACTTAGAAGCTGAAAAATGTAATAAATATTGCCTTTTCAATTTATTTAGGATGTCCTAAATAAGGTGGGATAGAGTATAATTTACAATATATTATTGAATCTCAAACTTAGTTTTCAAATAATACCTATTTTTTCAAATTAATAGTCATATATGAAGAAAAAATCCAACATTTCTGTTTTTGTACCCCTGAATTCTAAACACCTGTCTCAGCCCCAATGAATGGATCATCTTGTTTAAACCTTTGTGTTTCTTTCTCAAGATTTTTAGAATCCATATTTTCTCATCAGTTATTTTAAATGCATGCATTGTGATATTAGTCTTAATCATCAGCACCTTAATTCAAATCTTCATTTTCAACCTAAATTTTTGTAATCACCCTTAATTGTGCTCCAGCTTTTGCTTCCTCTTTGCTAGTACTGCAAAGATAAACACAAGATTTTTCTTGCCTTTCAAATAGTTGCATGCACAGCCCTTCACTAGTAATGAAACTAGTCCTGTGTAATTTAGCTGCACAAGAAAAGTCCTCTACAATCTATTTCATTTCCAATGTTTTCCACTACTACATTTTCCTTTCAGGAATATCTCTCCTTGTCTTCCTGACTATAACCTGTCATAAACTTCTGAATCTCATACTGGCCATTCTTTCTTTTGTCCCCATATATCTTCCTTTTCACTTCTGTTGATCTATTTGGAAGTCTCTTTCCATTTATCAATCATTGCAATGTCACCATCGGTATTTTCTTCTGTAGTCAAACTCCTCCATATCCAGGTAAACTTAGGTATCCCCATTCCATTTGTCTGGAGCTCTGTAGAGAACCCTTGACTGTATTTGCAAAAGCCCCACTTATTTTCCCCAAACAGCTCAGTATTTTAAATGGTCTCACAATAGCAAATGCACCTAGTATTTTTTATTCACTACCATTTATTCCAGAAACTCCACGCTATTCTTCCCTCTTCGTGTTTCCAATTGTCCTGAGTTAGTAACATGTCTGCTTGACTAATAAGACCAATCAATTAAAAATCTACTTTATCATAACAAAGCTACTAAAAATCTATTTTAACATAACAAATTTCTCTGATCTTGTGATTTGTAGAAGATGACAGCTCGGGCAAACATTGTCAGCTGCTTCTTCTACCTTTGCCCATCTGGATCCACTGATGTTTTTCCCTCCATCTCAGTATCTCCTTTGGTTTTTAAGTAAATCTTTACTCAAGTGGCCAGCACAAAAACACATGCAGCAGAGCTTACATATAAGCTCTTTGACCAGATGGGTATTTAGGTTTCCTAGCATAAATGTCAAGCTCATTGACTGCTCCTGAGAGTCCTCTTGCTTTCTAGGTAAATGTGGATAGTGTACACCTAGGAAAATCCACGCTCATTAAATAAATGTCATTATACACCAACTGGGTCCACAAGTTGCAGGTCTCACTTCCTGGACTGAACTACTGAAAAGTAAGAAGCGCAGGTGAGTGTTTGCTCAAAGATAAGTGATGGATGTGCTGATGTGTTTGGAGAGAGTAATGCTGTCCAGCCAAATCAATAGCAGCTTCATTCCTCTCATCTGCGGCCAGTTTGGCTGATTCTCCCTTTGCTTAATATTCCCTGTTTCCTCTTCTCAGCTTTCTTTTATTCCCAATTTATGTTATCTCCCTTCGACATGTAGGTAATCAAACTTGGGAACATTAAGAAGTCTACTTCACACATCCCACAGGAGCCAGTCATCTGTTTTGTTGCTTGATTCTGATCATTGCCCACGTTCCTCTATGTTTACTCCTAACCTTCTGACTCTGCAACAAATCACAACAAACTTGGAAGCAGAAAGGTAAGGGGTATTTAAGGAACCTCTTAAATACACTATTTTATTAGTGGCAGGATAAATTTTCTATTGTACAAAAAAGTAGCAGCTTATAGATATTTAGTTCCAATCTTAACTCATGAGAGCCCAAAGTCCTCAATTTTGTTTTTGCCAACTGCCTAGCTCTCATAAAATTCATGGAGAAAAATAGATTTATATTATAATAATTTATTTGTAATTTAATTAGTTACAAAATCAAATTTTAGTTTAGTTGTAGCATACTTGATTCATAAATAAAGGTATATATTCATCTTATTTAAGATTCTCTTGGAGACATAATTAAGAATCTTGTAAGTCTAAATTCAGTTTAGAGAAATTACCTCTCTACTGCCTTCTAACATCTCATATATTAGCCCATATTAACATTAGCATATACAGTATTTTCAAAGTTGTAGTTTATGAAGATTAGCAGCAGATCCAAAATATATGTGGAGATTCAACTCTACATACAGAGGAATCTCTTAAATCTGATCTTCCATCACTCTCTCCAAATCACTTCTAACTTCTTAAGTTGACTTGTAGAACATAGATATTCCCAGTGACCTCTACAGAGCTTGAAATACCAGTGAACACACAGTTCTATCATTTAAACAACATGATTTGAACTATTTTCTTTCTTTTAGCGAACCTACAGATATATATTGTCGGCATAATAAAAACTATTTGTTCTGATACTAAATATTCCCTTTGCACAGGTTTCTTCATTTTCTCCTTGAAATAGTCCACAAAAAGAGACTTTTACTTTAATAGTAAACTACATCATCTAAGGCAGAGCCAGAAAAAATATTTCATGCAGTTATTGCCGTCGCTGTTTAGCTCCCTTGTCAGCTACTGATTTTAAAGTATGGGATTTTATTAGCCAACTTTCCTGTCTTTCTCTATTTATCAAGCTGCGCTTGGTAATGTATAGGACAAATTTGCCTGTTTGTAGGATTCCAGGGACATGTTCAATTGTTTAATATTTACATTAAATTAAAAATAGCTACTGGATGCTGTCTGAAGCATATTATAAGGCACACATTACTTTGGTTATACTAATGTAGTATCTTTAATACAGTTTCCAAGGTTACTTGTCTATGAGGCATATATTTTAGATTTAGTAAAAAATCTACGAAACTAATTTCAAATTTTGGTTTTGGTGAATCAAACCAAGTCTATTTTGGGTTTTCAAATAATAGACATTTTATGGAACACAGAAATGTAATCATATTAAAAGTTTCTATTTTGTGTCCCAGACATGATGAAAGATTGATCTGTGCTTTTTAAAGTGTAATTAGAGTAGAAAATGCAGGAAAGGGTCTTCTTATTTGCTTGCTTTTTCTTTTACCTCCAAAGTGGAAACATCATCATGTTTATGCATGGCAATCAATTAATTAATTTCTTACTTGGGCTCATTTAAAAACTATTGCTTAGAACTGTAAACAGTCATTAGAGGGTTTAACTTATGGCTCCTGTCCTCAATGAGGCCAAATCCTAGCAGGGCTAGAAAACCAGTGCTAGAGCAATTAATAAATAGTAGGTGCTGAAGACAAAATAAATTATTTGGAAGAAAGTAAGACAGGCAAAAATTTTAGAAATGCAGAAAACAGAGAGATATTGCAGGAAATTTTCTTAATTAGGACTAAATTAAAAGTGTCTTTTTCACTTATGAGTATGGTCTCTAATTGTGTCCATTTACCTATAAAAGCCTTGAGTTTGCCTTTCTTTATAGCTGAGTAATATTTCATTATATAAAAATATCACAACTTTTTTAGCCATTCCTCAGCTGATGGGCGTTTGGGTTGCTTCCATGATTTAGCTATTACAAATTGCGCTGCTATAAACATGGGTGCACATATATTGCTGTGATATGTTGTTTTCAGTTCTTCTGGGAAAATACCAGAACAGGAAATAGCTGGGTTGAATGGCACTTCTAATGTTTAACTGTTTGATCAACCTTACTTGCCTATATTTGTTTATCTGAGTAACACATTTAAAGATATCAATATGTAACACAACAACCATTAATTTCCTATTACCTTGTCTGAAATTCTGTATTGCCCGTATTGTTTTTGTGTTATTTTGTAAAGGTATGTGTTTGTTACTGTGTTTTCATTCTTTTATCTTTAAAATTAAAAAAAAAAGTGCCTTTTTTTCTTTTCCCCTAGAAAAGAAGGAAAAATGTGAAAACAGTGCTTTTGTAAATAAGGAGGGGAAGGGGTATTTAAGAGAGTGTAGGGAAATGGGAATAAAAGAATCAAGCCATATCATATACAGGTAAAAATTCTTTGTGATGAATGTGATCATTATGTGTACCTAAAATGTACCAACAAACTTAATTAATTTAGAAAAAGAAAGAAATTAAGAAGTTCCATGAAGACCAAACAAAAAGAAAGCTCAGCTAGTGCTGAATAGTAGGTGTTTTCCATGTCCAAAGTCAAAACACCATACATCTACCTACCTCCCAAGAACTTGCAGTGCTACTATGATGACCAGGTAAAATGTACAGATGTAGATAATCAGCTGATAGAGGCTTGAACACATGTTATGATTTCCTATATAAACCTGTATTTTGATAGATTTTTAAAAAATGTATATCAAAGCTGTCATATTTATTGTACCATTTGCTGTCTATTGCCCACACATATAAACATTTATTCTCCATACATCACATATTGTTCCTGTATTACTTTATCAAGCTGGTAAGTGTACTTTAGGTTTGGTTCAGGAATAACGTGTGGCAAGTATGCTTTTTCTTCTCATTGAGGTTTTCATAAACTAGGGTGACATCCTCTAGATAAAGTATTCTCTCCCCTTTCAGGGAACTCCACACAGGTCCTGTCATTTAGCTGTAGAACCTGCTACTGTCGAGCATCACCTTGTCCTCTGAAAGAGGCATATTCCTGGAAAGTACTTGGTAAAATTCTAACAAATACTTTTTTCAAAAGTGTAGACATACTGATGATTGTGTTTATTTAATTTTACACTTAAAGATGACATGGAATTTAGTAAATTGATTCAATTAAGAAAAAGTAAACAAAATTTTTTTTACATCCCATACTGTACTTCAATCTCCAAGCTGGAGGCTTTGCAATCATAATAATCTATAATTGTTGTCCTAATTTATTTTAACTGTTTACATGAGATGCACTGTCATTTGAGCATTACTTACATAACATTTTATATTCACATTTAAAATCTATTTGGACTATATTATATTTAGGGATTCATTCTGTGTTTTTAAGACATTGCATTTTCATTAATAATTTAAGTCATTCCATGACACTCTATTAATGCCTTGTGACTTTTTTGATGTAGAGATACATTGTATAATATTTAAATCACATTAAAATATCCATCTCTTCACACTACATTTCTTCAGAGTGAAACACTTAAAATCCTTTCTTCTAGCTTTTTGAGATGGAGAGTCCATTATCATTATCTATAATTACTTCAACTCAGTAACGCCCCAAGATTTCTTGCTGCTCCTGCCCCTACTCTACCTTCCTAATCCACTGATACCCTCTCCCTGTGCCTCTATTCCTATACTCCTCACTCTCCCCACACTCTGGACAACATTTTTCTGCTCTCACCTTCCCTAAGAGATCAACATTTGTATAATCCTCATACGAGTGAGATCAATGCATAATCTCTTTTTAGAATCCATCAGTTGATAGTAGTCCTTATTTGAGTGTACAGTTGTTTGCTTCTGTAATGGTTGCGTTACTCAGTTAATAATTTCAACTGTTAATATATTTCAGATCCATTGTTTGTCTTTGTCTATTCTATTTTATGCTCCTTAATTTTCCCTTTTCTTTGTTTTCTGGTACAGTATCTGTCATTAAATATTCATCCTGTTAATGTACTTGAAGATAAGTTTCCTTCACTCCACATATTTCTTTTAAGATTCCTGTGTCATAATTCATCTCCTTCTTTTGAGGGGGAAATATTTTATAGGCTTGAGATTTTGATATTACATTCCAAACCTTACTGATTTTTTGTTTGAATAGAAATCCGCTATGGGTTGTTTCCTGCTGCAGAGGAGTTCAGTATATTCTTTTTCATTGTATTAGATGCTGATAGAAATTTAAATGGGAGAGGTAAAGGATAGGTCAAGAGAAACTATGAAAATAAGATGATTTTACGTTAATGTATTACTGTTCTAACATTCTTTTATTTATGTAGATCTTAATTTCTAATTTATATTGTTTGTTTCTGAAAAACTTCTTTCAGTACTTCCTGAAAGACAAATTTGCTGGTCATTAACTCTTTAAATTTTTCTGTCCTCAGAAAGTCCCCATATCTTCTTTATTTTTAAGGATGATTTCTCCAGATTTCAAATTATTTTCATATGGTTTTATTGTTTAAACCTTTTAAAGCTTTCAGCTTATTTTCTTAACAACAAAATTTCTAAAAAAGAAATAAAATTATTACTTTTGTTGTTTTTAAGTATTTCTCTCCTTTAGTTCTTTCAAGATTTTGTCTTTGTCTTAGCCTTGCAGTTTGAAAATGATATACCTACATGTAGTTGCTTTGTTATTTATCCTGGCCAGTGTTCTGTAAGCTTCTTTGATCTATGGTCTAGTACCTAATACTGGTTTTGGTAAATTCTCACTATCATTGCTTCAAATATTTTTTCATTGTCTTTTAATTTTCTTTTTAGAGTTCTCATTATGTATATTTTAAATATTTATTAGGTGCATCATCATTCTGAAATATTCTTTCCTATTAGTTTTATTCTTCTCTTTGTATTTTAGTTAACATGTTCCTAAAGACATTTATTCAAGCTCCTTGATTATTTCTCTGGCTGTGCCTAGTCTACTGTTAAACCCATCAATGGCATTTTTCACTTCTCTTACAGTGTTCTTGATTTCTAGCATTTCCCTTGATTCATTCTTGGTTTCTATTTCTCTGCTTATACAACATGGTCTTGCCAGTTGTACATTTTTTCATTGAGCTCCGTTGGAATATTAATCACAGTTGTCTAAATTATATTCTGATAATTCCAACTAGTTGGACACATCTGAGTTGTGTAATGATGCTTGGTTTCTCACTGGTATTTTATTTTCTTTTTTCTTCTTTACTTTTCCTGAATTGGTAATTATTTCCTAGAAAGACAGAGATGGTTTAATAGATAAAAGAATAGGAGGTCTTTTGATGAAATATTAGGTTTAAACTTTAAGCTTAGAGCAGTATTTATAATTTGTGGTAATTGTGTCAGAAACTACAATTTACTTTGATGTCTTTGTTTTTGTTTCAGCTGTTGAATAGGACATTCCTTAACAAACTCTTTTATCATTTGAAATGTGCACTTCTTTCAGTTATATTCCTTATGTTGTATAAAAGCTCTATTGATGGCAAAATATGGAGCAAAGAGAAGTATTCTATAGTTCTGTGATGAGGTCTCAGTATTTTAGTTTCCTATTTTTTTGTACCAGGAATAGAACTCAGGACCTTGTATTTGCCAGGCAAGCTCTTGTGCCACTGAGCTATATCCTTGGCCCTCAGTCTTTTAGTGATTCTGCACCCATAGGCTATCATCTTCACCAGTACTTCTCAGTTTCTTCTCTACCCCTTTATTTGAGGCAGGTAGATTAGAGGTGACTGGAGGTGGGAACGACATTCTCCAGATTGGATAGGTTCTGGAGAAGTAACTTATCTTGAGAACATATCTTGTAAAAAAGCAGAATGTTTTCATTAATATTTTTAACCTTTTTTTGGTGCTAGGGATCAAAACCAAGGCCTCATGCATGTCAAACAAGTGCTCTACCATTGAGTTACATCCCCAGTCCTCCAGCTTATTTTTAAATAGCTACTTTTCCACTCTTTCCACCAGCAAAAAAGTAAAGAAATGTTCTCTCATTTTCTCTGTCAAATTCTAGTATTGCTTCTGGAGATAAAACTTATAAAAAATGTAGGTGCACCTGCAAGGCAGGGTCGCCAGGGACTTTTCAATTCTCAAACTTGTCCACATGCTACTTCTGGCAATTCACCAGTTGCAATGTTTAGTTTCCCTACCATAATACTGGCTGCTATGCAGATTTCTTCTTGAGAGTTTCTTCTCTGGAAAATTGTTATTGTCTTCATCTGCCTGTTTTTCTCTCCAGTTTTGCTCTATGGCCACAGTTCTTTGATGAAATAAGGAACAGTTATTAATTTCCAGTTTGTGAATTTTTTTGCTGTTTGTTTTTATGTGCATGACAGTGAGTGCCCCCATACTGCTTGCATGTTGTACCAAAAATGGAAAGTCAGAGGTGATTGATGTGAATTGATACTCTCTTGATAATCAAATAGAGAAATTGAGTGATTCGGCTCTTGAGAAATTCACCACATCCTCATACGTTTAGTGATGCTGCCCCTCAAGAGCTATGTTATGCTGTAAGTAGATTCATCCTACTATATTAAAAATCATATCAAGGCAAACCAATCCTTGGAATCATTTCTTTTCTTGATACTATTTTAAATACCTTAGTACCACAGATCAGCTTCTTGAATAAAGTTTAATTTCAGCAAACTTAATGATAAATTGGATACTCTGTTTTTATTCCCTTAGGCAACACTCCAAATTGTAGTGAATGAGTGGTATTCTGTCAGGATTTCTTCTAATTATTTTCTATAGCTCTGCACAGCTTTCCTGCTTAGGGATTTGTAAGTCAACCTTCATTTTTCCTCACTATTTTTGCACTAAATCTCATCAAAACTATTCAGTATCATGCCACTCAATTTGTACTTTTTTTGAATTTTTATTATTAAGAATGACCATTATGCCACTGTAGGCCACATACACACATGCACACACAAATCCATGTAAGTAGGTTATATAATATATTCAAAAGCAGACATACAAACATATTTCTATCAATTTCTTTAAGTAATGAAAAGTTGAGCATGAGAAAAGAGCAAATGGTTGTGCTCAAGTAAGGATATCCTCTAGATCTTCTCAAGTCTTTTTTCCATGAAGTTAAAAACTGGAAGATAGCCCAGCGTGGTGGTACATGCCTATAATCCTAGCACTTTGGAGGCTGAGGCAGGAGGATTGTTGCAAGGTCAAGACCAGCCTGGGCTACAAAGTGAGCTCAAGGCCAGGCTGAATTGCATGGGGAGACCTTGTCTCAAAAAGACAAAAACAAAAACAAAAAGAACTGGAAGACACTAGAATATTCTAAAAAAAAAATAATCACATGAAACAGAGACTCTCAAGTTCATAGTATTTGCTACCGGACAGCCTGGTCCAGTTGGATCATACCTTAGATATAGGCAATTTCAGGATGAAGCACATTTTGAGTTATGACATCTTGGCCAAGATGTTAGACTTATTTGGGAGATTACCCAAGGGTGTTTGTCCACAGCACAGTATGGCATAGATATATAATATAAATTATGTTGCTAAATACTGGTGCACAAAGGGTTTCATCAGGCAAGTTGTACTTTCTTACCAGGAAGAAGCAGTGCTACACAGAGCCAAGCAGCTTGAAATAGTAACATTTCACCCAAGGAAGAAAAGTCTGGGATGTGACAGGAACCATCAAGCTCCAGAACAAGAATAAAGGAAGAATTGTACAGATTCTGGAGGTAATCGTGCAATCAACGTGATTATCATAATCTCTTAAGAGGATCAAAACTAACATAACAGGTTGCAGACACACTCTTGTCATCTGGTGTGAAGATAGCTCCATAATCGTGAATGGTATAACATCTTTTCAAACAGGTTGACATAATGCTGAACAGACATTACTTAGCATCCCAGTCTCCTAAACATTGAATAAAAGGGGGGTTCTGGGCAAGACTGGCAGTCACACACTTGAGTCCCTGTTATGTTTTTTATTGGGCTGTTCCAGAAAGCTTTAACTGTGCACATTTGGCTGATTATATAAATAGTTGCTGTTATGCTGACAATAACTAGATTTGACTGTTTATAAGACTTTATTAAATATTACAGTAATCAGCTCTGGCTGAGCAATAGGTGGTAGCATATGGTTCCAACATCTTATTGACCCACAGAATGAAAGAACTTATGGGTTATATTTTACAAAGAGATGCATATTAATTCCTACTGAATTATTTGGACTCTGTTTTAAGGCAAAAAAACAGGCAGAAAACTTACTAGTCTAAGAGGAAGTTTTGTGCTCTACTTGTCTCTCACTATGAGACTTTTCTCAGTCAGGTCTCATGTACCTCTTTGAAAGTAAAACGTTGGAGAACATAACCTGTTTGTTAAAGAGCTTAAACCTGTCAGCTCATTAAAAACATTTGTAAGCTTTGGAAGCAGGGTAACACAATAATATTCCATTTAGATAAAATGCAACAAAATATCTACTGAAAAATTCATTCATCCATGTATACATTCTTTATAATTTTTATGCTCATGGTCTTTGTTTTATTTTTTTAAAAAAATTTTGAGTACTTCTGATGTATAACTCACACTGAGAATCCCTTCTATAAGTTGTGAAGTCCTAAATAGATATTATTGATCCTTAACAGGACATTAGGATTTATAAGATTTCGAAAGCCATATGATATACAATAGAATAGAACCAAGCCTATGAAGAATCTAAAGTGAGTACTCGAAGGAAAGATAGTGACAAAAAAATTAATGAAGATAAGGAATATGGATGATCTAAGGTATTTTCATACATCAGTACCAAAGAAGGTTTAACTTGAAGAACTAAGAATGGAGTGCACTTCAGAGCATGGAAGTTAGAAGGATTATTGTTTTTAGTCTGGTATAACCCAGGAAATAATAATAATAATTTTATTATTATTATGGTACCAGGAATCAAATTCACAACCTTGCTCTTGCCAGGCAGCATTTGTGCCACTGAGCTATTTTCCCAGCCCTAACCCAGGAAATTATTAAAGACCACTGGTTTAACTAAGATGAGAGAAGTCAATGACAATTGCACACCCCTCTCACAATGCTACAAAACTCGAAAAAGGACAAGTTCTAGTTCAACCAGCAGGGTAAGCAAGCTTGATTCTCTTGAATGGTAGATTGCAAGTCACTATCATTTTGTCTACACTGAGACCACTATATTACAGGTAGTACTTATGAGGAGGGAGAGAGGAAGTGTTATTACAGAAAACATTTTATAAATTCCTTTGAAATGCCACAGGGAGGACATGGATTTTCCATTTTAGCCCAGGAAAGGAAAATTTCTGAAATTCTATTATTTAATAAAAAATAATGTATTTCTTTCCATCTCTTCCCACTGTGACATCTAGTTAAAGACTTCTCACTTTCATACCTTGCCTGATCTCCAGCCTGAATTGGTACCCCAGCCTTCAGATTGGGTCTCCGCCATCTTCTTTCTCCCTGTTACTTATGACTTCATGTGACACACTCGTTAGGGTGTTACATAGGTGAATGTATGAATTGTATTCTAAAACTTTCAGTCCTTGCCTATCACTTTCAGGATAAAACTGATACTCTCTGAAACCTATGGCTAATCCTTTTCTATAGGTCAGCTTTTCAAGACCCTCCGTGTGCCTCCATGATTGCTCACTCTACTCAACAAGTTCCATTCAATGAATCATGTTTCCATGGAAAAGGAAGACATGTCTTAGTTCATTCCAATGAGTATCACTAAATATAGGCTGGGTGTATTATAAACGGTAGGCTCTTAATCATAGAACTTGTGAAGGCTGGAAGGAAGTCCAAGTCATCAGCAGATGCAGTGTATAGTAAAGACCCACATCCTAGAAGGCTGTCTTTTCCCTGTAACCACACATGGTTGAAATCATAGCAGACCTCTTTGGAGCCTTTTATAGGGTATTAAACCTTCATGACATCACTCCACCTTCATGACCTCATTTCCTAATGGCCAGACATCCAAACTCTATCAATCTGGAAATCAGATTTCAACACAGGAATTTTGGGAGGATATAAATGGAGCAAACTTGTGAAAGCTAATCTCTCTAATTAGAAGAAAAACAGTGAAGATTCTGTGGATGGAGAATAGGAATGTCAGATGCACCTGAGGCTGCCCCTATCCAAGGTCTAAACTGAAGGCTTCCCCAATCATCTGGGACTCCCAGAGGGCTAAAGAGACCTGTTCCCCTGCAGTCCCTGTTGTGTTGTTTTAGTAACCAGTTATGGCATCTCTGATTTGTCCTGTTCCTTCCAAGAATACAAAGTAGAGGCAATGTGATTTCACCAAATCCAGAAAGCAACACAGAGCTGCATCCCAGCACCAATTTTCAATTTTTCTCCTGAAGACAAAAATCTCTTTTCCTAAGCTTCATTTCATAAAATGCTAATTATTTGCATTGAGCCAATAATAACAAATTGTGTGCATCTCTGTTACTGAAAAGAAAGGATCAATATCTATTGATAATGATTTGATTTACAAATACTCACAAAATACTCTTGCTCACTTTCATTGCAGAAGCCACTGTGAAGGCCATATTAAGTGGTGACTATGTTGCCTTATTACAAAGCAATAGTTTTCAAATGGAGGCACATGAAGGTATGAAATGGAAAGATAAGATATGGCAAATGTAATTTTTATAAAATTGTAAAATTAATTAAATATTTTATATTAATGTTTCATTCATCTGCTAAAATCATTTGTTAGTATTATTTTGTTTTTTTTCTAAAGGGCTTGTTAGGCGAATAAAAAAAATGACACCTATGTCAACCAGTTTTTTTTTCACACTCTACAAAATCAGTCTGCTGAACACCATTATGCAGTACTTTTCAATCAAATCTCAGAAGAAGAGATAGAATTTTATTTTATTGGTTTCCAAATTTATATGTCTGAGAAAAACTTGTAAAGTGTATTTGAATTTGTACACTGACTCTTTATATACTTTTTCTACATAGAAAAGTTATCCCCAGTGTGTCATTTCTCTGAGCATCTGCCCTCCTTTCTTTGAATGCAACCATAACTCCATCTCTAATAAACCTTCTCATGTCTCTCTTTTAAAAAAATACTCTTTTGACCCCCTCACCTTTCCTTTCCACCTATCTTGAAATTTTTAGACCCTGGTATTTAGTATTATTCAATATTTTTTATACTAAATTAGCAAATTAGTACTCAGGCTACACACATCTTCTACATGTATTCATCTAGTCTCATCCTAACTTATATGATAACCACCTTTCCATTTCAAATTCACTTACATTTCAAAATTGTAAGAGAATTTAATAATTCAATAAAAAGAAAATAAAAATTAAACCAAGCTCCTTTTCCTATGGCAAAATTTACATTATGTAGAGGCTATAATTATTTTCCTAGTGTCTCAAAACTAAAGTTTAAAATCTGTGTGACTTTCTGATGTGAATAGTTTATATATATGTAATACTATTGTATACATTTCCAATTTTAATATTCCAAAGTCTTCCATGACATTATCAGACCAGATATATATCCTGTGTAGTGAAAACTAAACTCAGATTTAGATGTGTTTGAAAACTCATGGAAAATTACTATAAATAATAACAGTCAGTGAAAATCAAAGTCTTATGAGACCAATTTTTGCCTGTTAGGCACTGGGGATATTCATTAGCTATTGATTGGCAGGTTGTAAAGAGAGTTGTGTAGATAATCGATATGACATATATTTAACAGGAATGAACTGGGAATGTAACACAGAACTTAGAGCAAAGAAGTCATAAAACTTTATATTTTTAAAGGGTTACTCTGGCTGCTTTTATAGAACAGATGATAGAAAGTCAGAGATGGAATTGTGAAGCAGTAGTTGGATTCTTCAGTCCTTCAGTGGTAGTGAGAGTTTCCCAAGACGTGATTTACATAGGTCACCTCTTAAGTAGCCACAATACACAGATAAGCATTCTCTGCAGCCTATCTTAATATATTTCTAAAATATAAGAAACTTGAACACAATTGAGTTTTTCAGAGAAATATCTTTTAAAGAAGTATTGCCAATTACAAACATGTATATTAACCCTTGATTTATTAAAGTAGAAAATATTTGGAAGGAAAACAGTTCAATCAATCATCACTAACATTGACATGTCACAAAAGTATCTTGATGTACGATACTATTATTATGTACAATTTGGTAGCCAAATAGAATTTTATAGAGGATCATATTCAGATTCATTAGTGGCTAACGTATTCAAGTTTCATGGCCACATAATAAATCTCAATATTATTACCAGATCAATAAATTCTCATATTTTACTCATAATCAACTTGTACTATACTAATTTTACATTATAAGATTCCTTTCTTACTTCTCCCATACCCTACACTTCCTTTATCTTTATTTGTGATTCAGGGAAAAAAAGCATTCAGATTTATAAAAAAATAATAATGAACTATATTTAGACAGTATTAATTATTAAAAATTTTTATTTCACTCTCATTAACAGTGCAGTTTCATCCTGTGTTAAAGCTCGGATAATTCCAATCATTGACAAAATAAATATTTTGACTACTTTGTGAGTCAGTATATCGGAGAGGTAATTTTATTATTGACGAAGACAATTACCCAATGATGAAGATCATCAAAGAACTAGTAAGATTAAGAGTAAGATTTCTAATAATGTTATTTTATGTATAAGAAGAATAAACATAAAATACTGCAATTCATTAGAAATTCTAATGAGTAAATACTCTCTGTCTCTAAAATTAAATATAAAGATTCTCTATAATATCTTTTTCTATGTTACTGGCAATAGATATAAGAAATGATTGCTAAAAGTACACTTTTTAAGAGAGGGCCAGAAGGAGAAGAGGAAGTAGAATTGACTAAGATAGGATATACACATGTACACATTTCCCAAGGTGAATGTAATTATTATCTGTCACAAACATTTACTTATAAATAACATTAAAACTGCATTCTTTTGTGTTTTGCTGTGTACTCTTGTTGCCTCACTGCAGATCTCTGAGGAGAAACCAGGCAGGAAATTTGCATTTTTAACAAGCTCCCCAAGGTGACTTTTATGTGTACTATAGTTTAAAAACCACTTGCGAGAGCCAATATAACTGAGTTTATTTACAAATTCAGTTTAAAAAAAAGAATGCCAAATGGAGAATGAGCTGACAGGTTGTGCTTTACAACCTTAAATGTGAGTTGGAGAAGAAGGGCATGGTTATGATGGAAGTGGGCAGAATGCCAAGCTCATTTAAATTTTGACTGGCTCTCTGCCTGATTTCCTATTGACCTGGTCATATTCTAAGCAATTCATCAATCACGAATAAATATTTAGCAAGAATATGTGGCATGCTCAAGGTGTGGTGTGATTTTTCCCAGTCCCTGGGCATATGGACATATGCTATGTTTCCAAGATTGATGGTTCATGATCTCTTAGTATTTCTCCACTCTGTTGGCAGGAGGAAACCACTACAACACTCAAATTACCCTCAACAGGCTACTTATGAAGAAGCTGGGAGGGGGCAACTAAATAAGTGAGTCACATTTACCCATTAGGCAATACAAATGGGATTATGGTGAATATATCTGAAGCTCCAAAATGATTGTGGGATGGGTACAAAATATGGTCCCTCAGCACAATGAGTGTTTTATTCTTCATGTTGTATTATCTTCGGTCAGGTACAGGGAGCTATTCTTTCCGCACATATGACCTAGAGACCATTTCGTCCACTGCTGTGTGCGTCTGCCAGACCCCTCTCATTCTTTTCAGCAATAGGGAGGCGAGTTCATCTCCATTGGGGAAAAGAAAGCCATTTCTTGTTGCCTTTGCTGATAATGGACACTGGAAAGCAAGTGGCAAAGCTGTTGCCATTGGTATTTTCGCCCAAAAAGCACATCAAGAGAGACAGCGTGTCTTTCTATGTTGTTAATAACAGTCTTCCCAAGTTAGCACCTTGGGTCATGCCAGAGAAGTTACCAGTGTCAAGCTTGATGAAATTGGCAATATTGTCAGTCTCAAAATCAATTTAGGTGATGTCGTTCACTTTGATGCCGAGCTCAGAGTAGCAAACAGTGTGAGTATTGTGGGTCTCCTCCAGGTAAGGGATTTCTTTTATGTCCACAAAGATCTTCCTCAGCATTCAAAACCTGTACTTGACTTCCTTGGGTATTTTATGATGAAAACAGCAACCTTTAGTGTCACGGGTCAGACAGAGATTCTCTCCAGTCTTGTCTATGGTAATCACATCCACATACAAAAGCAGCAGGGTAGATTTTATCAGTTTGGACTTTGCCATTAATCATACTGAAGTGTTGCATGTAACTATCTCCTGTCAGGACGTACTGAATGAAGAAATTAGAGTGGTATGCAATAGATTTGAATTGAACTGAGCTTCTTAACACCCATCTCAAGTATGTAATGGTAAGTACTTATAGTACTTCTGGGGCAAAGAGCAAACGAAATGTTATATCAAATGATGAAAGCATCTTGACACTCTAAAGTGTTATGTAAATATAATTTAAAAGAATCAGCTGTTCACATCGGGTAGACAGTGAGAAGACTACAATTTAAAGCCTTTCCCTTGCACTGGGGTTTTGATAACATTCCCTGTGAAAACTGTGGGGAGTCAGAAGTTGTCAAGATTTTTGGCTGATGAGGGTTTTTTAAGGGGAAGCACAGGGCTAAGAGCCAATTAGAGTGGAAAACACCCACAAACAACTGGCAAGTGAGTGCTAAAAATATCTTGTGCCATTTCACCACCCGTTGCTACAATATGTCCGTGGCCATTCATTCTAGTGAATTCGTCCCTCATGTTTGGTTTGTTCTCTTGGATTTTTGTTTGTTCTTTTGTTTATCTATTATTTTCTGCCAGAAACTACAGGGAACAGTTACCTGCAACACTTTATGTAATTGTCACAACACTGATCTGAGAAACACACTAACCTGGCCTCATATTCTTTCATAAAGTAATGAACTCAAGTAGAAAGTTATCTGCAGTTATACAGAAAGTAAAAATGAAACCAGAATTTAGAATGAGACTTAGTTCCAGAACTCCTCCTGTGAAGTACCTCATTATAATTCTTCCTAGGGTTTTTAATTATTTTGAATGACATATATTAAAAGATATGTGTTGATTACACTCCTTGTTTACATTTTCGTAAGTTTTTGTGCATCTTAATTTTTCCCTTGAATTTTTTTTTAAGTCACATTGGATTTCTTGCATACTGGGTTCTAAGTGACAAAATTTGCCTTCAGAAATCCTGTTCACTCTCTTTTAAAGTAACAACTAAATAATACACTTTGATATTCTATATAATATCAAAGGAAGTTGCTCATAAATCTTTTAGAGCAGAGCACTGATATTTTAATATAATAACATTGATATTTTAATACAAATTTAATATATGTAGGTATGCTTTCAGGGATAAAAAGCATATGCTTTAACTTAACTTCTGAGCATTCTACCTGTTCCACAAAACAGACAGGTAGAAAGTATAAAGTTGTAAGAAATTTGCTTGACTGGGAAGTAAAAGGGAACTAGTGATTCACATGAGAAAAAAAAACAGGTAGAGATAGAAAAGTATTTGGGTGAATACAGGCAGTCATAGCGGGAGAGAACCCAAGGGCAGGTGGAACAGAAAGGGCCCTTCATGTAAGCACGTATGCCAGGCCTGCTGAGCGTCAGTCAGGCCCTCTATGCCAGTGGGCAGAATGGACAAATATGTTCTGAAATGCTGGGAAAATAAGATATAATTGTCATAGGAATCACAGGACATATCGTAAATGACATTTTCACAAGGTAGTCATTAACATGAATCGTGATGTTTGTCTGAGCCTTCACATTTATTTACTGACTGATCCTGAAAAAAATGATTAAATTACTTATACCTCCATTTTCTTATGAGTAGGATGAAGGCTCATAATAATATTTATTTCATGAGGTTGATGCAAAGAACAAATAAGGTGACACATACAAAATACACAAATCAACAGAAAAATGCCAGATTCATCTAGTAAATATTCAGTTCTGTTGGCTGTGGTTTTTATCACCTATTTTGCTCTACTCGAGTTCTGGCAGACTTATGTAGAATGATAACCTGACCTGAGGCTTTGCCTAAATGTGGTGCTCAGCAAATATTTATTGAATTTCATGAAGCATTTATATTTTCCTCTGTAAAATTACTTACATATTCATAAAATTATTAATATAGATATGTCACAACAAATCCATCCAGTTAGGAATCACACGTAATCTATCTTTCTTAGGTCATCCTAGCAATGCTCCTTTTGTGAAAGCTGAAATGGTTATGTATTTTCAAGAAAATACTACATCTGATGGTCTCCAAGGTAAGTGAATTTTAAGATTTCCAATAAAGTAACTCCAGTGAGGAGACGTTTAGCTCTGAAGTGCTCTGCTGTAAAAGATTTATGAGCAACTTCCTTGACAAATCATTACTAACAGATGTGCTTGGTTAAGACATAACTTCTTGTCAGTAATAGGAATGTCTCTTAAGAGAGATTGCTTAGATTTTAAGCTGCCAAATCAAATTTAAGAACATCATGTGTTTAACTGTACTCTACCTATCTCTTTCTCTTTATTTCCCCCTCTCTTTGAAATAATTTTTATCATCTTGTATTGTTTTATTGAGAGCTATGCAAACTAAAATTTCCAGAATCTCAGAGCATCTTTAAGCTTCCCTTTGCAGAAGAAACTCCAGCTTTGTAGAAGTTTAGCCACAAGCGACACACTTGGAAGGATCCCACTTTGTACTCCAAACCTTGACAACTGCTCATAACACTTTTCTTTGCTTTATAAATATTCTCCCTCTCTACCTGAAAGACAGCTTGAGTTTCCTAGGATCGCCCAGGTCCCCTCTAAGGGATGAGGAAGGGTGCAAGGCTTGCATATGCTCAGTACCATTCCCCAGAACTGCAAACACTGACAAGTATTCCAGTTCCCTCCTTCCTGTTACCTGCCTGCAGAACTGCTGTGGCTGCTTCACAAGTCTTCAGTTTCCCTCCATTTTCTCGGAAGGTGCTAGATTTCATGAAAGAACTCTGGTCCAGCACCCAGGCACAGAAACATAAATGGATAAAATATCAATGTTCCAGTTTTTTTAGGAATAAACTAATAAAACCTGAGTTATAGCAGTGATGGTGGTGGGTGTTCTCTAGTCCAAGATTGAGCTATGAGACTTCCTCTGTTATCAAATTTACGATCATTTGGGCCAAAGCTTGACCTCATCTCTCGAGTTGAGACATTAAATTAGATGAGTCTTGAGTCTTTTTCCCTCTCAAAGTAATACTAATTTAGAAATTAAAGCAAACATTGGAGATTTTAGGGAGAAAAAAAATTCAATGTATACAGAGTACTACAAAGAATTTACTAAATAAACTAGCATGTGAAAAATGTACTCAATAGCTTCATCTTATAAAGAATAACATAGAAGAAGGGCAAGTGTGATAGACCAGGACTGGAACTTAGATTATCTAATTTATAACTTAGTGTTCTTTCTACAAAACTACATCAAAAATTCCAGTTTCCCATGGAGTATTTTAATGTATTTTCTGTTAGCTATAGAAGGTAATATAAGATTTAAGAAATACATTCAAAAGTCACTGAAATCACTTTCTGTTGACTTCTTTTCTGTTTATGGATCTCATCCTCTACTTGGGTCTTAAGACATTCAACGCAGCTGATACAGGACTGATTGTAGGATTGACTAATTTCACTCAAGAATGTCTAGATGAGAAGAAGTGCAGATGTCAAAGGTCAAGGTTATAATACATGTCTCTTAAGACAAAGTCAAATCAGTCTGACCTCAGGACAGTATTTTAAGTAAAGTAAAGTGATTTTAAGATTCTATTTTAGAAGATTTTCTGTCTCTATGAACCTATTTCAAGAACCGATCCAATGTATTTATTTACACAATTTTATCCCATGATATACTCACTTCTATTTTACTAACCCATAGTTTTCTGTATAATGTCTCAAATTTAGGAAAAACTAAAAGGAAAGGTTCTTTCCAGACTTTTGTCCTAGGTACCTAGATTAAGCTAAAATCACCTATATAAAGGAGATAGCTAGAGATAATTATTATCGTGTCCCAAGGGAGTCAAGAAAACATTTCCTGTATATAGATCCCATCTATAGAGACAATGAGCATATTTTTAGTAACTGTATCCAGTGCAGAGCTGTAGATCACGAATCATTAATTGGCAAGATATTTTATCCCTAGTTGTGCATGTATTAGTAAGACATGGATAATTAAGATAGATCTAATTCAGAGTAGTAAAGTATTAAGAAAAGGATAAGGATAAATAAATTAAGAAAATGTCAAATAAAGGATGATACTCAAACCTAGGTTTATTTACATGCACTAGGTAAACAAGATGCTAAGTTGACTTTGTCAGTTTAGGCTGCCTAAGGGCGTTATAATAAACAACCAAATTTAAGTGGTTCACAATAAGAAATGCTCTCACCTAAATTATAAAACTATCATAAGTAAATTGATAGCGTATGATGGCACCTGCCTATCATCCCAATACTTTGGATGGCTGAGCTGAGAGTATCACAAACTGAAACCAAGACTGGGCAACTCAGTGACTGAGTGAGACCCTGTCTAGATGTATGGATAGGTAGATAGATAGATAGATAGATAGATAGATAGATAGATAGATAAATAGATAGATAGATAAACAGATGATGGATAGATAGATGATGGATAGATAGATAGATAGATAGATAGGTAGATAGATAGATAGATAGATAGATAGATGACAGATAGAAGGGGTGAAGGTATAGCTCAGGGTGATGACCCTAGGTTCAATCTTCAGTATTGTAAAACAAATAAATAAAGAATTTCTGCTTGTGTTTTGCATTATATATGGTAGTACTCAGGCTTACAAAGAAAGCCCTATCTAGGAGATTACCAGTCTCAGATAGAAAAAGTAAATCAGAAATAAAACAGGAAGAATTTATGAGATAACCGTCAGCATTTTATGTTCATCCTTGTAAATACCACTGTTATTTGACTGGCCAAAGCATGTCCTGTATTCACACTTGAGACCAAGACCCTAGAGGTTGTATTTCAAAAGAATGATCAACAAAAGAAAGATGCCCAGGAAGCAGCAAAAAATAAATTCAACCATAAAATTCCACTTACATTTAAATCAGCCAGTAGTGACCTGCAGTAGAAAATATTATGTAACTCCCTATCACCTCACAACAAAAATTGCTATTAAAGTATATCTTTTCTATTAAAGAAATTAAATTTGCCTGCTGAGTGATTGCAAGACATTTGATTTATGATGCTGAACTGAGAAAACCAGCATCCAACTGTAATTATTGATTTACTGGATGAATATTTGTCCTAGTTTGCCAAAGATAATTCCTTCTATCTTCAAAAATGTCCTGGAGTCATATGTTTAATGAGTTTTATAAAACAAAATGTCAAAAATGTCCACAATTGATGATAAAATACAACAGTACTTTAACAATGGATAGTTTCTATTTTGTGTGTTTTTTTCTTAGAAAGACAGGCCTTAAAATGACAGGGAAAAGTAAGGAGTCACAGGCTTACTATTTGTTGATGGTTGTGAGACTCTAGAAGGGCTCTCTCTCACGGATACCTGTACTCGAATCTCTTTCAGCTCTTTGATAGAAAACAAATAAAAACTGAAGTTACTATTAAACAAAGGACAAATTGAGAACTGAGATAAAATAATACAGTAAGTCTGACTTAGTCAAGGGACAATATGTAGAAATAGTTATCATTTTCTATCTTGTGCAAATACAACCTACAGTTAGGTACTGGGTGGCAAAAATGCTTAAGTGAGATCTTTTTATAAAAGATGAATTAAAGTAGTTTAACACTTCTCACAGAAAAATTTGTTTATATGCTGGACAACAGACATATTTATTTGGACAACTGTCTTTCTACAAGCTCATGCTAAAGAAGTAAGTCTAGCTACATGCAAAAATGTTTGAAATAGTAAGTTTTATACCATTTTAGAACACATCATATGTTAAGCACATACAATGTGTACAGCACAATAGTGAACACTGCACACATTTTCAATGAACTCTTCACAACCTTGTCTGGTTTTACTGATAATCCTCTTCCACAGTAAAAACAAAAATATGACTTCGGCTGACAGATGTTGGTGTAAAATCTAGCAACATAGAATAAGCTCCATAAGACCTGAACTCGTGATACTTGGAGAACAATTTAATGAAAAGAAATGGAGAAAAAGTCTGAGAATTAAGAAAGAGATGATAAGAAAACTAGGAACCGCAGAGAAAGTGGAAAAACTAAGGGAAAGAAGAAATAAGGTTGAAATATTAACCTTGCCTCCTAGGAAGGGGAACCTGTCTTCACAAACACAAGATAGGCCCAGAGAGGGTCAGCAGTCCCTGGAGAAATAACAGACCTAAGTGGCAGTGCTAGCCCCACACTCCCAAAGAGCTCACAGTTATTGTAAATGGCAAATAGAGTGTAAGATTTTATTCTGAAAATGACACTTTCCTCCTGGAAGGATAGATTTGGAGCAGAAATCCATTGCAATACCCACCATATTTGACAATGATGCATCGGGAGCCATTTTGAAACTGGATTACTTGTTTAAGACTGGGATATTCAGGGAATCAGAAGCAACAGAACAACTACATTTCAGGGTTTGGAGGTGGTCACTCTAATGGAACAACTGGTTTGGAGATGGGTATCAAAGACAATTGCAGAGTGGACTCAGGCTAGACACAGAGTTCCTGAGAAATTCAAGCAGTGGCGAGGCCAGGCCAGGAAGGACACTGCAGTCACAAAATGTGTGGTAAAATGTCAGGCCAGTGACATGTGGTTTTCAGATGATGCTAGGTCTGAAAGCTTTGACATTAAATTCTAGTAGAGTGCTTGACCTCTGCCCCACTGTTCTGTGTGCTTTCCCCCTGAAGTTATCAGGGATAGGGCTTCTTGGCATGTTTGCCACAATCTAGGGGCTGTGGACAGAGGGAACTCTGGACCAACGGTGGGGGTGGGGGTGGGGGTCAGAAAACCCAAGCTTATGTCTTGGTGAACCATGTGATGACTTGGGGAGTACAGAGGGACATGGACAGTTGGAATTGATGGAATAAATGAGCATTGGTCAACCATGCCTAGTGGGAAAGGTACATCAGGACTCAGTATTCACACATAAATTGTGAGTGTAGAAGGAAAGTAGGACTTAGTAGTGACTCACCATCCCTCCCAAATATCTACTGGATTTCAACCCTGCAGATGCTAGAAAGGAATAATTTATGTTTCCTCAGTTTACTGACTTAATTAATTCTATGATTTTGCAAAACATGGCCGTGTTTGTGTTTGTGTAGGAAAGACAGCTGCAGTTGTGTTTGTTACTCAATGCAGAGTTTGGAAACAAAAACAAAGTTTTTGCAGATGCTCTGTTTGTGAGCCAAATTGTTTGGAAACAAAAGCGTTCTTGAACTGAGGTACCACTGTAGTTGACCACTTGACAGTTTATCGCTGTCACTTGGGCAGCATGTTTATTTGTATATGGACTACCCTAAGTGCCACTCGGGCAAGTGCTATTTCAACAAATCAATTCTTGTAGTGAAGAAATTTGATAAAATTGTCATTTTTCTATTTGCTATAATCTTTTAAAAATAATGAAAATGTATAATTTTTAGTCATCTTGTAGTTAAATAATTACACAGGTAAGTGGTTAAATGCATGGAAGAATTTTTGGGAGCCATTTTTATTTTTCTTTATTTTGAGGGCTGGTGCTATGCTTTTCTTCTTTTTTGTTTTCCTTTCTTTTGCTCTCCTTTCATTTTTTCTTCTTCTTTTTTAGTCTGTTCTTTCCTGTTACACTCATTTAATTTTATTAGTTTTGACTGTATCTTTGGATACTTTATCTCACTTTTCTCACCTCCTCCTTATCTTTTACTTACTGTTTACATTTTACTGTACTTCTTTCATTTTTCACTTTCCATTTTCTTCCATTTTTATTAGTACTACTATTAAGCTTTATTAGTATTTAGATACAGTGGTAACTTGATTCATTGACTTAATTCATTCCACAATTCCGAGGAAGATTGTTGCATCCATGTTCACCAGGGAAGATGGCTACAATCACATTCATCACCCAACGCGGAGTTCAGAAACAGAAGCAGAATTTTGTCATATGTTTGTTTTCGAACTGAATTGTTCATGAACAGAAGTGTTCATGAAACAAGGCATTATTTTACTAAGATGACTGTATGTGATTATTCTTGCATTCTTTGCTGCTGTTCATGGTGGTATTTTTTGTATTTAGTAGACATACTTTGAAGATCAATATCTGAGCAGTCTTTTCATGCATATTATTATTGCAGATATCTTCTATTTTAAAAGATGATACAGTGGTAGTTTTTATTGGATATCATGGTATATCAGTATCTACTTTGTCACTGACTATTACTTGTGCTTATATCTCCACTATTTGCCAATATGGAATAGTTCTTGATATTAATCAGTACTTACTTTATACCAATATCTGGTTTGCTTTTGTTTTATGTTGTTTTTTTGATTTTGTTTTTGTTTTTTTTTGTTTGTTTGTTTTGGTTTTTTTGTTTGTTTGTTTGTTTGTTTTGCCAGGAACTGAGCTCACACCCTCACCTTGCAAGGCGGGTGCTGTCCCACTGAACTATATCCTCAGCCCCTACTGATTTGCTTTTGTGTTATCATTACTGCCTTTCCCTTTCCAAAGAACAGAGTACTGGGCCAATTACACTAGTTGGGTCTTCCAACAGAGGCAAAGACTTATCCTTAGAATACACAAAGCATTTTGTGAAGCCAGCAGGTTGGCCTAGAGGGCCATCTAAATCAACTACTCTCCTTGCTCATAGGCAATTGAGCAGATTATGAAGGAAGTACCACATGGGAGACTTTCAATTAAACTCAGACTGCAATAAACATGAAATTGTGTGGTTACTTTGCTTTTCAGTTCTTGCAATTGCGTGGGTTTATTTTTTTCTGGTGTTATTTCTCTCTCCCTCCCTCTTACACATATTCTCTCTCTCTCTCTCTCTCTCTCTCTCTCTCTCTCTCTCTCTCTCTTCCTTTTCTTCTTGTTCTCCTCCTCCTTCTCCTCCTTCTCCTCCTTCTTCTCCTTCTTCTTCTTCTTCTTCTTCTGCTTCTGCTTCTACTTCTTTCTTATCCATTATCTTCTTTCTTTTCTGCTCCTTCAGTTATCTTGTATATATACTGGAAGTGTCTGTCTATGCAGAAAGGGCAATAAGTTAAGCAGTTCTT
This sequence comes from Chinchilla lanigera, assembly GCF_000276665.1. NCBI lineage: Eukaryota > Metazoa > Chordata > Mammalia > Rodentia > Chinchillidae > Chinchilla > Chinchilla lanigera. The sequence continues at coordinate 9,359,940 of NW_004955424.1, read as the reverse complement.
TAATGTAAATACAGTTATACCTCAGTTCACAAACTTGATTCTTTCCATGATTTTGGTCACAGAAGTTGTTCATTCTGCAGGTGTCAGTGTACTACCTTTCATGGGCAAGTCTGGGTAACCCTCATCACATAGTGCATAGAAGATCCAAACGTAAGCTAACCAACACCCTATTAACAGATTCTGACATTCTCACATTGTACTCCATACTTAAGTACATTCATATCCTTCTGCACTCCTTTCTTCTTTCATTCCAAAAATAACCTTCACATCCTCCTAAACTTAGGCCTTACTCCAGCTATAAAATTATGTCCAACAGAGACAGAGCTCCTGTTTGTTTCAGCAATTGGTATTTCACTTATCTTATCAGTGATTCACCCCCTTCTGTTTCATATTCTTCCCCTCCTCCCTCCACATTCCAGTCTACCTAGTAGTAACGGTATAGTAGTCTCTGTGTGACATTAGCAAAAATGTGACATTGTTAAAAACGACTTTAAATGTATGTGATTCTGGTAAGATTGGATATGCTGCTTCAGATAGAACTCATACGAATTCTCTCCCTTGAACACAGTTTCCAGTTCAAAACCTATTAAGCTGAGTAAGTTGAAGAGTTAAATGAAAAACAAAATACAAACAAAACCAAGACCACAAGACTGGAAAGCACATACTAACTAAAGATACCCATAATGATAAAGTCTTTCCACTCTCAATCACCCTCAAGATTCCTCAAACACATACACACAAACATGTCATAAAAATACAAGAAAACAAAACAACAAAATGCTTTCAAACACCATCCTCCATGATGGATCAACTGAGGATAAAACTAAAGCCCAACATTATGAAGTGATATAAGATATACATGAAGTGATATAAGAATTACACAAAGTAATTATAGAAGAAACAAAAAAATAGATAAATATGATGCTCAGCAATATCAAAGATGCTATAGCTGAACAGATAATTAGCAATAGTTTTAAAAAGACATACATAAAAATTAGTTGTATTAAATAAAATGATATAATACATTCATGACAAGCTTATGAAATAATTAAATCCATGAAAATTGATCAAACAGAAATTTCGGAGCTGAAAAAACTTCTATGGGAAATATAGGCAGTGGAAGTTATCAATGCAAGGAGAAAATGTCAGAGCTTGAACACAGGGCTGATGTGGGAGACACACAGAGAAACTTTAACAATGAAAAGAGGTTGTACAAAATGGATCCAACTCCTCCTAGACGATACAAAGAAGACTAACCTAGTAATTAAAATTAGAGAAAAATCAGAATACAGCACAATTGTCATAAAAATTTGTTTACAGAAGTCTTAGCTTTCTAAGTATGCGGAAAGAATCTAACAGATACATGAAGTACATAAAATCCAAAATAACCATGAGCAAATCACATCATGTTGAAAACTCCAGAAGTCCAAATCAAGGACAGGATTTTCAAAGCTCTTACAAAAGGGAACAAGTCATTCAAAAAGATAAACTCATTGGAATTAAAGGATGATTCTCAATACAAACTTTACAGACCAGGAAAACTTGAAGTGAATAGAAAAGGAGGATGACAAACCACCCTTATTCTAAAATGACATGATCCTTTACATAGAAAATCAAAAATTCCACAAAAGAACTCTGAGAACTAGCAAATCAATTTATCAAGGTAGCAGGACTCAAAATCAGCATGCAAAAATCAATAGCATTCCTGCACACAAGTAAAGAACCCACTGCAAAAGAAATTAGGATAACAGTAGTATTCACAATAGCTTCAATAAAATTTGAATACTAACCAAGCAATCTAACCGAGCAAGTGAAAAACCTCTATAATGAAAACTGTAGTACCCTGCACAAGGAGAATTTAAAGAACATCAGCAAATGGAAATATATCTCCCATTCTGAGATAGGCAGATCTTATATTCCCAAAATAAATGTGCTACCAAAAGTGATATATAGATTTAATGTAAACCCTTTCAAATACCAACACTGAGCTAAAAAAAAAAAAAAAAAAAAAAAAAAAAAAAAAAGGCTTAAAACTCATATTTAACCAAAAGAAACCGAGAATAACAAAAACAATCTCAGGCCACAGAACAAAGCAGGAGACATCAAAATCCCAAATTTCAAGTTATATTACAAAGTTATAGTGATGATCACAACCAGGTACTGCCAGAGAAAGATGTGCTTCAAAGGAGAAGAATAGAAGACTCAGAAACAATCCCAGCCACCTTTGCTCATCTGATCTTTGACAAAGGGACCGAAAACATACACTGGAGGAGAGATGGTTTCTTTAACAAATGATGCTGGGAAAAGAGGTTCTATACATGCAGCGGTTAAATCAAGGTACACATCTATCACTGTCTACCAAAGTAAAAAATAGAACAAAGATGTATAAATTAAAACTGAGATACTTAATTTCGTGTAAGATACAACTGATAAACAATGGAAGACATAGACACTTGTAAGGACTTTCTAAACAAAACTTAGTTGCATAAGAAATAACATCAAGAATCAACAAATAATATTATATCAAATGAAAAAGCTTCTGCATAGCAAAGGGTATAACCAATAAAAAGATAACCCAGAGGGTAAAAACAAAATTTATCAGCTACTCCTCAGATAGATACCTAATATCTAGAATATAGAGAGGACACCCTCCAAAAATAGGAACTTCCAAAATAAAAGACTTCCCCAAAATGGGCAACTAAAATGAATAGAGAATTCTCATAAAAACATTCATCTGACTAATAAATGCATTACAAAATATTCAACACCTCTGACTAGTGGAGAAATGCAAATTAGAATAATACTAAGATTCCATTTTTTCCTGAAAAAATGAATTACTATCATCACAAATTCAAATAATTCATGAACTCAAATAATAACAAAGGTTGGTGAGACAGCATGAATTCAAATAATAACAAACACTGGTGAGGCAGGGAAAAAGGAACCCTTCTACATTATTGGTTGGAATGTAAATTAGCACAACCACTGTGAAATGCAATTTAGAGATTTAAAAAAATGAAATTCTAAATGTCATTCAATCCAGCTATTCCTTTTCTTAGTATCTTCCTGAAAGAGTTAAAGATACCATACTACAGTGACATGTGGTTACCTATATTCATAGCTGCATAACTCATAATACCTAAATCTTGCAAGCAGCCTCTATATGTCCATCAAAATATGAATGGTGTACTAAAGCACTCTATAAAGAATATTTCATAGTCTTTTGAAAGAAAATGGATTCGCTTGGGAAATAATAACATTAATTGAAACAAAATAGACACACACAAGATTAAGTACTGCATGGTTTCCTTATATGACAAACCCAAAGTATAAATAAAAAGCAACAAAACAAATAGATAGTATGAAAAAGGGCGACATATTTTTCAACTGAGAAGGGAACAAATGGATAGAGTGAAAATGGAGGAGTGGAGGAGCATGGATAGTAAAAAGAATTAAAATCTGTTATGTATATGTACCAGCTCCCGACAAAGAATGCAGTTATGTACAGCAAACATGTGCTAATTGAACCAAAATTTAAATTTACAACTGATGATATAAAGATGTTAACCAAACTTACACTGTAAGCAGGGGTGAGGGGATAAGCCTTTCAGGCTAGGTATGTTGGAATAGTTTCCCTATGCTGGTCTCAGAAAATGAGAAATTATCTCAGTAAAGGAAAATGTCATCTCTTACCCACAATATAGTGTAAATGTCTATCAAAGAGTATATCCATTTATTAAAAGTAGTATTTTAAAACAAAACATGAGCCAGAGTGGCAGGTAACTTGGAGGACCCATTCTTGTGCAGGAGCATTGAACATTCTAGAAAAACTGAAGTCAACTTTATCAAAATCCCAGATAATTGCTAAGTCTTTTCAGCAATTAAGAAAACACTGAAATAAAAAAAAAAATGTAATGTTAAGGCAGTAGAAGAGCTTAGCAGTGGTTCTGCTATCATTGCTCCATCCCTTCGCTGCTTTGGTAGCAGTCTTGAAGACGCACCCTGCTTCTCATTGTAGAAGCTGGCATCCTGTTTGCAGCGGGAGCAGAGAGAGCTTGATTGTCCGAGAATTGTGCTGGTGCCTTTTTATACATCTCAGCCCTGCGGGAAAACTAACACAAGATACTTTGCTTTGTTTTGTCTCACATGGAACTTATTTAGGGTGGAAAAAGTTTTGTGTTGTAAACCAAATGAACTAGGAATAAAGATCTAATTATGATAACAAAAAAGTAACTAAAGCTGAACAGGGAGAGCCGGAGGAGAAGAGTTACTTTTGGAAGTCCAAATGTGCTCATGTATCCCACAGAATTTAAAAAAAACTACTCGCATGCCAAGAACTGGGGATATGCTGAGAAGATGTGTAAGAAATTCCTCGCTTTCATGTGTTACTGATCTAAGATGAGAAAATTCGAACATAGACCTTACAAAAAATGATGTAGAAAAATTACTAAACAGCTACAACCCACAGTGAACAAACAAAACAAAAATTAAAGATGAGAGAAAATCCTTTCCCCAGAGTTATCCCATGAAATCAGGAAAGTATCCATTTGGAACAAAAACTGAAACTAGCAGTGAAATATGAAAATGTGGCTAATGAACAGAAAAATTTACAGAATGAGCCCTGAGAAAGCACAACAATTGTATTTTCAGGCAGACTTTGGTACCAGGAATCGAACTCACGACCTTGTGCTTGCCAGGGAAGTGCTGTATGCTGAGCTAAATCCCCAGGCCTCTCAGACAGACTTTAAACCAACTATCTAAATTATGCTGAAGGGGCTGGGAATTTAGCTCAGCGGCACAGCTCCTGCCCGGCAAGTTCAAGGTCATGAGTTCGATTCCCAGTACTTGAAAAAAATAAATAAAAATAAAAAAATAAATCATGCTGAAGGAACTAAAGGAGACTCCTGACAAAATGGAAGATACTAATAGAACAATTAATGAACAAAATATTTCAATGAAGATATAAAAATTACAAAAATGAAGTAAACATCGTTTCTGGAGCTGAAAAATTTAACTCAAGTGAAAAATCAGTAAAAGTTTTCAAACATAGATATGGGGAGACAGAACGATCAGCAAACTTTAAGATGGGTCAAATGAAACTATCTAGTGTAAGCAGTAGAAAAGATATAAGAATGAAGAGTATTAAGAGATTCAGATATAGAAGCTTTACACTTAATTTTACCAACAACACATAAAAGGAGTTTCATAAAGTGGGGAAAAATGGATAAAAACACGCTTGATGAAACAATGGCTGAACACCTTGAAAATGAGGTAAAATTAATAAATCTACAGACCCAAGAAATTCAACGGGTTCTGTGAAGAATGCATTTAAAAAGACTCAGATTGAAACACATTATTTAATTTCCAAAAGCCAAAGATACTCTTGGAAGCAAAAAGAAAGTAGAGACTTACATAAATAAGAATTTATCATGAATAGTAATGGCTAACTTCTCAGCATAAAAACATGGAGGCCAGAATTGAGTGATAAGATTCTTTAACTACTGAAAAAAAAAAAACAAAAAAACTTAGCTATGTTCTCTATTCACCTACAAAAATGAAAGGAATGTTAAGATTTTCTAAGATGAATAAAGATCAAGATGGATCTCTACCATTATAATATATATTTAAAAAAAAACTCAAAGTGCATCAAATATCTAAGTAAAAGAGGTGTAAAACTCCTATTGAAAAACAAAAGGTAAATTTTTATGTCTTTCAATTTGACAATAAATCCTTAAAAAAGATACGAGAAACATGAGCAACAACAGAAAAGGGAGACTTCATTAAAATAAAATATACTTTTGCGTGATAAATGATATTACAAAACTGAAAAGACAGGTTAGAGAAAATCTGAAAGTATTTTCAAATGAATTATATGATAGGGATGTAATAAGCAGAAAACATAGAGAATTTTTAGAACTCAACAACGTTAAAGACATTTCAATGTAAAAAGTGAGAAATAGCCTTAATTTCTCTAAATAATTTAAGCAAATCATCAGCAAGCACATAAACACACTCAGATGTACACATAAACAAAAAGAAAAAATATATATTATTCATGATTATTTTGAATGCTAGCTGTTTGCCCATATCATCTTTCTGTTCTCCATATAATAATAGATTTGTAATGATTTCATTTTGTGTGGGAGAGATGCAAGAATGAATAGGTATAATAAAGGATTTACTAACCATTCCATAATGGTAGATGAACGTTGCTATACATTTGTGCAAACTCATGAAATATACAATAGTAAGGATTACCCTAAACTATAGACTTTGATAATGATGTACAAATACACTTTCATCCAATGTAACTAATGTATTACTCTCATGAGAAATGTTGCTAATATTAGAACACATATAATTTTGTAAATCTCTAACAAAATTATTGTCAATATTTTCCTGCAGGATTTAGTGTCTGATTTATATTGGGCTCCAATAAAATGATTACCTCAAATTGGTACTTCAAAAAAATCCTTGAATCATGAGATGACCACTTCTGTGATTACCCAACTAAAAAAACCTTTCCTCTCTTTTAAAAAAAAGTTATTTCCATTCATTACAAGTTTTTAAATACTTCTAAAACATGGAAAATTACAAATAAGCAAATAGAAGACACAAATCACCCATAATCCTATCAGTGAAAACAAACAAGAATCACTTTGCTATTTGCCCCTGTGGTCTGTTTCTCATCTATCTCATTCAGTATGTCTGGCACTGTGCAAATTCTGGCTCACCCTTAAGGTCAAAATGACAAGGAAAGGTAAACATTTTAAACTGATTAAGGATATCAAGGAAGTTGCAACAGCTCAACTAAAGAGGACATGTGAAACTTCCTCAGAAAGTGGGAAGAATGAATAGACAAGTGTGTTGAAAACAAGGGAGAATGATTTCAAGGTGAATAATGGCAATGTGTCTTTTACTAAAATACATTTTGAAAATTTAAATATTGTCTTTCATGATCATACCTTCTATACTACGTATAACATAAAATACATTTGGTGTTAGCATTTTAAACTATTATCAATTAGATTATAAATAAATAAAATATATGGTTTTATGACATTCTCCCTCACTTGTACCTTTTTCTAATCTTGTCCATCACTTTTATAGAACTGGGTTACTGGTGCATAACAATTTGTTTCCTTTTAAAGAATTTTTTTGACATTTCTTTTTAGGCAATCTAAAAACAAATTCCTTCAATTTCAGCTTGTGTAAGAAAGGCTTATTTCTCCTTCACTTTGGAAGAATGATTTTGCAAGCCACAGAATTCTAGGTTCATGGTTTTTTTCTCTCTCTCTCAGCATTTAAGCATTTCCCTCTTTTCTTACTGCTTTGAAAGTTTCTCAAGAGTTCGATTTTGTTCTATTTTTTGCTTCTATGTAAGATATTTTTCTCCTGTTTTCTTTCATGATTTTTTCTTTATCTTTGATTCAATGAGACTTGAATGTTTGAGTATGGGCAACTGTAGGTTTTATTTTTTGAATTTTCCATATTTTATGTAATCTGAGCTTCCCAGATTTATAGTCTGGTGTGTAATATTAAGTTGGAAAAGTTTTAATCATTATTTCTTCAAATATTGTATCTTTTCTCTCTTTCGGTCCCTCTGATATAGTTAGTGTAAGTGTATTATGAGATATGATAAATTTACTATGCACCTACTTTTTGTAGTTGTATATCTGCTCTTGGACGTGCTTTGCATTTGCTTTTATTCTTCAGTGTTTTACCTCTGCTTTTTCAATTTTGAAAATTTCTATTGAGATGTCCTCATGCTAAGTTTTTTCCACAACTGTTTCCAATCTACAAATTAAATCCTCACATGTATTCTTTGTGTCTGTGTTCTTGAGCTCTAGCAGTTTCTTTTACTGCTTCTTAGAGTTTATGTTTCCTTGCTTGTATTTCCCATCTATTCTTGCTTGTCACTCACCCATTAGATACTTTGTGTTGCTAGGACAGCATAGGCGACATAATTCATAAAGAAAAGGAATTATTTTTGTTCATTTTTCTGGAGTGTGGAGATTCAAGATTAAGGGCCGGTATCTCTTGGTTTTGGTTTATATCTAGATGTCTCCCAAAGCCTCATGTGCTCAGAGGTGGGGATTTTAAGAGGTGGCTGGATAGTGGCATGTGATACTGAATCACAGGTGTTTGATGTTGGATTAGCCGACTGATTGGTTTATAGCTGGGTGAGATTCTGCGAGGTGAGGCCCCATGGGATGTCTCTAAGAATTTGTTTCTTTCTAAAAAATTTCTTTTAAAGCAATTTATTGGAAACAAATTCCCTCAATTCTTTTTTTTGTTGTTTGTTTTTTTCCAGTACCGGGAATGGACCTCACAACCTCATGCTGGCCAGCTAAATCCCCAGCCCCTCCCTCAATTCTTGCTTGAGTAAGAAAATTTATTTCTTCTTCACTCTTGAAGGATAATTTTATGGGTGTGGCCTGAAAATTA
>NW_004955424.1:9303205-9351375 GCF_000276665.1 Chinchilla lanigera | reverse complement strand
ACCTTCAGCCAATTACGGCCTGAAACCTCTACAAACTGTGAAATAAAATAAACCTCTCTTCCTTTAACTTGTGGGTGTTGGATATTTTGTCCCAGAGACGAAGAAATCACTGATAGCCTTCTTGCTGTGTTTTAATACAGTGGGAGGCATCACATGGCCAGAGCATAGGAAGCCCTTCAAGAGAGAGCTCAACTGCCTTTATGACAAACCTACTTTCAGGTCACCTAACCGTGTCTCACAGTTATAAAATTAATCTATTCTTAATGTTTGGCCCTTCATGATTTTAATCATGACCTGTCACTGCTTTCAGCATTTCACACCTTAATAACATTGCATTGGAAACTAAGTTTCCATTATATGAACTTTGGGAGCCACATTCAAATGATAGCAAAGCTTTTGAATATTAATTGCAGATGTTTAAAATTTTTGGTCTAATCGTTCCTGCATTCCAACATGTCCAACTCTGGTTTAAATCCTTATTGTGTTTTGTTTACTGCATTTTTGCCTTTAATTTTTTAACAAACAAAGCTTATGCGATAAGTAAAAGGACTTCCTCTACACAAGCTGCTAATAGTGCGCTGGTGAATTGTGGGTAAAGAGTCTGCATCCTACTTCTCTATGTTATATCTCAGTCTTTCGACGAAGCCTCTGTCTCCAGGCTGCAAACTTCCAAGTGAGTTTCTCTTCCCTCACCATCTTTAGGCGAGGCAGAATGGCAACAGCTGGCTGGATTTGGGTATTTCTTCTCCACAGTGCAGGTGGTTCTGTGATGAGTCTAGCAGCTTATTCTCTGGTTAAACAGTTTCTTCTGTGGGCAGCACTTGTTAAGAGTAATAGAACACTACAGTATATTATATCTCTAAATTATTGCTTTCCTTGCTTTCTCCTGAAAACACAAGGGAGTTTACATCCCATATTCACTATGAGAACACAGTCAGACTCCATGAGACAAAAAGACCACAACGCTGTGGGGACTTCCACCCCACAAAAACTCTCCGGAGTGTTTTAGTCAGCATATTAAATCTCTAGTAATCTTTCTGTTGTTTTTTTATCCTAGCACTTGTTCTCACAGAGAATTTTACTCATTGGTTTCTGCTCTGGTGAGTGAAGAGAACTGTACCTACCTGTCTCCTTCTCAGGTTTTGGGTACAGTGCTTTTGCTCTGTTTTTTGACGTTTTAAATTAGCCTAAGAAGATTAGTACATGTTTAAGTTTGTTCACCTTCTTACTTGTTGTTAAGACTGAGAAGTAACTTCAATGCTAGTTATTTTCAATAAAAATGCTGCGGAATTTTCAGACCTCAAACCACGGGATGAATAGGTCTACTTCATAAAGTGCAATCCTTTCAAAGAAAATGATTTAATGAACATGTATAGTCCCTTCAATATTAGGGTAAAAATTGAAGACAGCATAGCATTTTGGAACTTATAATGAGTCAGGATACACTGAAATCTACTTCAATAATGAGACCACAATAGATCAGAGGCATGGATCTCTGAAGCAGTGATGAGTTAACCTTTAAAAATCGTTCTGAAATATAGTTAAGAGAAAGAGGTGAAAGCGCAGATCCTTTAATTTCATTAATTGGGAAATTTCACTCCACACACTAAAAATCCTGCTTCATTATAACTGGAGGCCTCAAGAATATAAGAGTAAAAAATTGTTTTTATCATGGTTTTATTTGAATCTAAAGTAGGGAGTTTAAATGAAAAGGGAAAGATCCTTAATCATTCACAGACACTGGAAAAAAACAGAACAAAACAACAGTCTATACTAGTTTCATTTTATCTGAACTGATTTTTCAGCTTTAGCTAGAGGCTGTCATACATCTCTTGAGCATTCATTAATGATGCTTTTGGAGTTCCAATTAGAAGTTAAAAGTAACAAAAGCAGTTCCTGGTCTAGGATGAAAATCAGTATCCATGTGTTTAACACAAAATAATCTTTTCACATCTGCACTGAACTGACCAAACAAATACCATAGCAAATCCCAACTTTTAATCACCAAGAATATTTAATTGTAAAGGATAGAAACTCGTTGAATTATTGAAAGGATATGAACTTGTTGATAGAGTCATCAGATGTTCTTGAAATCAGACTTGGAAAACAGTCCAAATCAAGAGGAGTTCTAAAGTATTCAATGTACCTAATGGTGTTGTCAATGAATATTGAGTGCTCTAGTTTGCTCCACTGATACTGATACACAGGACACTGGATGCCAGCATGTGTAGTGTTGCATCTAGAAAATAGATTTTGCTGTCACCACTACTGTCATTAAAACTGAGACCACATTACTTCTGCTTCTGTTTATTGCTATTTCCCATTTCAACATAATAGTGTGTGTTTAAAGGTTATGGCCTTTTATGCTTTGTCTGTCCTTTTGTTGTAAGGGAGTCTGGTTTTTCAGTTTGGGCAGTAACCAGCAGATTCTGGTTACTATGAAGACTTAAACACAAAGGAAATCTCTCAAAATAGAAGAGTCTAGAAACAAGTGTAGCAAAAATTACATGTAATCAAAAATTTGTTTACTTAATAAGGTATCCAGGTTTCTTGCGCTTAAAGCAAGGCTCTTGCTTGTTGTACAGTGAGTATCTCATATTGCATGTCCATATGGAATTTCATATTGTCATCAAAATAAATAAATAAAATAACATAAAATGACATGTTGGTTAATATTATGTGGTTAGAATCGAACAGTCATAGATTATTTTGAACTCAGGTAGTCATTACAAGTGTGGCCTTGCAAATCCAGCACCTTTTGAGCTTTAGTTGTCCCACCTGTTAAAATGGAATTTACACCAGATACTAAGAAATGCCATAGTCTTTTTTCTTGTAATAAGATATTCTGGTTAATGTGCTGTTCACATTGCCTATTTCTGAGTGCATAATTCATGGAAGAAGTAATATTCTAAATATTTGGATACCAGAACATCTTTGCCAGAATCACTGACCTTTATCCTGGAGTGCTCTAACATTGCCCTTTGAGATGCAAACTGAGGATGTCTGGAGGTGGTGCATAAGCATCTGGGTCCACATGGGGGGCGCCAGGGAAGTTACATTTTACTACACCTTTAGGGAGTACGTCCCTGGTATAACAGCTGGTGTGGCTAATATGGAATAGTGGATTATCAGTTCATGATACAGAAAAGTAGTAGTGATGACAGTGGTGAGAATGTTGATGGTATTTGTGATAATATACAGTAATTCCTTAGAGTGGATAAGAATAAGAGGTAAATCATCCAAAGGATTAATATAATTGTACTAAGAGGAGCTAGAAAACAAATACTGCATCCATAATGGCAGTAGAGTTTGAAAAAGAAAAACTATAAATTTAATGCAAATGATGTCCTTGAAATTTCCAAACACTATAGCTATTCAATACTTCTGAACAGAATAAAAAAATGACTCATTGTTATTGGAAATAAGAACACTCCATGACGCTTCAGTTTTCTTTTATGAAACAATTAGTTTTCAAGGGAAATTTAATTTTGTTTGTCAGTGTTTTCTTCTAACTGAATGGAAAACTCTTATCAAGAGTTAATTATATTTCATTTTCTAGAATCTGTGAGAAAAGAAAAGAGGAAGCACAAGGCAGCTTCTGAGCCATATGTTTTACTACAGAGAAGAAAATACTTATAATCAAATTTTGGTTTAGTTTTATGTGTTTAAATTTTAAGATAATAGCTATAATTAAATGTCTCTGCTTTTGAGACTCCATTTTTATGCCAAGTCCCATTTAGTGAGCACCTATCAAGGGCTGAGGTAGACACACAGGATGCACAGATGGGTAGGTTGTGCTGTTTGTAAGGGAGGCCAATCTTCAAGCTTGGGCTTATTCTGCGCTGAGATCATCACCCATCCATTCCTCTCTGTTCACTGTACTTTAGAGAGAGAAGTCTCTTTTCAGGGTCCAGAGGAGGCTTTAAATTCTTTGCATTTGTTTTGTCTGCTGTTGGAAGTTTTCCTGGCAATGGTATTTTATTCTCATTTATTTTGAAGATCACTTTCTCAGAGAAACATCATAGCACAATTGAAGCTTAAATGGAAGCGAGGCCTTCTCCCCATCTCTCTCTAGGAGTCACTGACCTGTCTTGTGATTTTGGAGACACTCCTCACTATACAGGAATATTTATGTGTTTATATATTTGTACATACCTGGTCACTGCTCTACTCTTAATAGTACAAACAGTTCTTGACACATCTGCTTCACTTGATTGCCGACCATGTAGGTTTTAGATTTAGAATAACTAGAAATTTGTACTCCAGTTTGGAAAACTTTGCAGCCATTTGTGCATATCACGTACTTAAGGAACCAAACAAAAATCCACCTCTAGGCTGCAAGATACAGCTCAATGGTAGAGCACTTACCTGTCCTGTATAAGGCCATTGGCTTGATCCCTAGGACTGAAAAAAAGTGAAAGCTTAATTTGAGTCATTAGTAAGCCTATTCTGTGTGAATTCTTTGGCTACATTATCATGTTGCAGAAATGGTTAGAGCTTTTATTATACCTATCTCAATTATGTTTTTTTAAAAATTTCAACATTTGGATACAGGTCCCTACAGCTTTGAACTAATCTGCACTCATCCCTAACTACCATACTACCCCATCTAGACCAATGCTGTGAGGTTTTTGTTAATAATGGTTTATCTAATTTTTAAAGTCAGTGCTCAAAAGAGAAAACAAGACTTTTTTTGGCTGTTATAGAGAGATAAAATAGCTGTAGGGATGAAAGAACAATAGATCAAATGTGTAACCACACATCTAAAGCTGAAAGAAAAGAACAGAAAAGGAGACAACCAGGTACCAACTTTTAAGGGAAGAGACATTCACACTGGAGAGAGATAAAAGAAAGACAAAGAGGAGAAAAGACTTTGCTATGTAAACTTCTTCAGAGTTTAGAACAAAGTGGAAAGTCCAGCCATTTTAATATTTAGCTAACACATCTTCCACAGCCTATCCTGACAGATAATTTTAAAATGGTTAAATTATATATAATAGATCAAAAATATATTGCAAGTAATATAAGAACTATAAAATAGACAAATCACCATAAAACAACATCATTGCAAGTTCAAGACGAGCCTCAGCTACATAAGTGAGCTCAAGGCTAGCCTGAACTGCATAGTGAGACCCAGTCTCAAAAAGACAAAAAAAGAAAAAAAAAGTGTAAGATTAAAGAAAAAGAATACCAACGCTTTAAAGATTTCATTACATGAAAATATACTTTTTAATTACACTGTGGAATAGAAAGACTGAATAATACAAATATTTCACATTTGTAAATCAGTTGAGATGTAATTTAACTTCAGTAAAAGTCCCAACTCTGTAATTTTTTTTTTTTTTTGGTTTTTCTCCGGTACCAGGAACCGAACTCACGACCTTGCACTTGCCAGGCAGGCGCTTTGCCGGTGAGCTAAATCCCCAGCCCCCCAACTCTGCAATTTTTGGTAATTTTTTTTAAAAAAATTCTAAAATTCCTCTGAGTTCAATACAGGAAAATGTAGAGTATATTTTCTCTCCAACTATAATTTTTTTTTTTTACAAAATATTCACGTTGCATAAATGGGAGAAAAGTACAAGAATGTACGAAGGTTAAAAATAAAGATAAAATTTCTAATACAGGGTCATGTTTGAAATAGGATTTGAGGCACTCATTTGATGGTAGATAAATGAAATGAATAGAGAAATGAGAAGTAAATCACATACTTCATATATGATTCTACTGTAATGGCATTTTTTAAATTAACAGTACATATATTATTCTATAAGTGATGTCAGAATAATTGATAAACTATTTGGTGATGGGAGAGAAGATAAGCTTTCACTTGATGCATGCAAAATAAATTTCAAAATGATTAAAGAATTACACTAAAGCATAAAACAAAAATATCACCAGAAGATAAATATTAATATAGTATTTAATCATGAGTGTGTTTCTACACAGGACACCACTGGTAGAAATAACAAATGAAAATATTGAATCATTAAAGTATTCTACCATCTAAAACACAATAAAGACAAAGAATTAGAACAAAATATATCTCATTCAAAATGGACCTTTATTCTTTTCTGTACAACTTTAAATGTCTTATTATGTATTGTTAAAACAATTCAAAGAGCTGGGGATACAGCTCAGGGGCACAGCACCTGCCTGGCAAGTGCAAGGTCCTAATTTCGATTTCTGATACCATCAAAAAAAAATAATAATTCAGAAAAGTACAATGATTAAAATAAAGGTCACTCTTCCCATACAGGTTAGTACATTTGTTTTTTCTATGAACTTTCTTCCAAAAATTTTATTCTCAGCATTAATACACATCAAATTACAAGAAAATATTCTTACTCTTTATATAATCTCTTCTTATATTTTATGTTCTCCAGACAATACATTTCCATCTGAAAACGAATACAGGTTGATGTCCACATGTTAAATATTTGGCTATTATTGCATGAGTTAAATAAAACTTCACCTAATTAGTCCCTGTCCCTGTATTATCATTAGTGTGTAATGATTAGTTAACATCTTTCTCATTTCTTAAGTAATGAGTACCCCGAGAGCAGGGATGGTACCCATATGCTTCTGTTATAATCTCAGAGTCCAGGTAAGGTTGAAGATCTTTTAAATGATTGCTTAGCAAAAGATAGAGGTGTCCTGGATACTTTAGGATATCTAAAGTTTGACACAAAATGAAGAATGCACACAGGCTATGGGAGCAAGTAGAAGAATTTGAAAGTCAGATTTGTTAAGAACATGACTGGTAGGTTAGGGATGTAGTTTGGTGATAAAACACTTATCTATCTAGCATACAAGTCTTAGAATTGATCTCCAGAATTAGAGACAGAGAAGAGAGAGAGAGAGAAAGAGAGAGAGAGAGAGAAAGAGATTATAGGTGTTAAAGCATGACAAAGAAAATTATAGGAACTAATCATCTTTAGACCATATCATGTTAGAAACTGACATAATTACATTTGCTAAAATTTTGCTCTTGGTTCCCAAAATGAAAGTGGCTAACACTGGACTCATGGAATAATATATGAACATTTCTCTAGAATTTTAGAGGCACCCAAATATTAATATACAAATATTTTATTACAGTGTTAATCATGATAGAAAAATGGAAAAGTGGAGATGAACAGTGATAAAGGAAAGGTTACAAAAGCCTGTGACTGATGAGCAATGTCTGATTGAACAAAAGATTAGAAAATGGTCATAAATTTGCCATTTTTAGCAAACACATTGCACTAACTATGCTATAGATTTTTTTTTGCAATTTTTAATGTAATGCAGACTGAACTTTTATAAAAATGCAAGAAACAGAGTTGGTGATATAGCTCAGTGGCATAAGCACCTGCCTGGCAAGTGCAAGGTTCTGAGTACAAAAAAAATGCAAGTACAGTTTTTACTCATACGAATTGCTACACATTTTCTTTGTTCTTCCCCTGATTTTCTATACTTATCTGTATCGACCAATTATAAGTACTTCAGAAACTGGCACCCACCTGCAGGCAGTGTTTGCATTGCACAGTTTCATACAGCTTTGACAAGCAAGTTCATCAGTTCCAAAGACAATATTTAAAAAATGAAAAACCCAAGTATACCTGGACACATGGCTTATTTGTGTTATTTTACACTGTGGTGTCTACTTAATCACAATATACCTTTTGTGTAATCATGACTCTACTGGAAAATATAGGAGTTATTTATCATCATGTGATTTTGTGTTGCAAAATCAAATCCAGGGACTTTCTGGTTGCTTTAGTTTTGCATAGCAAACTCTAAACTGATATTTAGTACATTTTATAATACACTGACTACTCTCTACACACAAAGTATCTTGACTTTTGCTTTTATCTCTCCATTTTCCCTTCTATAAATAAAACAAACACTCAAGTTTATTCTTGGGAAAATGTTAGCTAGAGTTCACGTACATTAAGAAACAAATAATTAATACTGTATAGTTCCAACAGAATCCTTTCCAAAGAGCTAATTGGCGCCAAGTACTGAGAGCCAACGGGAGTGCCCACCTTCACCCTAGAGAGGGCAGATAGCTCTTCCTTCCCTGTAATACACTCACAGCCTCTGTTCGTAGTTTGGCAGGAGAAACCCAGAGGTTGAGTTTTTAGTGCTGTTAGATTATCCTAGGGCAGCATCAATTTCTGGCCGTGATAACACGCGCAATGGCTTTCCGGCAGGACACAGCCACAGGGTTCCTGGCAGAGCCACCGAGCAAGGTTTTTGTAAGCAGATCCATATCATTTTTGACAGAACTAACATATGGCTTTGAATTTCTGGCCAAAGACTCCTTCGTGGTTCCTGTCAGAAGAGACCCTACATGCTCTCTGGCAAAAGTGCCACACGATGTAAAGGATTTAATTCCTGGAAGTATATTGCCACGATGATTTGCTACAGAACAAATTTCAAAGTTGGTTTCCTGCCAAAAGAGAATTCTATAGGTCATGTCAAGGCCAACACAGCAGTGAGTTTTCAGCAAGAAGATATCGAGCTGATCTTTTAATAGCCTTCATATTCACACTTTACGGTACTCTTGAGTGTTTCTGTATATATATAGGATAAACGAAATACTTTCTAAATGGAGGAGTTATGCAGTAATGCAATGTGTTCTGTGAGTGTGCATACAGACCGTTTGTAGTAGTAGTCTCACTTGTCCACACAATGTAGTGAATTGCAGTTACTTAAAAATTTCACTTTAATTTGTAAAGGAGCCAAAACATATTCCTGTTAAGAATTAGGCTGGAAAGAACAATAACTTCTCAAGGCTCAAAAGTCAATTGATTTCTTTTGTCCTTTTACTCTAATCACAGACTAATTGAGAGGATTAAATAATTGCTAATATCTGAAGGGAGAATGTCTTGCCCTTTAAAAGGTGATTAAAGTTCAAGAGATAGGGCAGGATAGAGCAAAATATCCTTCCCTGGGTGTAGTGCACCATTGCATCTTGCTAAAACATCACCTTGTATCATGTATATGATTAAACTACTGCCAATATTAACTGTTATGCCACAGAAATTGACAATGACAAATCTCCTTTTCCTGGTATTTCCACCAGAATTGGAGTCACCTTGGTTGGGGTTGATGTACTAAGTACTGATCCAGACGAGAAATTTTTCAAATTAATGATCACAGAATCACAATATTTTATTTGATTTAAATAAAATACAAACAAATGGGGCTGGGGATTTAGCTCAGCGGCAAAAGCACCTGCCTGGCATGCGCAAGGTCATGAGTTCAGTTCCCGGTACCGGAGAAAAACCAAAAAACCAAAACAAACAAACAAAAAAAAACCAAACAAATGAACTACAGCTAGGCAAGCATCCTTCTGCTCAAACTAAACAATATTCTTCTAAATATGGTTTTGTTGTAACAAAAGCAAACAAACAATGACTCAGCTACCTTCAGGGTCTTGTGGTAGCAATTAATTCAGTGCAGCATTTAAGATCTGTTTATTATCATTCTTATAATAACATTGTCCTCAAACTGAAAGGTGTTCAAATTTGAGTGATTTTGAGATGTATGCAGATTCATTCCAAGGTGTAAAAGGATTTATGGTGAAAATGTCTTGGTGAAATGAATAACTAATAAAATTTATTGCCAAATTAAGGTTATATATCTAATACTTGTTTTCTCATTGAAAGTTATGGTATGTCTAAGAGATAGAAATATAAAGTCAAGACAATCAAAAAGAATATTTTCTGAGTGCCCCTTGCTATGGAATGTGGTATTGCTGAATGTACTATAGATGCAATTCTAAATCACCTCTTATTTTCTTTTTTTTTGTTTGTTTTTTTTTTTTTGTTTTTTTGGTTTTTCTCCGGTACCGGGAACCGAACTCACGACCTTGCGCTTGCCAGGCAGGCGCTTTTGCCGCTGAGCTAAATCCCCAGCCCCATTCACCTCTTATTTTCACTGGAGTTCTTTCTCCAAAACTTGAAAAAGAACAATATCTTTTCTCTCGTTGCTGAGACAAAATACATGATGCCCAGAATTGAGGAAGGAAAGGTTTATTTAGCTGACAGTTTGAGGAAGTTTCCATCTATAATCAGCTGGCTCCAAGGCAGGGTGGCACATGGCAGAGGGCAACAATTCATGGCAGCGGAAAAACAGCAAAAGCAATCAGAGCAAAAGGGAGGAGCCCAGTGGAAGCAGCCTCTTTCCCCCTCTTACACTGTGTTCAAACTCCCCACCCCAGGGAAGGTATAGCACTTACATCCATAATTCCAACAAATGACCATGAATCAATCATAAACTCTAAAAGCCCACCCCATAACTGCAGGAGGATTTGGGGGGACATGCAGACACAAGCTGTAACAAGCGGAGATGACATATTTCTTTTTTCTCAGTATGTGCAAAGATGTCTACACTAGATGAAACTCCAGTTGTACTGTACTTCCATAAACATTCTAATTTTGTATTACATATACCTGATACAAAGCTTAAGACATTATTATCCAGGGCCACCATCTTATTACTCATTTATTTGCTTAATCATTAAATTCAGTTGAGCAACATATACCTTTTGAGAATGTAGGTATAATTCTTGAGTGTTCACTGTTTTTACCTGATTCATACCTTAAACCTAATCCTTGAACTATAACGAGGGAAATCGATAATGATTAATGTTTGCTTTGCCAAAACAAATGAGTTAAAGGAGAGTAATGGAAAAATAAGACTGAGTCCAAGAATGTTGAAAGGTCTCATAATTTTCCAAACTTTATCAACATGTGAAATAACAGTTTTGTTGGAAAAGCAGATGTTCATACAAGTCTACTAAATACACAGGTAAACCAGCAATACTGCAGGTTCAGTTTCAGATCTCTGTGCAATAAAGACAGTATCACAATAAGGTAATGTCATATAAATTTTTGGTTTCCAGGTGGATATAAAAGTTATGTTTATACAATAATATCATCTATTAATTGTATAATAGAATTATGGCTAAAAACAGTAATTATAATATTTTATTGCTAACAATCATCCAAGCCATTGGAAAAACTGGGCAACCCTCCAGCTTGTTAAAAATAATGCAAGTGCAAGAACAGAAAATGCCATAAATTTGGATATTGCCTAGAGATATATATAGTTTAGTACTAATGTTACAGGAATGAAACTTTTAGAATTAAAACAATATTGTAACTGTGAATGATTAAGGTGCACTTTTCAACTTTTCTGTCATTATAGAACTTTTTCTTACCTCACTAAGTGCCAGTGCTTCAATTCCACCACTGAGCTAACCAGCCCAGAAACCAACGCTGTAAGCCCATGAGGCAGCAATAACGTGGGGGTCAATAACGGGTAGAAGGAATAACTGGATTAGTAAATTTGGGAGAATGACTGATAACAACACTGGTTCTCAGATTATAGGAAAATACTGGGTTCTGTGGCCTTTTTTTGACTCTATGAGTTGTAATTTGGGAGACATTTCTTGGACAACAAGTACAACAGAAATAAGTCACCAAGATGCAGGTCCAACTTTCTGGAGAATAGAGTTAGTATCAACTGAGAAGTCCTGCTTTCTGCCAGCTTTGACAGGTTGTTATGGTTTGTGTCTATGTGTTCCCCCAAAGCCTCATGTGGTCATGTGGCTGGCTTTTAGAGTCTGATTGATTGTGGATGTGAGAGCTACACCCACCCTGGGGTGGATAGTTTGCATATGTAAGGGAGAGGAAGAGGCTGCTTGAGGCCATTCAGCCTATGTGTGTTTGTTGCTTAGCTGTGTTCTGCCACCATGAGCTGTAGCCCTCTGCCATGTGCCACTCTGCTTGTAATCTGCCAAGTATGGACTAAAACCTCCACAAACTGTAAGTGAAATAAACCTTTCTTTCCTTAATTTTGGGCATCAGGTATTTTGTCCCAGCAATGAGAGAAAAGTAACGAAGACACAGGGCAATAGAAAAAACCCTCCAAAGGTAGTGGCCTTGGTTCTGAGCAGAATAATGAGAGGACTTGTGGGGCATCAAATAGAAATGTACCACTTTTTTCTCAAGTACAAGAAATCACTAGAAATGTTAAAGTTCTTATTTGGCACCAAAGAAAATTTTCTGTTACTATATATATTATCATGCTGTTTTTAAAATGAGAAAAGACCCTTCAACATTAAACAAATGGTCCAGCAATTCAGAAATAACACTAGCAGAGGCAGGGCTGGCACACAGGATTGTCTGGGGCTCTTCCTGGGTGTGGTATTTTCTTTCACTCTGTCTGTATCTCTTTGTCTGTCTCCGTTCCTCTTCCCTGCCTTCCCTCCTCCCTCCTCTCTTTACTCTCTGTCTCTGTCTCTGTCTCTGTCTCTTTCTCTCCTTCCATGCTCCCTACTTTTTGTGCTACCAGGACTTGAACACAGGGCCTACTACTGAGCTACATCACCAGCCTGTTTAATTATCTTGTTTGTTTACTATGACACAGGGTCTTTCTATGCTACTAAATTTCCCAGGCTTGGATAGACCACAGATCCTCCTGCCTCAACCTCCACGTTGCTGGGATTACAGTTGTGCACCATTATGCCCAGGGTTTGTTTGGTTTTTATTACTTAAGATGTGCAGTGGAAGTCAAAGGCATCATGTTTTAAGTCATTTCAGATCACAGACTTTGCTACTTACATTCTCTACAGTGAGGTTCAAGCACTCAATGTACCTTTATATGAGGCCAGGTTGCATCAGATTTCAACATAAAATCCAGAGTTCTTAAGCACAATGACTTTTCTTCTCCTTTTCAGATAGTTTCCAAAAAATGAAAGCAAAAGAAAAATATTAATAAAATAATTAATTCTTGAAGGCATACTCCCTGTTCTCAAGGAAAACAATTTTCATTTAACTCTTCAGCCCTCATGAAAGCCATTACTCTTCTGTGGAGCAGAAAGTATATTTGAGATTCCCACTGCTGTTTATAGGTGGATTTTCTCCTCCTAACCATTTCATCAAACTGTAGTATAGTCAAGGTACAGTGTGCGGCAACACATTATTAGGTTTCCCAGAAGAAGCGTAACTGAACTCTGACTTGTAAATTGGCTAATTATTTTTATGCTACATCATTAGTTATAGAAAGTATGTGGACTAAAACATATTATTGACAGAAAAATGCAAGGCTCCCATTTATAAAAGGTACATTAGCATTATTCAAGCTGTACATGCTACAGCTGAGCCATTAAAGAATGTTTGTCAATTCACATCATTTTTTAATTTTCTGATTATGAATATAATGATTACTCACTATAGAAAATGGAGGAAGATATACAAAACCTGAATGAAGAAAATTAATGTGGCTCACAGACTCTACCATGTAGAGCCTTTAAATATATATTAAGTATGGCTAATGTTCACCAAATTAGGACAATAGTGTACTTCTTATTAATACACTGACTTTTTCACTTAATAAATCAGGAGCAGATCCCTAGATTATTAAAATATTTTACATACAGCCAATTTTATGAATATGAAATTCCTAATTTACTAAAATTTATTTACTCAGTACTGTATAATTAGTTCATGTGTTATGGTTTTAAGTTATTACAAATAGTCCTAGAATATACTTTTAGAAAAAAGAATGATACCAATAGCTACTAAGAATAAATTAAAGGGAAAAATCCAGGAATATATATTCTTGAATTATTTTTCCTAAAACATTGTACCAATTCATATCTGTCACCTATAAAGTAAAAATTGTTTATGATTTTATCATTGGTAAGACTGGCTATTATAAAATATTGTAAACACAGATTGAGTAAAGAGTTTATATCATTTTTATTTTCCTCATGTTGTCATTTAAGTGGAATCTTTTTCAGTAAAGTCATTATCTACTGTGAAGTGTCTTTTACTTTTTTGTATTGCTTTATTCATCCATGCATTCATTCATCCGTTCACTTAATGCACACCTGCTGTGATCCATGAGGCACCAACCCAATCCCTAGAAATAGAATGGTGCAAATGAACTTGTTTCTGATAAACCTGCTTCTAAAGGAAGATAGATATAATCAGAACATCAAAAGTAAACAAGCCAGTTTCAAACCGTGTGTCCTAGTTTCCTAGGGCTGCTGTAACAAATTATGACAAACCAGGTGGCACACAATCAGAGAATCTCTTCTGTTACAGAAAAGGGACTCCACACCTGAAGTGAGCATGTAATTAGAACACACCCCCTCTTAAGCCTCTTGAGGAGAATCCTTCTCTACCTCTTCCAGCTTCCCATGGTCCCAAACATTGTCTAGCTTGTGGCTTTGTCACTCTAACCTCCTCTTTTCCTTTCTTCTCTCCATGAGGACCTTCTATGTCTCCATGTTTAGATATCTCTCTACTTTTTCTTAAAAACAAAATAAAGCAAGAAGCCTTTGATTTGGGACTTATCTGAAAGCAGGATTACCTTATTTTAATTTGATGACATCTGGAAAGATCCTATTTCTAAATATGGTTAGGTTCACAGACAGAGGGATTTAGGATTTAGACATGCATTTTTCTGGAAGAAGGGCACAACTCAATTCACTGTACTGTAACACTAGAATCACAAACAAGACTGAGTCTCAGTTTCCATGATAACCTGATAAGTGATGGGTTGAGAGATCTATTTGGGATTTTCATACATTGACCAAGAAAGTCCTCTCTGGGAAGATTTCCCCAGAGGTACAGTCTAAATGATGGAGAAGAGGGAGCTGTAATCCCTGAATCAGTGGAAACAGCAATGTAGAGTCCTCAGAAGGTGGAATGCTGTGAAATAGGTAGGAACTGGATTATACAGAATATTTTAGACCAGGGTAAAGAGATTAAGATCCAAGCTCTGAAGTAATCTTCAAACATAACAATTATGGAACTTTATTTTAGGCAATATGCATGTAAGTTCTACAGACTTAGCCTACAGAAAATGTAAAGTCAATTTATCACCCTTTTTTAAAAATAAGAAAATAAGGGGCTGGGAATATAGCTCAGCGGCACAAGTGCCTGCCTAGCATGTGCAAGATCCTGAGTTCAATTCCCAGTACCAAAAAAACCAAAAAAACAAAAACAAAAACAAACAAACAAACAAAATCAAAAAGATAAAAATAAGAAAATAAAAGGTGATCAATTTCAAATAACTTTTTAAGACTTTAGAGATAATTAAGAGTTATTGATTTGTACATTTATTTTGTATTAAGTATGCTAACTCATTTCTTCCAATTATTCTTCCTTTTCAATTGTATTTGAGGATCATTTTAACCAGTAAATGCTAATAGAGCCCTTCTTATGCATATACTTATTTATTTGCTTATCTATACACCTACATCTGTTATTTTATCTTGGATGTTCTTCTTCCTTGTGTGTGATTAGATTAAAAATTTTGTCATCATGGATTGAAATAAATGATAGGTTATATTACATTTTCGTGATCTTATGCTTTATTTTCTTTCCATTTTAAGAAATGTTTTGCATATCTTTCCTGCATCTATTCTGGAAAATATTTTTAAATTAAATGCATTTGGTTCTTCTGGTTACAATACCAGAGAATAATTTTGTCATAATGAATGTCTTCTCAATCTTCAACGTTTTCCCTAAGCGACTGCACATAAGTGCTCCCATACCAAATTCCGGGGTGGCTTTCTATTCAAGGCCGTAACACAAGCTCTAATTTTTGACTTTTCAAATGACTCAGCACTATCATCTATTCCAGTGATTTCTGTAAGACCCTAAAGTGCCTTTGTCATAATCTACTCAGCTAGATTCCTGCAATGTTACATTTCTTTCACAGGGATGGTTATTGTGAATCACATTAAAAATATTTCAATATTCTATACACATATAAACATAGTTAAAGAGTTTCTAATGTGTTTCTGATTTCTCATGATAAATAACAGTTGCATATAATTTTCAAATTTAAGCTTTCATCAGAGAAGTCATTGACATCCATAAAATGTCTACTTTGTTTCCAAATCGAGCACTAATTTCTAAGAATGTAGTATCTCCTAGTTGTAAATGTTTGATCAGATAGCTAGAGCTTGTGACAGAATCAAATATGAGGTAATGTCATAAATAAGAACTAGTAAAAGGTAAAGTAATTTCATTGCTATGGTAGTCGATTGGCAAAAAATTATCCAGAAAATCTGGATGTTATAAATTATTTAAAAATGCACTATGCAAACTGACCTCAAAAAAAATAGACAAATGCACGGACCTGGGTCAATAACATCTAGAAGGGTAGACTTTAAAACAGAAAATGACAATCTTTCTTCAGAAAGCTGATTCATAGTCATTATGTACAGCAGATTAATTGCGTCTCAGTTTTGGCAGATTCCAACCATGGTATGAAATCCAGCCTAAGAAGAAAAAAAGTGATTATTGGTATAAAACTCAGTATAGAAATCTCACAGAGAAACAAGAAAATCTACAATTTTCTCACATAGATACAACTTTGTTTAAGCAACGATTCCACATCCAGTTATGTAATTGTAAAATTTGGATGGTTCACTTTAAGTTAGAGATTCTGAAGAGTGAGCTCAGATTCTTATGAGATCAGTTATTTATTTTATGATACTGTGGTTCTATTTTTCCCCAAATAGTAATTTTACTCACAAGTTCCTCAAAATATGATAAACAAATAAAATCCTCCTATTTTATCCATTTAAATGAGGAGATTAAATTATTTGTTTTCTTATGGTTTATTTCTATTCTTTTCTTTGAATAAAATAGTTTAAAACAGTAACCTTTATATGTTTTTTCTTCTTTTTCCCCTCTCCCTCTGTGCCATCTGGGTAGGCAAACCCAATTAGCACATGTTGAAAGCTAACAACACCTTTTCCAACATTTCAAAGTTTTGGCAAGCTTTAAAAGTTACTGTGTCACATAAAAGCTCATTTGGCACATTACAAAGATTTGCAGCATGAATTTATCATATGGAATGATCATTTTCCAAGTACACGGAGAACATACAGCACAATTGGATTTGCAAAAAAAATCAGTTGAAAAAAAACTTCATCATTGCGATTCTAGGATCAATCCACTCAATCTCTTTAATGGAATTCTGGACCTTCTTTATTTATGCAGTAGAGGAAAGAATACAGTCCAGAAAAGCCCTGGCCTGGATCTGAGATGGTCTTATTACTGGCTTTATGTCAATTCTCTAAAGGAATCTTGGAAAGGAGAAAGCTTCAAGTTGATATTGCAAGTTTTATAAGATTCTTCAATTCTATCTTTCTCATTATGCTAATGGTTTCCAAGGCTTCTCAGAGCTCCGTAATAATTGTTTTGCTCATTGATTTTATACCTAACATGGCTACTGCTTGTCCACCAGTTTCTCCCTTCTATTTCAACATCATGCACTGGAGGAGTTCTCTAATGTACTATGCCTGTCTGTTGTCATAAATATGCTGTATTGTCTTGTTCACCACCCGTTCTAAAATCCTTTCAGGGTACCTTCTTTTACTGCAGAGACTGGACAATGAATTATTACATTTCCCAGATTTTCTTGCACCTGGAGTTCCAGATGTAATTTAAGAGTCACCATTTAGATACACTTGCCTAAGCGCTGAATCTGTAATTAAACTAAGTAGGAGACAGGCAATAGCCCTTGAAACATCTATTTTGCTGTTACATAGCAAGCAGTTATACCATGGCTCTGGGAATAACAACTCTGACAGTAGCTTTCTATCACCACATCTGGGTATAAGCACTGGTACCCCATTTTAAGGATTCTAGTTTAGTGCAAGATTGTTACGTCTTTGGTGGGCAAATTCTATGGTGTTTCTGTGTGGGGTCCTGCTACTTATTTTAACCATCTATTCCAGTGATTTCTGTAAGACCCTAATCTCTAGGACTAAATATGTTCATGCATATACAGAGCAGAGGGTTTTTTTTTTTTTTTGGTTTTTCTCCCGTACCGGGTACCGAACTCACGACCTTGCGCTTGCCAGGCAGGTGCTTTTGCCACTGAGCTAAATCCCCAGCCCCTGTTCTTGCATATAGAAACAAGTTTTCATCTACAAGAACATTCTGACTCATACAGCCACATTATACTACAATGGGGTTATCTCACATTGATAGCAAACTATATTTATGAAATAATTTAAGTTATGTGGCATCTTCTCTTTTATCTTCTTACACACACACAGATGAGAGGATACGACATTGTTTTGGGAATTAAAAACAGCACAGTAGTTTAAGAAAGTGGCTCATTCTAAAACTCTTTGACACAAGGATACATCAATTTGAAACTACTTTTAAGATCTTACTGATATGACAAATTATTAGAAAGGCATATAAGATATATTTTCACACATATACACACAGAGGTATAAAGTGTAACTGCTCAATGTACATATCTGTTTTCACATTCCACTGTAAACCAGACTTCTGTTCACTATCTAAATCCATTAACTTCCTAAAAACCAAAGCTGATATGACAGCTGGTATTACCATTTTCCCTTTTGTGGTTGTATTTTACTTTTACTTTTTATCTTCCCATATGAGTTCCATGTCTCATTTATTCTTCTGTAACAACCATATCTCCTCCAAAGAAGCATGATGCAGTCATATTAAGTAGATCTCCCCTGTTACAAACCAGTTCTGTCACATCCTCTGACTTTCTTTAATTTCATGTGAATAGTGAGTACATTAGCATTAATTCTATAATGTTGAGAGGTCATAAGCACATGTATATGTCTAACAGATGATCAGAAATTATTCTTTCCCATCTGTTGCAACCATTCTCATTCCAGCTTTTGTTGCTTCATACTAGTGTATTAAGCAATGACATGGTAATATCTCTAATGACCAGATTGGAAGAGCACAGAAAGAAAATTACCCAACAGGTGTCTACGTAGGAGAGCCAGTGTCCCAGAGGGACATACCGACTGTGAGATTCTCTCCATGAGTTCTGTTGGTGATGTGCTCATGGTGATTTCAGACTTCATTAATGAAGCAAACTATTGATAAAATTTTCCTCTTTCAAACACTTATCATCTTAAATTCTTATGAAATTCCTGTATTGTCATATACTCCTGTTTTCCTAATTACATTAAAAGCTGGAGCTCAGGCTTATGCCAGGGTTCCAAAGCTAATGATCCTTGCCTTGCCGAATACCCTAGTATAGGTTTTGATCGATCTAACCTGACATCTAAAGTTTTAGAATAGGACACTTTCTTGAATAACTATAATATTTTTGAGTTGCAAAATAATTCCTCATGCTTTTATCACTGTTTCTCTGTCTTTTTCATTGATTCTATTTTATTTTTGGTGCACTCTTTAAATAGATAACTTGTTACTCAGAGCTTGTGCAACCAGAATTGAAATCTGTCCAGTATTACAAAAATATCTTTTTCTGAAATGGTGCTTAGTCACAAAATTCTGATTTACTGATGCCGAAAAGTAACTCTTACAAATATCACCTTGCCAGAGCTGACCAAAGGCCATACTGAATGGAATCAGTCTATCATGAATATATATTAGGCTATCCCAAAATGATCATTCAGAGGGCAGATACACCTCAAGTGTCCTAATAAGGATTGTTTAAAGTGAAACAATGACCTCCACCCATGTGTAAGCAACATATTGTCTCACTAGTGTAAGAACCTGAAAGAGTGAATAAAAATTAGGAGGTATGATATATATACAGGATAGCTAACATAGTTATAGTACTGACATATCGCTTTATTGAAAGGAACAGTTAAAAATTAATTATTTAATAAATCTTGCACGTCTATATTTTTTTTCCTGAGCAACCACTTTGAAACTATCGATATGTAATACAACCATTAATTCCCTGTCACCTTGTCTGCAATTCAGTATTGCTTGTACGATTCTTCTGCCACTTTGTAAATGGTTGTCTGTTTAATATGTTTTCATTCTTTTACTCTTAAAATAAAAAAATGAAATAAAGATACATAAGTGCACAGTTCTTTTAATACACAAAGCTTTGTACTGTTCTTGAAAAATACAAACCAAAGAAAGTTCAATATTTTAAGCATATATTGGTTCCTATCATTTTTAGGGTAATGTCTTATAGGATTATTCAAAAATATTAGTATTTGCTGTTACAGCTTAATGACTATTAAAGGGAAGGTTACAGCTACATTGCTCTGAAGAGGCACAAATGTAGGCAACTCTGATGTGTAAAAGTGGCCTAAATATTTGGTTTGCATTAGTCAGTTGTTGACTGAAAAGATGATTTACCCATTGCCCTAGTGACTTGAAGTGTTAAGCATGTCAACACACCAATTGTCCTGCAGAGCCGTTTTCTGACATATCTTGCAAATTCTTATATAATGAAGACCTAGCTTGAAAAACTTAATCCTATAAAGAAGGCCAAAAATTTGAGTCCCTAAACTGAATGAAAATGTGTTTGTTCCTCCCACTTCAAGGAGGTGTCATAAAAGACTGTCAGTTTCATAATTATGCCTCTTGAGCAGATGGATAGTAAGACATTCTATGGCATTTGAGAAGAAAATAATTTTAAAACCCTAAAAATAATAATAAAGGAACATTTAAATAAAGTGCATGCTCCAACACACAAGTAAAATATCTTAAAGAAGGAAAAGATCTTTAAAAATGACTAGAGACCCATTTGTTAGCTAGACCTTTCTATGTTTACAGTACACACACCATCAGGTTTTACAGCAGGTCATAACAAAAGACAACCCTGCAGAATGCTCCAAAATAGCTACATAAGTTTGGAGACGATGAATTTATGTAGTACGAATCTACAGTTTGCTCCACAGGAATAGCTGGTGCAGGGAATAAGGGTAAAATTACAATATGAAGCGATTGAGGGGGTGGAGGGGAATGAGGTGACTAATTCTCAACTTTTGTTTCATTCATTCAAAAAGAGCAAGTAAAACAGGACACAGGGATGAAGCTTGCAGTTCATATACGTGTCACAGCCTGAAGCTACTTGGTTCTCTGCACAGTCAGTGTATTGATAGACACTAAAGTTATCTATGCCCTGAATCATTGCACCATTTCACCACACTGTATTTTCCCGACAGTGTTTCTTTGGGTCCATTGAGTAAGTAAACACTGCAGCTGTAGGTGTAAATAGCCTATCTGTACAAGCATGAAAAAGTATTGACAAGTCATTTGTTCCTTATGCCTTTTGTGTCAGATTTAGATTAAAAAAAACTAAAGAATAGAAAAACAGCAGAAAATATATCAGATTCTCTTGGGATTTACAACACAGTTGGCAGAGTCCTGAAATTAACAGGATTAGTCTAAAAAGCAAATGATCTTTAACTTTTAAACATAATGATTTTACAAATATCAGGAAATATAGACTAATTATAAAAGAATTGGAAAATAAAGGTAAAGAAAAGGAAAGGAAAGGAAAGAAAAAAAATTATCTTAATTCTTCTGTCTAGAGATGAAGACTATAAATATTTTCACAGTGGTTCTTCCTGGTGTTTTTCTAAATGTACATATCTGTATTTGTGACTTTAAGGTAATATTTGCTTACAATTTTGCAAGGTACTTTTCCATATACATGTCATGAAAACTTTGTCATAATTCTATTATTTTAATGAATATTGCTTTTGAATGTACACATACTATAATATACATGCTGTAGTTCACACACACACACACACACACACACACACACACACACATATATATATATATAATGTTCCAGACATCATTACATGTTTAACTGGTTATTTTCAATGTTTGCTAAGAAATGCTATTGTAATGATTTTTCTTATTTCTGTGTATTATGTATACATGTGTGTATAACTTTTAGAACAAATGTTTGGAATAACTAATTTTTATTCTTTGAATACTTAAAGTAAATTTGTTAGGTCAAAGAGGATGGAGGTGCATTTTTTTTAAAGAATTTGATTTCTATTTACCACATTTTCTTCCAGGAAAGTGGTACAATATAAGAAAGCTCAAGTTAGTAAATCTGAATTTATTTTCACTTTTCATAATCTTATAGGGACA
Organism: Chinchilla lanigera; assembly: GCF_000276665.1. NCBI lineage: Eukaryota > Metazoa > Chordata > Mammalia > Rodentia > Chinchillidae > Chinchilla > Chinchilla lanigera. The sequence goes on along the minus strand of NW_004955424.1, from coordinate 9,329,473 downwards.
TAGCTTTCCTTTAATTTGCAGTATTTGATAATTAGTGAGGCTATATAATATTAATATTGGAGTTGGAAAATTCTATTTCTTTTTCACAAATTCTTGCTCATGATTGTCTTAGTAGGATTTAGTACTGCATAACAAAAATAAAGATTTTCAAGCAATAGGAATGCATATCTAAAATACAGGTCATTATGTGCTGATATATTGCTGAAGATCTGGGAGAACAGAGAAAGTGCAAGCACATAGCATAGAGCACGGTGCTGGGGAGATGCCACATTCCCCTTGCCATTCAGTGCAGTGTGCTCCCGCTGCTGTGAGGTTGTCACACACCTCCATCCTTCTGCCTAGAATTTTCTTTGCTGGAATGTTAAGTGCCTTACCCTGGTAGAAAATAAAAGTGAAGTAGATATGTGTTCTGCTCTCTAACCATTTTTTTTGGAAAATTTCACAATTCTATATAAAATACAAATAAAAGAAAAAATGAAAGGCAATTATTAACTCCAAGTTTAAAACAACATTATGACAATGTAGTTATATTACACTAGAGGGGTTCATTGTGGACAGTTTATGTAGCTAACCTATCATTAACATTAAACATCAGTTCCACTAATAATCATGCACATACTTTAGGAAATGAATAGTGAACAAAGCATATAGGGAATGTAATTCTCATTTTGCATAGCAGTAGAGCATGAATGGATTTGGGAGTCAAAAAATAAGAGTGAAGAATCACATCTGAGGATTTAAAATAGACTATCAGGAAAGTCAGGAAAAATATTTTAAACTGCTTCCATCTAAGATAGGTATTTGAAGAAATCATACTCTTTCTTTTCATTGGAAGCCCATTGGAAGCCGGTAATGTATTTGAGTTAAAATATGTACATGTGCCAGGTGTGGGGGTCCATGCCTATAATCCCAGCACTTGGTAGACCATTCCTAAAGCCATCTCTGAGAAACAACATTATCTTTAGGAGCTCAGTTAATGGACTTACTATATACATTGTGGCTGCCAACTTTTCTGGCACTACAGGTCTACTTTTAGAGGAAAAATCACTCTGCCTTCTTTTTCTTGTGTGATCTTTAGCCATAGGTCTAATGACTATGTGATTCCTACAGTCTCCACTTTCTCATGCCTAATTGACAAAGGTCCTCTGAGAAGGAGGATGTTTACTTGGTGTGACATTCTCCATGGGTTGCCATTTTCAGCACCAGTCTTTGATTTTCTAAACTAGCACCTTGGAAAAATCAGTCTTACTGCTAGGTCTGTTAAATTCGACAAAGGTCACAATGCACTTGGACCCTTGAATTTTTTTTTAATCTTGAGTTCTCTTCACCCTGTACCCAGTCTATACTACATTTCACAGTAGTTTTCGATATTTGGCATTTTGGCAGTTACAAAACCTTTGCAGGACCTTTACCTTTTGCTTTTCTTTGGACATTTATGTTGGAATTGATGGAACTAAAATTTTCCACATTTTTAAGAATTATTTAAGAATTTGTGTTTCACACATCTGCTGTAAAAATGCTTCCGCAATCTCAGAACTTAGAGGAAAATGTTTTCATTTTCACTAATTAGCTAGGTAATTTTTAAAGTAGTTTAAGTTCACAGGAAAACAAAGCAGCAGAAAGAGATTTCCTTGATAATCCCTGACTCCATATACGTATAACAATCTTCATTGCACCAATATACCCCACCAGAAAGATACACTGTTTACAAATAATGAATCTACATTTTTACATCATTATCATTTAAGGCTCATTATTACCATTACAGTTCACTCTATGCATTGTAACTTCTGAGTTTGGACAAATTTATAGTGACATATAACCACCATTATAGTACCATACATGGCAGTTTCACTGTCCTAAAATCCTTTCCTCTTATCCATTCCTTGTTCTGCCACAGCCCAGGACAACCGATAGTGGTTGTACTGTCTCCATAATTTTGACTTGTCATAATTAGAATGTCATAAGTGGGAATCCCATAATATATAGTCTTGTCATATCTGCTGCTTTCACTTAGTACTGTGCCTGTAAGTATCTTACATGTTTTGTCATGGCTTGATTCTACTCTATCTTACAAATTATCTATTTATATCCTAAGAGACACCTCATTTACTTCCAACTTTAGCAATTATCAGTAAAGCTGCTATAAAATTTTGTGTGTAGTTTTGTGTAAACATAATTGTTCAACTTGTTTTTGTAAATAGCAGGAATTGTGAATTTTAGGACATATGATATGAGTATGTTGATTTTTTGTAAGGAACTGCCAAACTGTCTCCTGCAGTGGCTGTACCATTTTGCATTACCACTTAGTAATGAGTGAGAGCTGCTGTTATTTTGCATCTTGCTAGCATAAACTTGAGGCATTTGTGACCATACTGTTGTGACCACCTTGAGACCATACTGTTCAGTGGTATAAAGCAAACACTCATGTTCAAGTATCACGTGATTTCTCTTATATGAGAAAGCAAAAATAAAAATCAAGAGCAAAATAAAAGATAGGAAATAAGGAGATCTTTTTATAAATAGCAAGGGGAACTAGACATGGGAAAAAAAGGAAGAAAAGGGGGATTTTTAAAAATGAAAGACTCAAAATAAGAAACGGAAGTGAAGCTTTCTACGGAGAAAGAGGATCAAGAGTTAGAGGAGTCAGGAAGAGACTAAAAGGAAAGTTACCAAAACAAAAGAATTAAAATATGTTATGCACTTATACAAACTCCCCTTGGTAAATGAAATCATTTGGGACTGCAAACATATACTTAAAACATTACATTAAAAAATGAAAAAAGTTCTATGAAGCCAAAAAATGAAAAGTTAAAAACCACCACCACTGCAACAAAATAACTGTAAAAGAAAAAAAACTCAGAAGTCTCTTGGCTAATCTGTCATTTAGAATTCAGTATAAATAAATTTCACATAAATTCTGGAGACAATTTTAACAAGAATATATAGGATACTACAATTTACTCAGCCAGGAGTAGGTGGGGGTCTTAGGTCACAGATCACACATTGTCCAGGAACCCATAGTGATATTCAAAGGACACGTTAATCTTTCTTCTTGACAGGGCCTCTAAGATTTGTTGATAGAATACTACAATATGGTAGAATACTCAGTTTGAAAAGCAAAGGTATTGAGAATTCCATTTCAACATTTCCATGTCAGAGGAGCCCTCGGTCATGTTTTATGGTCCCTGATTGAGTTGAACATGACCTGGTTCAGATTTACTCTCTGAAGGACAGCAAGATTCACCAGCTCACCTGCTTGTTACAGTGATCTCCACACATACAGTGATGAAATGGCTCTGAAATCTGCTCTCAGGTTTTGGCCGTTGTGATTACATTTTCTACACAGACAGTTTTCCATTTGGTGGCCAGATTGAGAGGAGTGTCTCCCTACCTCACAGCACCCTCTGGATGATTAACCCTTCTTCAATTCCTCTCTCCAAAGCTCTGGGGAAATCTGAAGGACACACGTGCCTTCACAGCCTCTCCTTATTATGCTATGCCTTTGCTGCACATGCTGCACGTCGGGCAGATGTGCTCATTCTGCCGCCTGCTTATTTTTCTTGAAGTGGCTTGAGCAGCAGATGTTTCGGTAAATGTTTTTTCCTTCCTCGCTTCACAATTCTGCTACAAAACAGTCACTGTATATGTGCTATTGCCCTTCAGATTTTGAAAGATAAACTATTCAAGGCTCCTTCTCAGTGGAAGTTGCCCCCCCACACACACACCGGCAGATGTAACTTTTTAGGAGAGTGTGTCCTGTCAGGTTTTTTTACCTTGATTTTATTCTTGCCTTCCAGATGCCCTTCTCTGAGATTTGAAACTGTATTTTTTTTTTCAATTTTAAACTTCTCTACCCTTTCTAACCTAGTTATATGATTAACAAGTCAGTTTTGTGATACCTGTCCTTTTTATACCAGTAATATTTTGAGTCCTGAAATTTTATGATTGTATTACATGATCAGGTACTATCATAATAGATATATTGTCTTCATTATGGGAGCATCTGCAAATTCTACTAATGTCAGTAAGAATTGTGATTTAAACTATCACACAGAGATATTTTATAAACATCACACACTATTTTATTCTACTAATATTTCATGAGCACCTAATATTTGCCAGACCTGTGCTAATCACAAAGGAAAAAATAGTACTAGGTCTTATTTATCTTGTGTTCACCTTTTCTGGCATTTGAAAACATGGATTAATTGATTATTTGTAGGATGTCCTTAGGAGACCAAAGCATCAGCTATCTAGTACAGCTTAATTTTCTCATGAAAAGTCTTCATCATAATTTGGCAATGAATATTATGACTTCTAGATTAAGGTAAACCTCAGATGACATTCAGATTCTCACATGCAAAGGATCCATGCCCATGAAGAATATTATTTTTACCATTTCTTAGCCTCTGTTTTCTCATTTATAAGTTTTTGTAAGATCAAAAGCAGCCAAGACTGTAAAATCTTTATTATTATACCAGTGATAGAGCCGGTCTGGCATTTGAGTTACCAAGGTTTTGGTGTCATCATTTCTCATAGCAGGTATGACATACAGAGGCCAACTTCTTTAGCGTAAAGAAATAATGATTGCAACAGTCTCTCAAACAACCTGAAAATTCAGAAAACAAACTTTCCTTACAAAGAGTAAGTGAAGTACTGAATTGAAGACTCAACCTTGAAAATGTAATGTTCATGCCAAGTATGGCTCACAATAAAATTAGGTAGAATTATGTAGGTAAGATAGAGAAAACCAAGCAACCAACAAATGCCTTCAGTCAAACAGCAGTTCTCTTGGCACTCCAAATTGGCCTTTGTGGAGATGGTTTAAAGAAACCTCTGTACTGGTGGCCATGTTGCCGTAGTCATGTGGACTCCCAGACCTACTCACTCATAAAGTAATTGCAGAGAAAAATGGCAGCTACCTTTGCTTTAAGCTTAGAGATAATACATATACTCAGCTGGACATCTCATCCATCCTTCCTCAGTGGTACCCAACTGCCCAGATAAAAATGAAACAAATTTTAGTTGTTTCTCTTTTTTTTTTTTTTTTTTTTTTGAGACAGGGTCTGTCTGTGCAATTCAGGCTAGCCTTGAGCTCACTTTGTAACCCAGGCTGGCCTCAACCTTGCAACAATCCTCCCACCTCAGCCTCCCAAGTTCTGAGATTACAGGTGTGCACCACACACCCAGATTTTAGTAGTTTCAGGATCCCAAGTACTACACTGAAAATGGTTTTATGATTATTTGCTGTTTATCTGAAATTTAATTGGATATTCTCCTTGTTCTATAATTTTCTACTTTTGTTGTGTTTTGTGTTAAATCTAGGAAGTCTGGGTAAGGGGGTTCCCTTTAGGCTATTTATATCTTATCATTATAGAAGTTTGTTATGGTTTATAGCTAGATGATTCCTCAAAGTCTCAAGCACTCATGAACTGGCTAAAATCTAGGCTGGGTGATACTGAGATCAGTGGTGGATGGCAATTAATTGGATTTAGCATAGTCCTGGGTGTGAATACCAGAAACCTCAATCTGAGCGTGGGTGGAAGCAGGCAGTAGGCTTACAGGCTAGATGGAATAAAAGGGAAAAGCAGGCTCACTCCTGTTGTTTGCTGCTTTTTGCTTGCATTGTTCTGTCTGCCATGCCATGAACTGCTTCACCTCTGTGATGCCCCTCCTCCTTGCCACCCTGCCTTGGAGACAGTTGACTATGGACTGAAACATATACAAACTGTGAGCTGAAAGAAACCTTTCCTCCCTCAACTTTCCTATTGTATATTTTGTTTCAGGAATCAGAAAGTAACTAAGACAAAGATCGTCACAAATTTCCCTCCAAATCATGTCCAAAAAGAGAACATGGATCAATGTGGTTTAAAGATACCTCATGAAAACTATTTGATTTACCTACAAGCATTTTTAAAAAGTTCCTGAAGTATCTGGTGAACTTGAACTTTAGAAAACCAGCTAATGTGGAAATAAATGAGTTAATATTTTGATGACTATTATCTCCATTAATCTTTAAGGATACCTCTATATAATAAAATTTTTATATATGAGAACACTGAATTGGAGATATTCTAAACAGCGTGAATTCCCTAGAACTAGGATTTAAACCCAGATTTTACTGATTTGTATATGTACTTACAGCCATTATGCAGTTATACTTAGTGATTATACAATAAAAATTATATACAAAAACAAGGAATTATGCCTCTTTTCTCTTGTCTTAAAATGCTTGTCTAAATTATTTATGTTCAGTAACCAATATGAAATAAATAAGATATTCCAAATATTTACAATGACTGCACAAGAAATGTTCCAAACTTGCCCCCAGTTTGCCTTAACTTTGTGAAGAAAATACTTTGTTTCTCACACACAAATTTAAGTTGTATGTGCAAATTAGCTGTCTACCTTCATTCTTTCTGAAATTACCAGGTCTGATGTGAAGGACCCATACTGGGTCTTTTTGTGACTTCAGGAATGTGTGATCAGTCCCATACCAAATTTCCTGCCTCCTACCTGTCTGAAGGTCCAGTGAATCAGTGAAATATGTACCATACACAAATATCGTTGTAATTCTAAAATATGATGGAATTCTTGGTACACTTTCCTAACTGTAATCTTGAGAATATAGCATTTTTATTCCATCCAATTCTCTTGCTTAAAAGGATTTAGTTATCCCTTGGTCTTTCATTCTCAATTTTTAGTGTTTGGTTACGTGTGATCTGTCTCTAAAAAATACATTCTTAATTCTTTTTTTTTTTTTTTTTGTTAGTGTTCTTGTAATTTCAATAAATGCCATCTCTACCCCAATACTTTTGCTCAAGAAAATCTCCAGCGCTATCATATTTCACTACTCTATTTGCCGCTGCTGGTGCAGCTGATTGCTACATTCTTTTTGCCATTCCATGAACTGTTTCTCTTCTGTGATGATTTTCTACCATGCCACCCTGCCTTGATACCAGCAGACTATGAACGCAAACCTTTACAAATTCAGAGCTGAAATAATTTGTGGATATTGGACATTTTCTCTCACTAATAAGATAAGTAACTAAGATTTTGCTTCCAAAAAAGGGGTGTTTGCTGTGCCATTTTCGACCCATGTAATTCAAGAGCATTTGGAACTGGCTTGCAGGAAGAGTTTAGAATTTGGGGGAATGTTGGCTGAAGAAACAGCCCTTGATTGCTATAAACTGAATGAGATAGAAGATTCTGGTCAGAATGCAGAAGACCAGAATGCTGTTAGAAATACAGTCAGTAAAGACCAGGTCAAGAGGTTTCACTTAGAATCAAGGACGGCAGTCATTATATGCTAAACCATGTGTGTTATGTTTTGGCAGAAAATCTATCTGCATTTGATCATGGTCAGAGACTTTTTGTGAAACAAAGGTTAAGAGAGTGGACTAATTAATCTTGTGGAAGAAATTTCAAAGCAGTGTAAGTTTAGGCAATATGTTGGGGGTTATGTCTAATGTTGGGGGACTTGTAGCCAGAATTATGTTCAGAATCAAGGATAGAGGCCCCAATAGAGTGATTTGAAAGTTTTGAGTTTAACCACAGAGAAAGCCCCAATAAAGCTCAAGCCTATAGAAGTGAACCAGAGAATCTGGCTCCTGAAAACACAAGTAAAAGCCAGGTGTTTCAGAAGAGGACAATAGAAAAAATGGTCTGAATGTATCACAAGAACCAGCAGGACTCCACCCTCCACCTGCAGCCTCAGAATTGCAAAGGTAAAAGACTGTAACCTGAGAACAGTCCTGAGCACTGTGTTTCAAAAGGGCAGCAGCATAGGGAAATTATTCCTCAGGATACGGTTCATAGTGCTCAGCAATCCAGGCATTCCATCCCGACAGTTAAGACAGAAGGTCTGGCTACTGTTTCAGCTGGCAGCACATATTTGTGTCATCCATGTGGTGCTGGTTTTAGGTCCATGCAGAATACAATAATTGCGGAGTGAGGAAGGCTTCAGCCCAAACTTCAGAAGAAGGCCTGGGAGGTCAGGCAGTGTGCCCCTGCCAAGGCGGTGTGTAAAGCCCTGAGTGACAAGCCAGAGGAACAGTGGAGACACTAGAAGTTTGGAGAAGCCTGGAACTTATGCCATCTGAGGAAAGCTGTAAGGAAGGAGCACAACTGGCCCAAGAGAGCCCATGTGAGCTACCATCACTGGCAGTGTCACAGGGACAGATCCACTCACCCTTTGGAGTTCTGATCTTGTCATAGATTACTGCAGATGCTAGACCTGGAAGCACAGGACTTAATGTTTGCCCTGCTGGATTTTGCACTTGTTTTGGTCCCATCCTATTGTATTTCACTATCTGTACCTTTTTCAATGGTAATATTTGTCTTGTGCCACTATGTTGGAAGTGTTTAACTTCCTTTTCATTTGTACAGGGGCTTGCTGCTAAAAGTTTGCTTAAATCTCAGAGGAGACTATTAGAGTTTTTAGCAATGCTGAAACTATTAGGTCTTTGGCAACTCTTAGAGATGGACTAAATATATTTTGCATAAAGTAGTGTGCATGAGTCTTTTGGGAGCCAGGAACAGAATGTATCTGGATGTCACCCAAAGCCTCTTGTGCTCATAGATGGGGCTTTTCAGAGCTTGCTGGATCTAGATCATGGGAAACGGTGACTAAGGGTATGTGGTACTTGTATCAGTCAGGGTTTACTAGAGGAACAGACACAATACAAGATAAACAAATGTACAAGGAATTACAAGTTTGGCTTACAATGGTCAGCTACAGAGTTGGATGAGGAAGCATGCAGAGGGTGTCTGCACGCTGGAGATTGAAGAGCCCAGCCCCGGGCCTGGAGCTAGCTGCAGTGTCCGTGCAAGTCCGTATCAAAAGGCTGATGGGTCTGCGACGGAATGCTGAAGAATCTACGATGAAGGCTGGAGAGCCAACACCAGAAGGCTGAGGAGTCCAGACGGAAGCCCAACAGTCTGCACCAGAAGCCAGGAGACAACCAAGCTGAAGGCGAAGACCGGAGCTCCTCTGAAGAACCAGCAGCTAGTCCTTCCTCAATTCCTATTTTAATGCAGTCTACCCGCTCCGGGGAGGTGGGGGTCATCCTCTACACCCACACCCTCTGCATGCCTGCCTCTTGCACAGGCTCAGGATGAATACAAAGTAAGCACCCTGGACCCCTTCTAAGTTGCATAGTGAACCTTCTAACTTCTCAAATTAACACAATAAACAACATCCCAGCAGAGTAAGGGCGTGTCCTTTTCACCCCAAGAGGCAGAACTGCTGAGTCACTTAGCCAAACCTCTAGACTCCCAAAGTTGGCACAATGTATCAACCATAACAGTACTTCCGGGTACCAGGAAAAAAAAAAAAAAAAAAAAGAGTAAACCATAACAGTACTAAAGTAGTTCACTGATTGGAATTAACATAGTTCTGGATGGCATCACCTAAAAGACTAGTAGTATGTTTGGGAAAAAGAGAAAGGCAGTCCTGCTGTTGCTGCGGCGGCTGCTGCTGCTGCTTGCTGCAGCTTGTTTCATTCATCCTGCATGGTCATGAACTGTTTCCTCCTGTGATGCCACTCTGTCTTGGAGCCACCCAACTATGCACTGAAATAAACCTTTCCTCCTTTAAATGGTAGTTGTCAGGTATTTTGTATCATCAACAAGAAAAATGACTAAGACAGGAGGAAGGTGCTGACAGTTATGGTGTCCACTGAGGGTTGACCTTCTCATGGTTACCTTTTCAGTCTACTTTTGTAGGCTGGAAGGGACAAGGCAGTTTTCTAGAATCTCTTTTGAAGGGATATCAAGAGCATTCTGGGGCTCTACCTCAATGATATCATCCTTCTACTAAAATTCTGCATGTAATATTTCTATGTTCTTAGAAATCAAACCCTAGATTTGATTTTCTCTCCATACAGGATTCTGTCTGCATAAGGTTAGCTGCCTTGCAACTTGAAACCCTATATCACATTAACCCAAATCCTAAAGTTAAATACATTTCTTGTCCAGACCAGATTTTTTCTTCTAATTACTTCCATTTTGTATGAGATTGTGTAAGCAAGAAATGCAATTACTTGTCATAACAGCTTGATTTCTAAGAGAAACATTCCAATCTTAAAGCAAATATTTTATCATCATCAACCTAGATTCAGTAACATGTAAGATATTTCCCAAGGGAATAGCCCTGTCTATAGATAGAGATGTTATTAGTTATTACCACTTGTTCACATGGGCTTACTTCCTCAAGTTTATAATCAACTACTTATACTTTATTTCATTTCTCTCTCTCTTTTTTTTTTCTTCTGTAAGATTAAGTTGCTTGTGCTCCACCACTAAGTTATACCTCCTGCTCTTATTGCTTATATTCTTGATCTCTTGATTCATTGAGCAAGGTAATACTTTACTAGTGTCTATTCTTTTTTATATTTAAAGCTGAAAATATAATTAATTTTGATATTATGGCTTATTATATTTTAGCACATTAGAATTCCATTATAGTCTTTAGACATTTTGAAAAATTATTATGAAATTATGAATTTTTATACTTACTGATACAATTTATAGAGGAAACAATCTGATTGCCTTTCATTTCTTCCTGAACCTTTCATAATGTCAATAAAGAGATTTTTAAGGCAAAATTTCCTCATAAAAAAGCAAAAGAATCAGCAACCACATTTTAGACGCTAAGACCAGAGAGACGAGTAGTCACTAATGTCACACACAGAGGCCAAACCCAAAAAGCTGAAAAATTAGCATAAAGCCTTAGAAATTATAAGCTGTAGATCCTTAGTAAGTCACAGCAAAGATGGTCTAAAAATATACAAATAGCAATCTGATGCAAAGCTAGAATGAGGTATGATGTCTGATAATGAAAGGTGGCTATCATAAATATGGGATATTTTAGCTATAATAAGTCCACTCCACCTCTGTGCAGTTGGGTACTGTCTTCTTCTAGGCATAATAAATTTGAGAATGAGTAGAATACATGGTTGATAGCTACTATTCTTTCACTAAAAATGAATTAATGACTATACATATATATATATAAATTATACACACACACACACACACACACACACACACACACACACAAATGAGGAGACTGACTTCTATGTCTAGTTTCTCCAGCATGTCTATATCTTCTTGGCAGGTAATTACAAAGTTCCTTTTTTAGGAATGTGACTAGCCACAGAAGAAAAACCCAAGAAATCTAATATCTCAAAGGTTGCAGCAAAACAGCCAGAAGCAACCTTTCAAACAAATCTACATCCCAACCTGTACCTTAAAACTGTAACAAATATTCTAAATGAAATGGAGAATAAGCAAAGATCACAAAGCACATAAAGATAATTTCTAACACAAAATGTAAAGCACCAGCAAGGCACAAAGAAAATTAGAAATTGAAAGTATAAAAACCAAGAAGAAAATCTGTAAGTTGATTTTAGTATAAATTCGCTATACATTTAATAGGTTAAGTATCTAGCTCAGTCCATTTTCAGTATCATCTTGCTAGACTAAAACACTCCTGGAAAGGTGTTTGGGTCGTGGGGCTGTTATACTCTGCACTGGATTAATTCACTGATGTGCATAGTTAAATATTTTAACAGATGGGGCCTAGTTGGAGGTGGGTAACTGGGCTTGCGCATTTAAAGTGTGTATCTCTCCTTGGTTCTCATAAGCTGTCCTGTTTCCTGCACTCTATAAAATGAGCAGCTTTGTTCCACTATATTCTTATACCATGATGTTTCTGCGTGGTAGCCACATGATCATGGACTGAAACTATTGAAATCACAAACCAAAATTAAATCTCTACTCTCTTAAGTAGAGGGCGGCAGGTAGTTTTGCTTTAGCTTTCAAGAAGGCTGACTACTATACTGTTATTTATTTTAATTGCTTGTGACCAGAGTGCTTAGGAATTTTTTTTTATTTTGGAAAGTTTGCATACATATAGTGATACATTTTGGGAGTGGGATCCATGTATAAATATAAAAATCATTCATGTTTCTATGTCATCCATAGCCCAGCTATGCTGCAGCACTAGAGTATGTTGCCAAGGGGCAAAATAAAAAACTCAGAGACTGCTGGTAAGAGATAAAGTTTATTACAGCATTGTCAGGAAAAGGTAGAGTTAATTTGATACTAACATGGAAGGGTCCAGGAGAGATGTAGAAGAGTCCAACAACCATACTTAAAAAATCCACTAAGAGTATATCCTCTTCAATGGTGTCAATTGGCAAAATCTGATGATAGGTATCTGTGCAACCAGCTTTCAGAGGTCCAGTGTGAAGGGCTTGAGAAGCATTTGCTAGAAATAGAGTGTCCAGTAGTGACCAGTTGAACTGCAGCACACAATGGTGCTCCATTCACCATCAACTATTGCAAGGAGGGGCTTTTATCAATGAAACTATATAGCAGAAACATCATTAGATTGTTTTGCTTTATTGTTTGAACAGCACTTTAAGGAACACCTGATGTAGCATATTGCAAAAAGCAGTTTTTGTAGATAAGATAAATGTATGCAGTTCTTGGTGTCCTTTAGATAATACTTATCTGGACAGCCCAGCTCTGGCATGCTTACGATGTCCCTTGTTAGGAGAGTTCAGAAGACAAAAGGAGCATTTCAGGGAGATAATGCTAAATGCTCTAGTTTTCCTCAGGAATGATACAGTTTCATATACCTTTTAAATACAGCCTCAAGTTTATTTTATACAAAATTTTTAGTGTATCAGCATTTTGACTATGACACATCACAAGAGTTTAGGTATGGAATTTTCCAGTTGTATCATCATGTTGGTGGTAAAAAGTTTTGACTATTGAAATATTTTAAATTTTGGATTTTTGGATTAGAGATATTCAGCCTCTCTGCACATGTGTATTTATATTCTATATCTCTAATATAAATATATACAACTAAATGTATTAAATACTTCTAAACATTTTCAACAAAATATATATCATTGCTGGGTAGATTAAGTGAGAAGGATTAAGTATAACATTCATTTATCATCTATTAGACACTCACTATTTGTAGTGAGTGTGTTGTTGAGACAAGGTCTCGCTATTCAGTTCAGGCTGGTCTTGAGCTCACTTTGTAGCCCAGGCTGGTCTTGAATTCACAATGATCCTCCTGCCTCAGTCTCCCTAGTGCTGGGATTATAGGTGTGCACCATCACGCCTGGCTACTTTTTGTTTTTTATGTGAAACAAAATAACTAACCAGCATAAAAATCCATGATGCCTACACACACATGACTTTAAAGTCACAAATGAGAAATAACAATCTTTCCCAGAAAAGTGGAAATGCATTCTGTCTTAGATGAAGAGTGGTGTCAGTCATTGTCATTGTTCCATTGATCATTGGATATTGTTGGACTGAATTAGTAAATTTTCAGGGAAAAACACAAGGAATATGTGCAACAAATATGACAAACACACAGAAAGAATACAGAACCCTATCACATGCCAAAAGCCTCAGTATATCTTTACTACTTCAGCTATCTTCAGGCCTTATTGACTTGAGATACCTTATATGCACTTCTTCTGCACTGCAAGGCATTCCTGATGTATTCCACAATGCTGTTGGCATGAAAAATGCATGAGAGGATATGGATAAAACAAATAGATCTGATCAGTAACAGAATACACAAATAAAAATACAACTCAAAGGAAATGTCCAGATGCAACAGGTTCAGAAATCATAACTTAAACACAGCTAAAGCCGCAGATAAATGCATTCTCCTTGAATTGAGGTGATTTTTTCCCCTACTGGCATTGTTACCAGGTTTGGCTGACCCTGTGCTTATTCCATGCTGGTTTGGTGCATTAGCCTGCTGCTACCGTCTCCTATGCACCAGAAGTAGCAGTCTGAGAAGGAAGATTACTTGACACAATTTGATAAAACAAAATAAACTGTACTCTTTCTTAATGTTTCAGGACATGAAACATGGCAGGTTTTAACACAAACTGATCCACTTCATCTAGCATTTTCTTTCTGTTTATATTGGGAAATGTAGATGTACCTATTGCTCATAAACATTTACACAAATAAATTCATATCAATAAAATATACAATCATATGAATTTAAATAGAGGAAATCATCCCTGCTACCCACTATGGAACATAGTTTAAAGAGATGCAAGTTCTATTGCAAAGAAAGAAACAGGATTAGTAGGTGGTTGCTTAACATTTCAAGCACACGGAAGAGAAATTTTTTTTCTCTCCAAATAGACGTGTCCACATGAAGATTTGCTGTTTTGTTAAATGGTAAGCTTTTCAACACTTCAGGCAAAGACAGAAATATTATGGAAGAAAATAGTACATTGGAAAAGAGTTTAGATACACATTCTTCTTCCAATGTATGTGTGCCTTATTATGTAAATAAACCCTAATTTGGGAAATAAAAGCCACATTGTAATTTTAAATATGATAGGCATCATCATTAGGATTTTTGGAATTTTTTGCAAGGAGAATTATATCTTAAAGTTTTTTCAATTTTTATTTTATGAAAGAATAAACATGTTGGTAACCAAATAAGAGAATAACAATAGTTTTAGGTCTTTGTAACATCTTCCCCTGTCTCCTGTAGCTTGAATTTCAAAAAGATCAAAAAAAATTTTTTTTGTTTATAAGTTCCCAATTTATTCTTCCCAAGACATGGATTTGATTTTATTGTCTCCCAAATTAAAGTAATAGCTCCAAACATCTTAGCTACTTGCAGCCATGTTTACCGCAATTCCCCAGCACTCCTTTGCTGTCTATTTAATCTTTCCTCCAAATATTTTAACTGTTGAGATAGAAATTTTTATATACATCATCGTAATACAAAGTCTTACAAAGTAGCCATTCTAATCTTACTTTTGACTCAGATTTGTCCAAATTTGGTTCTATATAATACTTCTTTCTTATAGTTCTTAATTTATTAATATTAGTAATTTTAGTTTTCTGCTTTTAAGGGTTACATATAACATCAGGGTAGGAAAAGAAGGTAAAATCCTCATTAAAAGTTACAGTTTGTTGCCCTTATTGGAAGTTGTATAACCTAATGTATGCTCGTTCAGAAATGAGCAAAAGCATAAAGGAATTATCCTTTACACTTTATTATTAGTACTTGTTAGTAATTACT
Organism: Chinchilla lanigera; assembly: GCF_000276665.1. Lineage (NCBI taxonomy): Eukaryota > Metazoa > Chordata > Mammalia > Rodentia > Chinchillidae > Chinchilla > Chinchilla lanigera. The sequence continues at coordinate 9,314,379 of NW_004955424.1, read as the reverse complement.
AGCAATTTTGTTCTAAAATTATTAGTAAAATTATGAGCAATCTTGTTCCAAATGACATCATCCACAGACACATGGCAGTCATTAATGACAAAGACTTCATGCCAGGACCAAGGGATGCTAGGGTTTTTATTAATGGGCGAGTGCAATCCAGTATTAAGATAAAGTTAGAACTGTTCAGGCTAATGGAGTATTTTCAGGAATAAACCTGCAAAAGAAAGCCTTGGCCATCTATCTTTGCGTTGCTCCAGGGTCTACACAGAGAGACAGAAAAACAACCAGGCTGCAGGCCCAGACGCATTTTACAGTGGTGCCCATTAACTCTTGGAGAGAATACAGACACTCTCACCTAATGACAGCAATTTCCAGTCAATCTAGGGAAAGACATGACCTGTTCCGGGTTTCCTGGAGGTTATAAGAACATGGACTAATTTACTGAGCCACTATAATAAGATAACCAGATGGAGAAGCTAATGGGCTGAGACAACGACAGTTAAACATTATTTGCTAACATCGGTAGAGTAGAGAGTGAAGTATATTATCATGCAGTACTTACCTTTTAATTAAAATAATACTGTTTTCAGCATTTTTTTAACACAGCAGTTAGGCAGCATGGCATATTCAAAATACTAGCTTTTTTTTTTTTTCCTTTTGCAATTTTTGGGATGAGTGCTTTACCAAAGTCAGACTACATGCCTGTTTGACACTATCAAGTTAATATTTAAAAAAATTAAAACTGCTATAGAATAGTCATGAAAATAAAAATTCTTAAAATTGAAAATAGAAATTTTAGGAGCATTTGGGATAATTTCCACACGTTATCTATGAATACTAACAGTTATTCCATAAATCATGGAAACTTTAAAACATCCCCTTAACATTTTTTTTTACTTATTTCTCAGTTATTTATTACAGCCGCATAATTTATTACAGCATTTGGATAAGCAGATCCATTAAAGTATCCCAATACTCTTCTGAAACTAATTGTATTATGAATATTATAAGCAGTGCTGAAAACATGTTCTTATCACCTTATATGCAGGATCTGATGACATATTATTGGCCACAGGTATCTGTGGCATCCTCCTGATCACAAAGTTTTCAAAGAATCATTATAACTCCTTCACTTTATAGATAGGTAAGGTTTACTGTCAACTTGATTGGTTTGGTAACCACATAGAAGATTAAGAAATTGCAATCACTTTTGGGTGTGTTTGGTGGATCCTAGCGATGTGACTTTGGCGTCTTCACTGGTCCTTCACTACTTATTCTTTGGTGCTGTTTCACTGTTCTGCTTCTCAGCAGCCATGAACTAAACAGCTTTATTATGCAGTGTCCTTTCACCATGGACTGAATCCACTGATACCGGGAGCCAAATAAACCACGTCCTCCTTTGAGTTACGGATACCAGGTACATGTGCCCAGTGAAGAGAAAACTAACACATTTAGTGTAGTTTCTCTTTAATCTTTATAGATAGTCAATTTCTTCATTGTTCCATATTTTTTCTGTTTAAAATTTTTTTCTTTATTTTCCAAATTTACCAAATTATCACTCATTTTAGAAATTCTGCATGAGTTAAGTCATGGTATAGTTTTGTTTTTTATTTTTTGACCGTAAGTTTGAAAGGCATACCTACAAACACTAGAAAATCCAGTGACAGGCGTATAAAATCAGTCATTTCAAAACCTTTATTTTTTCCTTCCTTCCTCTTTCCCAGAGGTGGAAAGTGTTAACACAGTGATCAGACTCAATTAATTGAAAGTTTGACCAACTAACTAGTATTTGTAAGAATAAAACTATAGTTGAAGAAAAGGACTTTTTGAAATTTATTGTAGATAGAGAATTTTCTTTGTTCATTCACCACAGGTGAGAGAATATTGTGCCACTGGTAGTTTAAATAACAAAACCTTATTTACCTCTTCTGTGCTGTCTGAGTTCCTACTATTGCATTGGTTTACCATACATTCTCTGTAAAGAATCAATGAAATACTTACTTTCTAAGGTTCTGGACCATGAAGCATTAAATCTCCCTAAGAAAACTGTCATCTACTAGTCCCTAAGTCAGTCTGCATCCACTGAAGATTTTTAAACCTGACTTGGAATCCTTATCATCACTTAGTTCTGCTGACCATTTGATAACTCTGCAACTTTGTGGAAGATGCTGATCCTTTCTGTGAGTCAGTATTTTCTGAAAATGGAGAAAATAAAAGCATTTACCTCATAGACTTAGTGGCCACCTAAATTGTTTTTCTAAAACTTTGCATGAAGTTTCATTCTTTGTGCTGCCAAGCTCTATGGGTTTTGGTAAAATGACAGTGCCATTTATCCACCATTTCAGTTTCATGTACAAGGACACAAGAGTTTCACTTTCCTAAAATATGTACTGTGCTTTACACGTGCAGCAATTTCAAATCCCACCTGCAACTCACAAATCTTTTTACTATCTCTATGGTTTTGTCTTTTCCTGAACTTATATGTTATGTATTCATGTTCAACATATAGTATGGAGTCTTTGTAAAGTGCATTATTGTACTTCTCAATTAAAATTTATTATATGTTTTTATTGTTGTTTAGATCATATGTTTTTAATAGCTGGATCAGATCAATCATTTCTTTTTATCAAAGAATATTATTCCATTATAAACAAATGCTGCAATTTATTTAACCATTCTCTTATGAAAGGAAATTTTAGTTAATTTGATTTTTTGGTGATTATGAATAATCTTGTGACAAATTTTTTTTTTTTTTTTTTTTGGTTTTCTCCGGTACCGGGAACCGAACTCATGACCTTGCGCTTGCCAGGCAGGCGCTTTGCCACTGAGCTAAATCCCCAGCCCCTGTGACAAATATTTATACACATATTTTATGAGGAGATAGGGTTTCTTATTGAGTAAGTACTAGCATATTTGCTGGAGTATATGATAAGATTGTTAGCTTTGTAACAAATCAACAAACTGATTTTCAGAACAACTTTCCCCTTTGCATTCTCTTCAACCATAAATGACCACTGACCTGTGTTCTCACTGACAACTGCAATTTTCAGATATTTGGTTTTTATAGTGCACAGTGCCACCACACTGTTGCTTTAATTCTCAATTCCTCAGCACATATTATGCTAAACATATTTTCATACCCTTACTGACATATGACTATGTTCTCGAGTTGTTTTTCTGATTTACTTTTTAAGAGTTCTTGGGATATTTGAGTGCAGATGGTCTATCTGATAAAGTTGTGTAAACACAGATGCTCCTCAACTTTCAGTGGAATTATGTCTTAATAAACCCACTTTAAATAAAAATACTTTCCTAAATGACCTACAAAATGTAAAAACAAAAAGAAAGTTAAGTTGTAACATCACCATCAGTACAAAATTGTCTGGAATTTTTTTATCAGTGTGTGCTTTGTTTTTATTCTTTTAACAGTATCCCTTGCTTAGCAGTTTTAACATTTTAAAAACTTGTGCTAATTATTTCTTAAGGATAACAACTGATATATTATCTAAAATTCAACACCAAATGCAAATTTACCTAGATTTTCTTCTATATATTCTAGAAGTTTAAATTTTGTATTTGACATTAGTTATATTAACCCTTTCTGTTAATGATTAAATGATTGACCTGATTCATTTCCAGGATTTTTTTCCTCTCTCTCATTTAAACTTGTTGTTTGTATGTTTTATCTTCAAGGTGAGTTTGAAGATAAAACAATATAAATTTTTAAAATAATGACTTTGTAAAACAAGTGTCAGTTTTAAAAGAGGTCCTTACCTTCTTCCAAACAGAAAATGACACTAAGGCTACCATCATATTCCATAGAAACTAGCAAAATCCCAGACTGTCTTTTCTAGGATTTTATGCTTACTTTGAAAACAAAAGAAAAATAATTTAACTATTTAATGATTGAAATTTCTTAGCTTTCCTTGTGGCCTGCTACGGTGAGAGAATTTTTAGAAAATTTGATATGACTTTCTGTTGCAATAAGTAAATCATGATGAATAAGAAAAACATTATTAAAACATTGGGTGCTTAAAATGAGAAAGCCAAATGCATATATTTCACAAGTAAGTTTCCAGTGATTTTATTCCTGTCATCATTTAGGAGGTTATAAGTCATTTATAAGAAAAGCCTGAAAATAATCAATTTGCTATGTATAAAAATGCTGATACTATAAAAAGTTATTCCATTTTGTATTTTTTGGTGAAGCTAAAGAAGTTCAAAGTTTAAAATAAACATCTCGTCAGTTAAATTATACTTACTCTAAAAACATCATTAAGTATTTCATGATTACTTCTTAGACATGGGGCCTATGGTTTAACTACATTTTTTCACAGGCTAATCTCCTGAAGTACATTATGTGCCTGAAACACATATAATCTGTTTCTCAATTTCATGTTAAGTTTCTGTTTGTACTGAAAAGACCCTTCATGGCTTCCTGTTTATTGAGAACTGTTTGAAAATGATTAATTAGAATATTAATAAAGGTTAATGAGATCTATTAAAACAAGAACACACTATTTCCATTTCTGTAATTTATATTTTTGTATTAATTGGTTAATTAGACTTTATGTAGAGAATATCAGTTTATTCATTCAGTTTTGAGTAGTTTCTAATAGAATTAATTTGGATTCAGCGTGCTGGTTTTGGACTATCACTGTGTTCTCTTTAACTTCTCATTAATTTTGCCATGAGAATGGGAGAAGGGGCTGCAATAACATCATGATCGAAGACCAGCGGGCATGCCAGTCTCAGTTTCTGGCAGTGATTATACAACTGATGAGTTTGTAGTGGGAGTGAATGTACCAGAATGACATGTGCTGCAGCTTCATCAAACAAGGTAGCAGGCATTTGTCATCTTCCCTACCATCTGCTGTGAGTGTCAGGCATGCAGGGTGTGTGTCACCCGATACAACAAGTAGATGTCTCTGTTCGGTGTGTTTTTATACTTTTGGCCCACATGTTTTGTAACAAAAGGATAAGAGTATTATTCTTATATACCAAATGTTTAATCGTACTTCCCTTTAATCTATATGTGTCAATAATCTTATCAAATTCAAGAAAGGGAGTAGAACATGACTGGGATGGAGTTGTGAAAAGGGCTGGGGGCAGATATGGTGATATAAAATAAAACCAGTGCTTCATCTGTAAGATAACAGTACTATAGGGATATAATTTAATGAAAATATCTGTTTTGTGTAGCAGACCACCCTGCACCACTGGTCCCAGGTCCCTGCCCAGCCATGAGCTGTAAGAAACCAGTCCACTCCTCTGAGCTTTCCCCCACCCAAGGAGCCACTTGTACAGACCTAGTTCTGCTACTGGTATTTTTCTCTGACCCAAGGGTGAATCGGGATGAATGACAAAGAGATGCAGAGTTAGATTAACATAGGGGCAGCCAAGGAACTCTTTTCTCTAGTAGGCAGAGGAGCTCTGAGCCTGGCCCTGGATGAATAAAAGGCTGGTCCCCTTTCATTCCCCCAGACATGGGTACATGCAATTAAAGTAACACAAGATGCCTCTGCCTCCTATTATCTATTAATACATGCTCAGGTAAACAGCTTAATCTCAGCTGTGTTAGCTTGCCCTAGAACCTGCAACCTTCCATCATCCCTGTGTGATGCCTTTCTCCTTTGTGCACACAGAGGAAGGCAATTAGGTCTTAATCTTCCTTTCCAATTGCCCACACTTTTGCATCCATGTTAGTATAATAATACCGCTAGTATACTAATTTTGTTTAGCATATCAGGTAATTAGGAAATGTGCATTTGGTCCACTTGACCTGTGTACAATGAGGACATATAGGCAGCTGTAAATATGTCAGAAACTAGGAACTGAATATAGAACTGTGCATATCACCCCAACATTCTTGCTTGTAAATCTAATCAGTGACAAAAAATACATATATCCTTATCTTGTAGGTGATCACGAGAGCAAGGTCTTCAAAAGAATTTAAGAACAATGAATGTAATTCAATTAAACAAATATAACCTTTCTTGAAACAGAGCATTAATGATTATAAAGTTTATTTTCAAGAATAAATGTCTTATATTAGTGGGTACTAAAGTTTCATCCTCTGACCAGCACCACTATGATCATTTGGATCTTGTTAGGAAAATAGTTGTTAGGTGGCATAAACAAGCTGGATGAAAAGCTCTGGGATTAAAGATTAGCATTCAGTGTATTCACTTTCTCCAGGAGATTCTGATACATTTTCAGTTTATTCTGGTATATAGTCAATGTAACTGAAATTATATAATACATAAGGTGTAAAGAAGTGTGTCAGAAAAATTGCATAGTCATATATACATATATATGTAAACACACATATATATTTAAGTACATGTACAAGTAAATGTAGTTCATCACATTAACTAAAACAATATAAAATTGGTACTGGAATAGAAGGACATTTGAGAAAGTGATAGAGAACCCCACAAATTATACAAGTATATAGACAAAATGAATTTGAATTCTTTCCTACCACTATAAAAGAAAGTAAGCTCAAATAGACCAAAACGTAACTGTAGGGCCAAAACCTATGTCTTAGAAGAAAACACTGGAGTAAAGTTTCATGACATTGCATTTTGTAAGGCTTCTCTGGATAAAAAACAAAGATCACAGGCAACAACACCAAAAATATATAAATGGTACTACGTCAAAATTAATGGAGTGAGAAGACACCCTACAGAATGGGAGAAAATATTTGCGTATCATTTATCTTTTAACTATTATCTACAATCTATAAATAACTCTTCGAATTCAGCAAAACAAAACCAAACCAAGAGTCACAACAATGCTGGTTTAAATTATTTATATGATCTCAAATGTGGAATTTTGCAGAAAACACACATTTCCTAATCTGTTTTGTGCTGCTGTGGTAGAAACCTGAGACTGAGTAATTTATATAGAAAAGAAATGTATTTTGTCATACTTTCATGGGTGGAATATCAAGTTCAAGGTACCAGCATGTCTGTTCTGCTGAACATCACAACCTCTGGAGGCAGAAGGTGGAAAGGCAAGCTGGCTGAGAAAGTCCTATAAAGCTTTTACAAGCCATTTAACCCCATTCACAAGAGAAGAAGAACTTCTGGCCAGATATCTCCTTAAAGGCTTCACCTCTTAAATATTAACTTAATGGCCATTAAATTTGAATAGTTGGATTTTGAAAGGGACTCAACCAAATCATAGCAGTGCAAAAGTGGAGAAGCTCCCTGCTTCTTCTTCTCCCCTCTCCCCTCTAACCTTCCTCTTCTTCTCCCCCTACTACACTTCCCCATCCTCTCATCCTCTCCCCCCCCATTTGCAGAACAAATTCAAAGTCCACCAGTACTGTGTTTTTTTGTTTCTTATATCCTTGAACTAAAAGAGAATAAGAAGTTTCAGTTTGTTTTTTTTGTTTTGGTACTGGGAATCAAACTCAGGACCTTGTGCTTGACAGGCAGGTGCTTATGCCATTGAGCTACATCCTCAGCACAAGAATAAGAAGTTTCAACTGGAGGTGTTGGTAAGGCTATGTAGCTCATTTCCATTGAAAGAAACTTAGGAAAACTCTAAGGTCCAGAAGTCTATTCCTCATAGATAATATTTTGTTAATTTTAGAATACATTGTCTGTCACAGATAGACCAGTTAGTTTTCTGCAGCTCAGGATTTGACTCAAAATCAAATTTCAAGGAAAATTTGGTTGGTGTCTCATGAATGTGTTGACACCATTTTTTATTGTGTGTATTTAGAATGAAGTCCTGAAAAGCTTTATAAAGACATCTTTGATCACTCAAAAAAAATTCAGTGAATGTTTTCCAAATATATTGTTGATTTATACATATTTCATTTGCGTAACAAGAAAGTGCCTCACAGTAAAGGAGATAATACCTACAAACAGATGAACACAGTGTAGTCATTAGGATGCCTTCAAAATTCAAATCAAATTTGAAGTTCAGTTTCATTGGTTCTCTGTTTGGATATTTCTTACCATTGATTCTTGATATTCTTGTATCGGCACATAAAATCAACAAAACTCATTTATGTATCACAAATAAAGTAATTTTATTATTTTAGACACCAATTTTATCATCTAATCATGTTTGATATATGAGTTATTTTTTACATTTGTCTTTTCTATTAATTCACCATAATATCTACTCTTAGGAAATGTGAAGCCTAAGTCCCTCACCTAGATACAGAAATAGAATGACAAAGTATGACAGCGGGAATTGTATATGATATGACCCTTCTATTCAATCATGTGTAGCATGTCACTTCTTGTCCAACTTATCATGAGAGCCATTGAATGTGTTTGACAGGACATATATTTGACTGTGGAATGATGGACATCTCCAAATGTGTAGACCTGGCTTGATGAGAGATGATTATGAATATGTGGCTTCCAGGGCAGGTTCTCAGCGGTGAAAACTGCTTTTCTACCTGAAATTGAACCACGGTTCTGCAATATTTGCCCTATTATGATGGCTGACAGTTTGCATGTGTTTCAGCTCTGGCAATCAGTCAATATGGTCTTGATGGGTAATTGCCAGCAGGAACCTAATTTTTCCACATCAATTGTCACACATGTCTCTAATATTCTTATTCACTGTTAACTAGATTGACGATGTTGTTTCAGACAAGAACAGTCGACAGAAAGTTTAGAATTTCATCTTCTAGAAAGACAATAGTGCAGTTGAATTATATGCATACGGAGCTTACACATCTTAGAAGCACATATTGAAAGTTAAAATAAATGAGAATGTCCAATGTCACATTCCTGTATTAGTCAGTATAAAATTGTCAATAACATATGATATACATAAAGTAAGTCATTTTAGCTTGTGAGCTAGAGAGCCATGAATTCATTATAACTACACGATATAGATACAGTTTCTTCTTTAAATTTTAAGTTTATATTAAACTAAAGTAAGATATTTATTTTTCTAATATTTTAAGTCTATAAACAAGATGAAAATTGATAGGGTGAAAATATCTAAATGGCTAACAACTATTACAAAATACTATTCAGTATTTTTAGATGCTTGCTTTTAACTAGGTATATGGACCCTTGACACTTGTAAATTATCATTTTATTGGATATTTAATATTCATTTTACCAACTGACTATTGTTACCAACTGACTATTGACTATTGTTGCATATATGGAATTTTATAATTTTTAGCTTTTATAAACTTTATTTCAACATATTACCTGAGATTACATTATGGAGTTTTCCTTTATTACTTCTTCGTGGTAAATAATAACAAGGAATTGTTGAGATGAGGATATGCAGTTTTAGATTTCTAATATCTTATGTATGATTTCTCATAATTTAAATTTGCAGCAACAACATACAATAATTTCCATATTCTCATACCAGTAAGCATTTTTTCCTTGCCAATTTAATAAATTAAGAAAAATAAACATTATCTTTACTATTTTCACTGAAAGCATTTAATTACTGGTAGATAAAACATGATTGCTATGCATTTTTAATTTTTGTATGTATATTTGTATGCAAATATGCATAAAATGGTTGTTTTTAATGATTTTCTTGGTATTTTTCTGTGAAATTTACATCTTAAACTTTTTTAAGATTACAGATTCACAGTAAGTTAGAAAAATAGTACAGAGTTCCTATAAAATCTACCTATTTTTCTGAATATTTGCATTTTATATAGCTAGAACACAGCATCAGTACTAGGAAATTGACATTAAACACTAAATTAACATTTTAGACCTCTGCATTTAAAGATATTATACAATTCTAGTTGTCTCTTTATGTTGCAAATTGCTTTAAAGAACTAATTGACTTTTATTTGAAAGATAAAAGATTGAAAACATATTAACAAATGCACATACATTTATTTTGAGACTTTCCTTGTGTAGTTTTATATATTATTAATTAAAATTTCTCTCAATATTTTGCCTTTAGCATGTTCCTAATTTCATTTATCTACTCTCTGTTTTTCTTGTCCACTCAATGTGTATATTTCCATTCTTGTTAAAGTATTCACAATTTACATTTAAATGTTTCCACTTCTTTTTTTTTAGATACAAATTGCAATAGAAACTCTATTTTATGGTTTTTGAAGCAATCTTTTCAATATAAGTAGTTAAATGTTGTCTTTATTTCTCTGAATTGTAAAAGCCAACTTTAGAAAATATTAAATTATATATGCACAAGCAAATATATGCATATACATTTATACAAACAAAACATGTTATTGGGTCTGCTTATGGGGGTTTGCTGTTTTCTGGGAATTAATTTTCTTGTGCCACAGTGTAGCCCTCTTTTAACTATTGTAGCTTAAGTACATTTTGAACTTTTGAAGATGTATTTTTCCTGTGTTGTGCTTTTTTTTCCATATCTTATTCCTATTATCATATATTGTATCCTTATGTGATTTTCAGAAATATATAAGTCCCATTGGGATTATAAATTCAATAATATTAAATTTGTTAGATTGGAGAGGATCAGCACAGGATTAATACTTCTCACTTTACAACCTTTGTTGCACCTCCTTTCATTCTGTTCTCTGCGGATATGCACTGACCAGCTCTTGTTCAAGGCTTGCACATTTTTCATTAGGTAAATACCCACCATTTGTAAGTTGCGTGCTCTCACTTTACCCTAGTAGTCTCTTTCCGGGTGGTGCCATTCTAAGGCCCCTTTATTACCTGCGTTAAATCAGATCTGACTAGGGAGCCATTCCATTGGATACTGCCCAGCCTTGCCAGGGACCTGGCACAGGAGAACTGGGATCCTGACTGGTGCTCCTGATTTGCAGAGTTCCTGCCTCTCAGGAAAGCTCTAGTACTCGTAACTTGGCAAGAACAATAGTGCAGTGGCGAGCATGGTTTTAACAGCATAGGTGTTGCCTTCTGCTTCTTCTGTCACTGCCTAGCAACTTGGTGGTGTTTCCTTGCAGAGCGTTCCCTCCAAACTCTTCACCATAGCTAACTTCTGCCTCTTTTTTTCTTCTTTTTTTTTTTTTTATTTTAAAGAGTAAAAGAAGGATAACATAATAATGGGGGGGGGCTTACCAAATTACAGATGAAGTAGTAGGAAATTATCAATGGTTATTTTTTTACATATTGTTATCTACAAGATAGTTTCTCAGGAAAACAAATAGACAAATAATAGTGAGTTACAGACAAAAGAGGTAGGAGATTATCAATAGTTGTTGTACTATA
>NW_004955424.1:9297336-9302886 GCF_000276665.1 Chinchilla lanigera | reverse complement strand
GTTGTCAAAAATCAAGTGGGCCGTCTGGAGCCAAAGCCATTTTTTGTAGTGTTTTCTCTCCAGCCTCCCATCACATTGGGACCCCACAACCAGTTAGTGTCCTCTCCCCAACTGTCAGCACAGGCAGCAGGAATCCTGCTGCAGACTTCTCCAGAGCTCCAACACAGCCTGTACTGTCAGGGGAAGAATGGCTGCCAGGGAGTCTCTGCAGGTATTGTGCAAGGTCCTCCCGGTTTACAGCTTCCGAGCGGCTCTCATGACCCCAGTCCACAGGACCTCTTACTCCTCTGGCTTAGTCTGCATTCTCATGTTCTCCGAGTCCTTGTTCAGCAGCTGCTCCTCCTCTGACTCTGGACCTTTCTGGTTCTCAATGGCAGGAGCAAGAGTGGCCCATTGTATGGCATGTATTCCCAGGGGTTTCTCCATTTTTGAATGATTAACACACGTCCATCGGGGGGGGGTATCTGCAGTTGGTGCATGGTGGGCCAATTGTGTCATTGTCACTCTGTGTCATGGTAGTTCTCAACTGAACGGCGGCGGCCGGCCTGAGAGCCGGTGCACAATAGCGCTCGCCACCACGTGGCTCCGCATGCGCCTGGGACCCTCCTTCTGGGGGCCTACGAATTCTGCCTCTATTTTCCAACCTCACATTCTGCCACTTCTGCTTTTATTTGAGCAGATGACCTATCACCTACTTCCTAAAGACAAGAAAAACTCTGTCATACTCTTAACACTGTTAACTTCCTGTCACATCCCCTGCCAATTTACCTGAGTTTGCACCGATCCCCTTTTGTCTCCCTACTATAATAGAGCAGTTGTCTCTCCTTTTTATAACTTATTTCTCAATTTGTGCTCCCGTTTGCTTGCAGATCTTGCCCTATTGATTTCCCCTCTTGTGTTTTTCTTCACTAAATTTCTATCTACTGGCCTTGCACTCTCTAATTTAAGAATGCTCAAACTTCTCCCATCTTCAGAAAGTATGCAATTTTCACATGTCATCACAAGTTGCTGTTCTCTATGGTTATATAACGTTTCTCATTGTGGGTCCTTTGAATTGGTGTTTTCTGAATAGCATTGTCAGAAAACAATTCATTATATTGATCTTTTCAAATAAACAGTGCCAGAGTTATCTTCTTCACTCTTAAATGTTTAAATTTTTCCAATGCATGCATTTTCCTCTTATTCTTCCTTTTACTTCCAATGTTTTCCCCCACATTCTTAATTACAGCCATCATATAGACCTTGTTTAGTTAAATGCTGACCTCACTTGCTATATTTTTTCTTCTTTCAGTATGAAAATTCTTGCTATAATTTTGTAATAGATTTTACCTTTACTTGCATCTCATATGCTTGATATATAGTCTTGTCATCTTAGTTTCTTTTTCATATAAAGTCTGTAATTGGAGTTTTGATTTCTCCAAAGGATATTACGGATATTGCTCTTCAGTTCCAAATAGTTTGATTACTTTGGTTTATTTATTATTGATTTTTGAAATCAATTTTTATAGGTAAGATAATATGATCTTTTAAAGATACTTACCTAACTTTTAAAGAATATACATAGAGATCTACAAATATTTTGCATGTTCCAAAGTGTAAAACATTTCATGTGTGGGGCTGGGGATTTAGCTCAGCGGCAAAAGCGCCTGCCTGGCAAGCGCAAGGTCATGAGTTCGGTTCCCGGTACCGGAGGAAAAAAAAAAAAAAAAAAAAAAAATTTCATGTGAAATTGTTAAAGTATCATTCTATCATAATCTTCTATTCTGGTTTTAATCAATTAAATTGATTAAATAATAATGATTGCTTAATCCATAATAATGATTTTAATTAAACTAATTATTTTTGCTGTTTAATTTGTTAACTTTAACAGAGCTAAGTTAATGTTTTCCACTGAAATTGAGATTTGGACAAAACCTTTCTGCAATTGGATGTAATATGACTAATTGTATAAATGCATGTGACAAAGAAATCTTTACTCTGGAGTGGACTGAAATTTTAGTCAAAGAAATATAATCCTCTTTATCTAATTCCTTCACCTGTATTACTAACTTGTCCATTAACGTTGGTTGTGTAATATGCTTTTCCTGACATGGTCTTGCTAATCCCTTTATGATTCTTTTTAGACAGATTGTCTCATGACTTCCACAAAGATGATTATTGATTTGACTCTTTCCTTGAAAATTATACTTCAATAAAATTTTATTCTTATATATATTTACTTTAAAAACTCTTTTGTAATTTTGCAAACCTCTAAAGCTACACAATGGCATGTGCAGATCTGTCATCCTGTCCTGTCTCTCAAGTAGCTATGTGTTATTCTCAAATGGGACACCGTTACCTAATAACTGCATCATATGTGAGATGGCCCTTATACTGTATTTACATATATCCATGTATATTTGTATTTATATCAGGAAAATTTGTAGTATGTTTTGATGGTGCACTTCTTTAAATATTTTACTTTGTTGTGTGGCTATAAATAACCCTTTTGTATATGTATACAGCTGCATTATTCATTTCAGTGCTTATAAAATATGCCACTGTTTTTCTATCATAACTTCTGTCGGCCTTCTACCTTTCACTTTGCAGGTTCACCTTACACTAAGGTTCTTTTATACTGTATGCAAAGATTGGTGTGATTATTAATCTACAGATAATAATTAATTTATACTGGAACTAACATATGCTTAAGAACAATCAAAATGGATTTTATAATACCAGTCTAATATATTGAGCCACACATTTGTATATTCAAATTAATCTTATACTACATACATTGACTGTATTGACTTTTGAATGAATGTACATATAGGTTTATTATAAAAGTACATATTTCCTTTCAACGAATAATAATAAAATGTCAAAAGTCAATAGCGGCAAGGTTGAGAAATCTTACTTTATTTGACAGAATGGGAAAAGAAACATCTTCCAGGCAGAAAATTTGAGAGTGATTTCACAAGTGCAATTCTCTGTTAATGTCCCAGAGAAAGGTTACTCCACCGAGTCTGGCTACTGGCTCCTTAGAGTAAAACAGCATGGAACTTTAAGAAATTGTGAAGGATCTAACATTTACTCTCCTAACAAGCTAACAGTTTAGGTTCTTACTTTTCTGTGGAAGAGGTCAGGAAATCTATAATTCAGAAAAAAGAAAACATTACTCACGGCATAGATGAGCAGCTTTTGTGTCTTGTTTCATGGGGATTCACCTTGCCCCACTCCCAAATCCCATGGTAAAAGGTTTGAGAAGGGTTTGCATGGGAAAACATGAGTTATAGAACTCAAATCTTTCATAGTGGATTGAAGCAAATCTTCACTGGCACTTTCCCAGGAAGGAGAAAGTATTGTTATTATAGTAGGTAATACATGCCTGTCCTTTTCTTTAGAGGGAAATGCTCTATTTTCCAAGGCTGTTCACTATACAAACACTCCTGCAAAGAGAGTCCAGTGTGTGATCAATGACTCTGCTCATAACATATGCATAAAGGTGAGTGAACCACGGAGATTTGTCTCTTCAGAGAAGCAGTAGCACAGCAGAACCTCTCAAAAGGAGCTAGAAATTAGCTCATTGTGATTTAGGTCACTCACTACTTTTACTGGAATTTTTAAGGCTACTAAATTTCAAACAGTTTACAAATTGCTACTCATTGATGGATTTCCATTCATTTATGATTCTTATACTGCTCAAATTTAAAATAGTTGTGCTCAATCTTCAACAAGAAAACTAAAAAAGAATAGCTAAAAAATGGATCCTTTAATACTCTCTAATGATATACTTGAATTAAGTCATGAAGTTTCATCTGCTTCACTGAGAATTAACTTGTAAATCACCTACTAATTACTTAAATAATGAGTACACTAATTAATATTAGTGCAACTGATACATTGTAAATACTTTACAAGGGATTTATTTGTTACCTGTCATGATTTTATATATTCCATTACATGATAAATCATTTCAAAATGTTAGTGTGCCTTGTGAATAGTTTACAAATATTTGCAAACAATTTATCTCATATAATAGTCCATAAATAAGTTGTGATTTATATTGCACCACATGCTTATGATCTGCTGTTTACCATAAATATTTGCATTCCTGGAAATTCACTTAAAGCCACTGAGCTCTGAAGTCATCTATCACAGTTTGCTGTGACTGGAAAGAATAGTAACAAAGCTTTGAAGGGTGTTGTTTATTTTCATTCTAGCAAATTCTGATATATTTATACCTTTATAGTTATTGAGATAATGTGATCACAAATGGAAAGATTTCTCAATTTTAGTTACAAGTTGTGCGATTCAGATTTGTAAACTGAATAATTTACACATGTAAATGCATATCAATTTTCAAAAGAAAAAATTTGGAGATTCATATATCTTTCTGTGGTTTTTAACTGTGATGTTGTCAATTTGATTTGAGTGCAAACCATCTAGCAGATTACTAAAGCTCTGGGTGTGCTGGTGGATGACTGAAATATAGACTGAGAACTGAGGAGCAAAGGCTCACTCTGGAAGTGGGTAGTATCAACCAATAGGCTTGTAGCCAAATGGAATAAAAAGGGAAAGGAAAAGGAAGACAGTCCTTTTCTTCATGGAATAATGTTCAGTCGTCAGCATTACTTGTGGACACTCATCCCAGTCCTCTCAGCCTTCCAGTGCAGACTCTTTGGCCTTACAGCACGGACACTTCAGCTTTCTGACACAGACTATCACTGGAATCTACAGTGAGGTCAAAGCCTCCATCCTTCAACTGGATTCTGCTGTCTTCCAGCAGGCAGATAGCCATTTTGCCTTCTTCCAACCCGATACTGCAGGTGGGCCTTGTAAGCCTTCCTACCTCCCTAATTTTTCATATCATTATTTATGTTTTATATTGAATCTGTTCCTCTAGGGAACCTTACCTAATACAATTGAAAAGAAAGGTTCCTATTTCAAAATCAATTCAAAAGATATCTTTTCAGTTAGTATTCTTTATAAACTGATTTTTTTCTGGATTTAGCCTATCAACCTGCAGAATTTTATTTAAAAAGAACATGAAAAACCATTTTCATGTCCCCTTTTGTATGATGCTCCTCTCAATACCAAATGTCTAACCTCTTATTACATCATTCCCCTCTCACGTACTCAGATCTGTGCTTGCCACCAAGATTCTCCCAGATTTCTCAAGTGACAGCAGGATTTCTTGTGGATGCATATATGTTCTGATTAGAAAAGCAGCATCAGGCCACTGTAAAACTCTTGAATAGTACAGAAAAATAAACAACAAATGTTCCATCAGAAATAGGTATCACTGCCATTTGCACACCTATCTTCCAACTTTGTAGTCTTTTTTTAAGTATTTGTCCTCTCACCATTTGCAGACAGCTCTCAATTATATTTTTAGTTGCAGGCTATTGAGAACAAACCTTTTGCTACACACAAATGTGGGTTCATGAACTGAATGCATGTAAGGACATTACTAAACTATGAAGAGTGGTCAGTGTTGTTGTCATTAATATTTTTAACTGAAGCCAGGCATGGTGGTGCAAGAATGTAATCCCAGCACTTAAGAGGCTG
>NW_004955424.1:9224972-9297211 GCF_000276665.1 Chinchilla lanigera | reverse complement strand
TTTCCATCTTAAGGAATTATATGCATGTACTTTTAAAATGTCATAACTCCCATAATGATGGTATATATTTTAGTATTTTCTAGTCTCTTTCTTTTCTCTTCTAGCTCTGTTTGGTGGGTGGATATGGATGTGGAAAGTGATCCATGGGATTGGTCTCATCAGTAGGTCACAGACAGTTGGCCACAGTCTGCACTTTGAAAAAACAATTATCTTGGATGTTTCTTCCTTGTCAGATGTGATAACAAATTGTTAACACCAGTGCAATTTTCTCTGGGACCAAATTGATTTATTTAGTTTATTTGCCATAGAAGTCTCTACACTTCTCTGTGTTCACTCAGAGTGGAATTAGCATTGATGACATCTCTTTCCATAGAGGGTGTCCCAACATTTCCTTCAGTTTTTTTTTTTTTTTTTCAATGCTAGGGATAGAACCCCATCCCACATCCATGTAAGACAAGTGCTCTACCACTGAGCTATGCCCACAGTCTCTGTTTGGTTTTATTCAGTTTACATACTCACCTCATTAATTCATGGGTCTTTGATCACATCTGTATATCAAGGTTTCTCAATGGCAGCATTATTGGAATAAATATTTGCTGTGGAGGTCTTTCCTGTACATTTATAGAATACTCAGCAGCATCTTTTTTCTGCTCACTCATGGTACTAATAAGACCACATACCGCTTATGACAATTAAATGTGTTTTTAGATATTGTAAATGTCCCCTGATGGCAAAATCATTCTGCATTAGAAACACAGCACTGTATGTTTAAAACTTTAAATAAGAGAAATGTACAATGACATAAAACATGAAATTCAAAGGGAGCCACCCATAGTAGTTCATTCTGTGATCCCACTTCTGTGTTTCCTACTTTTGCTCACTCACCTATTCTGGGAATGATGGGTTCCCCAAAGCCTCGATAGTAACAAGTAAGTTGCTGATCCATAGAGGAACCTAAGGTTGTTGCTCATCTGAAAAAAAGTGGTTTGGCCTTTTTTGACCTTTTTTTTTTATAAAAAAGTAAGGAATTTTTCTCTGTTAGATTATCATCTTAGATATCTTTTGTAAAGTAGAAAAATAATATTCAAAAGTGGAATGTACATACATAGTGGAATATTATTTAACTCATGCAATTCTGTCTTTTTCAGCAACATAGATGTGACTGAAGGTTATTATGCTAATTGAAATAATTAAGGTACAAAGGATAAACATCATGTCTCCTTCAGTTTGTGGAAACTAAAAAGCTGATATCATAGAAAAGTATTTTATTGGGGAGGACAGACGGGTGGAAGACTGCAAAATTCATTCAAGTTTTGAACTTATATAAAAACATATCAGTGATAAATTAGTTCTAGTTTTCTGCAGCACAGTAGGGTAGCTAGTTGTTACAATGATCTATGATGTATTTTTACATGACTAGAAGTGTATGAAATTCCCAACACGACAGGGATGAATGTTTGAGGAAATAAGGATGTTCATTACCATGATTTGATCATTACACATTACATACAAGTGAATTATCATAATGTGCCCCATAAAGACGTACAAATACTATGTTTGCATAAAAAGAAATTCGTTTCAGATAGAATTTAAACTTGTTTTTAGGTATGATACACAAAATATGCTAAAATATATTTCATCCACCTACTTATTCCTGCATTCAACCATTCAACAACATGTGATATAACAAAAAACAAGATAATCAGTGCCTTCATGGAATTGCAAATTTAGCTGTGCAAAAAAAGATAACAATCAACGCTTCCATATTTGGTTGTAAAAATGAAATACATAATCTTCAAAGAAGAATTTTAAAATAAAAATGGGATTTTCTTGTAGAGGTACATAAACATGATTGAGGTCAAGCCACAAACACTGATTGTCTAACACTTATTTCATCAGTGTAAGTGGAATGCACTCTAGATAAAGACTCAATGCTTATTTTGTTCTTCTCATATACTCTAACCCTTTAAAGCTGCAAAACCCTATTGCATGGGGCAATTTTTAACAGAAATAGAAGAAAACAGAGATCTAATAAAGTTTTTTATTGTTAAGAGCAGAATTGCAATACAGTAGATCTCAAAACAAAGACAGAGTTTCTTTTTAGGTACAGATACATGATTAAAATAAATCAAAGCTGTGATTCACATGAGCTTAAATTCTGTTCTTCCTGTTCCTTCCCCCACTTTCACTCCACGATGTTCTCATCCCCCTGCCCTCTCTCTTTCCCTATTGGAATTTCTCACTTGTGCTGACTTTACCAACATTAGCTCTGTATTCATCATTCCAAGCCAGCCTTCTCACTCCAATTACCAATAGTAACTGTTCTCTCCTTTGATTTATTCATAGACTTTCCTGGAAATGTGCTAATTTTAACTTTGAAGTTTAATCTATTTTAAACATTAGTTGCAAAGTACAATAGGTGAAAGAAATAGAAAGAAATACACCAGTGCTTCCATTGCCACAGAGTTCTGAAGGAGTTTCCTTGCTAGGTGTCCTCCTTCTGGGATACTGCAATGCTCAGAACTTAGGGACAGCAAAACATAGGATTAAACTAAGAAATAGCATAAGCAGCAGCTTAACTTATCTCCTTAGCAGTTGGAGAGGTTATACAGAAGGAAGTCCTAACCAGGACTGATTCTGACCCTGGAAGTTTTCCATTCTCTGATTTCCTTTCGTGCCCAGCTGAGAGGGGTTTTAGGAGTTACCTTGAAAGTAGCCACAGCTGTCCTCTTGCACCCTATGCTACCTGTAAGCAAGTTATCCAGGAAGCTACTCATCTATCATTCATTTATTCATTCATATTGGAGATTAAACTCATGGCCTCATGTATGCTAGGCAAATGCCCTGCCATCGAGCTACACCTCCAATCCTTTAAAATATGTATTTTTTAATTATGAGAAAAGGTCCCATAAATTACACAGGCTGGCATATAACTTGTGACCCTCTTGCCTCACCCTTTCAAGTAGTAGGAATTACAGGCATTCCCTACTGCACTTGGCTCAGGGAACAATTTTTGATAGAAATTCAATATAACTATATTAGGCGCCTTGTTGATTTCATTGTTGAAGAGGGCATATAATATACCATGCATATTTGACCACCACTGTCTAAATCAGTGTTAACCAGATACGGCAGTGGGCTGTTAATATACACTGAGATGATCCTCTCACTGCACCAGGACATAGACTCATTTGACTTAGAAAACAGTTTCAGGCTTCCTGTCTCACTACGTTTTCTAGTGTGCCCATTTTCACAATTGTAGTGTTCCCTAATAGTCTCCCCATGCATTAGACATCAGTAGTTAGGAGAAATTGAGGCAAGCATCACTCCATCTTTTAAATGTTTTCTTGAGTCTTTTCCTCAGAACATTGAGAATAACAGGGCAATAGATGCTGAACAGCGCTATGTTATCCCCCAGTCATCCTTATTCACTGCCACATAGTTCATGTTGTGGTAGCACCCCAGTCCTTAATCTAGTTTCACAATGAAAAGAAATATTAGGTCATCGATGTACTGGTCAGTTTTCCCATTGTGGAGCAAAATGCCTGACATGCACAACTTGATGGAGAAGAGGTTGAATTTTGCACAAAATGTCTAAGGTTTTAGTCCACTGCCAGCTGGCTCCAAGGCAGGAATATCGTGGAGTAACACATGGCAGTGCAAAGCTGCTCACGTCATGGCAGGAAGGAGGTGGAAAATAGGGAAGAGCACCAACAAGTTATATCCTCCACAGGCACGCGTGCAGTGATCACCTCCAGCTGTACCCTGCCTCCTCAAGACACACTCAGCTATGAATGTCAGTGAATTAATCCACTGATCAGCATAGTACCCTCATGATCCAACCACCACCACCATGATCCAAGAGTTTCCTGTACCACAGGAGACTCTTAATCCAATCAAATTGATGATTTCCAGTATGTAACCTAATCACTTTGTCCAGTAAGGGCACAGATCTGGTGGAAATTGTTTGTATGAAGGGCTTCACGTATACTTGTTACTTTTCTCTCAAACTAGCTCCACTCCTATTGCCAGGACTTAAGGTGCCAAGATGAGATATCCAAATTACCAGGAGTAGGCATTAATATTGACCCTGTGATTCTTGTATGAGAGGAAATCATTATACGAGTAATATCCAGTTATTATGTATCAGATATTTCTCTAAGTGATTTAGACAAAGATCTCATGACTTTTATGTAAATGCCATGATGAACTTGAACCAGATAATAAACAGAAGTATTTGAAGTAATGTAAGTATACATATGCCTGTTTGTTGCATATATTTGGATTAATCACTGGGAAGAATTAATAACTAAGTTTTAAAATGTTTTGTATAATGGATATACATCTTTTTTAGGGGTCAGTGAACTGTACATCACATTAAAAATAATGCCAAATAGACCTGAGCCTGTCTAAGAGTCAATGGGTGGCCAGGTCTTGGCCATTTTACTTATATTGTCATGGATGATCTGAAGCCCACTAGTAACTAATTCTTCTGTAGTAGCATGTCTATAAATGGACCTGCAGCAAATTGAAAATATGGTTAAATATGATTTTCAGGGCCCAAAGCAGTAAATCTGTTGTAACACATCTTTTTTACAGATTCATGATGCCACACTGGTGAATCTGTGATAAACAAGACTTGAAAGCATAAGACTATATTGGGTTTCTCTAGACACTCATCTATGCGGAGCAGAAGGCAGTTTTAAGCTGCACTTTATGTGGAAAGTCACACACATTATTTGCTCTGAGTGCTCAGCTCATATGCAGAGCCACTGCTTCATATGTGTGACTCTCTTGCAGTCCTTCCTTTTCTGGGAGTCACTGAAGGTTTAGAGTTTAACTCTGACAAGAAAGAACAGTAATGCCTGAGATGGTGACTGCTCACTCATTTTGAGTCCCTTAGTACCTAGTGGTTACCTCTGCCAGCCAACAATGAGCATGTACCATGATTAAGAAGTAGACTTGTGCCATTTTAATCCCCTCAGATTTGTGAATTACTGATTTCTGCCTCGAGTACAGCTGTTTCTGTGCTGGCACAAAATGGTGTTATCTTTAATGTGAGGGTGAATAAATAAACAAGAAAGCATCAAAAATAAGTAGAGGATAGCTTATAGTGGTTCTTGTGGATAGCTTCTGCTGGTGGTTCTTGTGGCTCAGTATATAGCAAAATCACATAGAGAGTTTGTCAAAAAAAAAGATTGACAATCATAGCCATAGTTATGATTTAGTAAGTTTAGAATTAGGACCAACATATTGTATGTCTAACATTCAGAGTCAGTGCTGCTGGTACACGGATGGGAGGCCTGTGCTGAAGACCACTGACCTAGATGACTATCTTTCAAAAGAATATTAACATTGTTAAGAATGAGTCAAGTAGGCTGGTTCTTTGGTACCACTAAAGATATGATTAACAAAATCAGCTGCAAGGTTTATGACTGGATATAATAATATATGTAAATGTTTTGTTCTTATGGTTTTAAATGATATGATTTTAACTGAGGAAAATGCTAACAGTTTGAATTAGTCAGCTTTCCATCACTGTGACAAATACCTAAGTTAAATCAAGTTAAAAGGACAAAAATTTATTTTGACTTACAGTTTCAGAGGTATGAGTTCATTGGTTGGTCCCATTGGTTTGGGCCCATAGTGGAGTAGTATGCTATGGCAGGAGGCTGAGGAAGAATTCTTTTCACCTCACAGAATCCAGGAAGTACAATTAGGAAGTGAAGGGTGTCAGGGCACCAATATCCCCTTCAAGGATGTATTCCCAATGACCTAACTTCCTTTGGTGAGTTTCAGCTTCTAAAGATTCCGCCACCACCCAATAGCACCACAGGTTTGTCACCACACCTTTAACAGATGGGCCATTGCAATACACAGTACATCAAAGAGCCACCATTGCAAAACTGAAAGCTTATTTCTCCTTATGCTATTTTTAAAAAATCTTGGTTGAGTACCATGAATGACTTGTGGTTATTAAAAAATGTCTACCCCATTAAAGTCATTTGCATATATGCTTTAAATGTTTCCTTACCCAGCTACAACTATAGGCACAGATAAAAATCTGTTAAGAATATCTTTTAAAAAAGATAACTTTTCAGTCATTTCCACAGAAAACAAAAAAAAGATCTTAGTAAGCAAAACACACTATTTTTTAAAAAATCTTCTGTTTCTTAGAAGTCAAGCTTTACAACTTATTTCAATTGTGAATATAAAACATGTAAATCTGTTTCTCCTAAATGCTAATCCAGCAATCAATCATGAGTTCTACAGCAGAACAAGCACCATTTAATTATGGGTATTATGACAAAATTATATTCTTCTCATGAAGACATTTACTGTTTTGTAAGTCAATGGGCCACTGGTAAAATATTGAGTTAGTAAAGTTAATACGTTCCCTTTTTAAAAGTCTGTAAACTGGAAAGGTCTAATAAGATAGCCTGTTCTCCACTACGGTCAGGCCCTCCTGCAGTAATTCCTATCTTTTAGTAATTTTGGTCTGTCTTCCTCATCTAGAAAAGTTTTTAAAATCCATTCAGTGAATTAATGCTTAAACAGTTCGGTACTCTGCACAATTATAAGAAGGTGTGATTTTCAATGCTGCCATCACTGGCTGTGTTAATCCAAAATATTCTATGATTTTAGAAATTATTCTTGGCATCATGGCTTAATATCTGTCAATACAGACAAAGACATGTGGTTATACAGTTATCCTCCTGTCCATAGAAGGTACATTTTGCTACCACCCATATATATCTAAAACTATAGACAGTATTAAACCCTACGTTTAGTTTAGCCACCTCAGCACATGTTTCTCATTCAAAGGAAAAATATTATAGCTTCTCTTTGGCATATATAAATTGTCAGCATCAATAGCCTTGCATCTTGGGGCAATGATTTAGTAATATAAAGGTTATTTGAACAGAAGTAATGTAATATCACCACAGTCAATGTGATAAACGAGATGACTACTAAGTGACCAATGGGCGGGTATTGTATTCCGCATGGATACAGTAGAATATGATTCACATCTCAGCAGACTGAAAGAAGTCTTCAGGCTATTATTGTTTCATACAGCACAGTGTGCAGTTTAAAACTTTTGTGTTACTTATTTCTGGAATTATCCATTTATTATTTTCTGACTGATAACCAACACTGGGTAAGGGGGAGCTATACACATTTTGAGTGTCCTCTATTGATTTATAGAACTACTTAAAACAGGAGAAGTGTTCCTTACCTATATATTGTAGCAGACAATTTTCAAGACATTTTGCAGGAAGACTTGATATGATATTATAATGTCTTTAACTGCTATGCTTTTTAGACAGAGAATTAAGATTTGTAAATAAGGTTAAATAATAATATAGACTTCATAAAAATGTAAAACATTAATAAAAGAAACATGTTGGTTTCTAATTGCACTCTAAATAAATAGTACAAACAATAGGAATTTAGAAGAAGAAAAGAATATTAAATGTGAATCTATTTTTGTACTCAGAATTTCAATTTAAATAAAGTCATGGAAAAGACTATTATTGATTTGTGATTCAACTTCAAAAATTATAAAGATTATATCTTTAGCAGTTATTTACAGATTTGCAAGAGTCAAATATATCTGCTTCTCCAATAAACACCACAATTTCTTGCAAACTGTACATAATTCTAACTACAAAATGTAACTTCTTACAACCAAATTTAAGCTGATTCCAGTATCTGCCACATATAATTTCACAGAGCATTGTATTTCATTATTTGCTTGTATATATCTTAAAGAAATCTCATCAATATTTGGGCTGCTTCAAAATTTTGAAGTGTCTGTGCTGTTTACTGTTAGAAAAAGTTTGAATAAAAAAATGACAATATATTTTTACAAAGAAAATATACATGAAAAGGAAAATTTCTTCATCCACATAGCAGCTAGCCAATATTTCCCAAATTTCTGCAGAGGGTAGGACAAAACCGCATTCAGGTAGAATGATCCTTGGGGATCCAACAGCACTGAATATAAAGGAATAATTACCTCAATAGCTAGTTATTAATATATATGTAGGTA
Source organism: Chinchilla lanigera (assembly GCF_000276665.1). Lineage (NCBI taxonomy): Eukaryota > Metazoa > Chordata > Mammalia > Rodentia > Chinchillidae > Chinchilla > Chinchilla lanigera. The sequence continues at coordinate 9,289,158 of NW_004955424.1, read as the reverse complement.
ATTTAATTCTCTCTCTCTGAAATCAGAAATAGGGCCTTGAGAACAGACATGTTCAAATTGAAGACATACTTCAGGCAATGTTTTATTGTATTTTGGATGATTAGTTATTAAAATACCTCTACAATTGCACTGGGAAGAATTCCCAGTGCCTTGGAAAGGGTACCTGTGTACTGTCCTTTTGATGTGTTTATTTTTAGAAAGAACTCTAAAGGCTAATGTGGTCTTTGAAAAGATAACATTGAAGATAAGTAAACACAAAAAAGGACTTTAAAAAGTACTGGACAATAAATTGAGAAAAATAATCATCAACTTGGGATGGATGAGATCAATCAAGAGATTCTGAGGATAGAAAAAAATAAAAAAGGATTACTGTGTTAAGGAACATTAAAAATACTGCATCAGTGAATGTTTACAAAAGTTTCTGCCAGTGAAAACTTTAGTCAGACACTGCACCTTCTTATAGACCTATCGATGCCCTTATAAATACCCGATTTTAGGAAAGGACCTGCAGTTTATCAAAAATCCTCACCATGTTATCTGATCACCTTGATGTCTGATCAGAACCCTCTTCCTTCATAGCTTCCCAAGTGATGAGCGATCATCCTCGCTGGTCTTCAGCAAGACTCCTGGAAGGTTGTCTAGTCAGAATTCTTTTTATCTATGATTTCTCCTTCTGGTAATTTTCCTTCTGCTGATCCTTGCTCTGCTCTTTGGCTATAAATTTGCACTTACTGATGTGGCATGCCATTCACTTGAGCCCAATCTTTCTCTTACTACAAAACTCTATTGCAATATTCTCTACACTCAGCACAATGGTCCTATCTAAAGTGTTCCTTACTATGCTTTAACAAATATCTTTGAATATATCTTTCTTTAACAGTGTAAATATTTGCACTTTGTTTCACAGATAGTACAGGTATTGACTAAGGACTTCCCAGGTCATAGAGATAGTTTTAAGTCATAAAATAGTTTTTCTTTATAATTTTTTGTTGGCGATGGTTATTAGTTGCAGTAAACCATGCTTTACAAGAACAACAAAATCCTCACAAGAGCAGGGGCCTCACACAACATTTCATCACCAGCGTTATTAGATATTTTCTTAGTAGTAACAGAGGGATATGGGTTCTTTCCTCAGTAACAAGGAGAGCAGACAAAGAATGAAAATGCCAGCCTGTTCTTACCTGCCTCAAACCACAACTAATAGGTCACTCTTACTCGCTTTGATCCTGGTGAAAATCGAATTGGGGATGAAGTGAAACCATCAGGGAGACTGGCAATGGCAGGCATACAGTGATCCAAAGGAGACAGGAAAATGATCTGAGAGACAAGAGCAGCTTCTACTTTTGGGTAACATAAAAACAGCTGAATAAATAAAAGTGTTTACACATAAATAATTGAAAAGGCAACTTACTTTGTCTATATAGCAACTAGTTTTCGTTACTCAAGGATTTTCAAGGGACTAAGATACGGTCATGTGATGGGCTGTACATACATTTTAAAAGATTTCGTTGTTACAACATTTGTAAATTTGTAAAGTCAGGATTTCTTGGGCCATGCGCTGTTTGATCCACTTCTTTTACTTAACACAGAAGCTGAATTTCAAGTTCAGTCATGTTAGTTTACCAATGAAAACTAAAGGGTGGTGATACCTGAAAATCATTCTTCTGAGAGGAAGAATTTTATTACCAATATACTATTAAAATGTGGCTCTTATGAATCTGTGCTGTCATAGAAAGCAGTGTAAATACTAGATAATTTATGGACCAAGCAGAAGACCAAAGTTCGTAGTAACTGAGATACAATGTTCACTCTACTTTTTGGAGGAGAGTTAAATACTGAAATTGATGACACATGGCATACACCAAGAGAGTACAGAAATTTTTACTACTCATGTAATGTGGCTTTCTGGAGAGAATAAAGCAGGCTTCTAAGTTAGTTCAAAAATGGTCTTGTAAGTCCAAGAAAAGGAGTCTGACTTGGTATCTATGATTTATCTGTTACATGCTGTGGCTGAAGTGTGGGTTTCCTTACACAGATGGGACTTACCTGGTTTGAACTTTCCACTAGCTCCAAAGGAAGGAGCACTGCCATTTCCTGTCACCTTTCCAGATGTGAAGCAGAAGGCTGTTATGGTTTGTGTTTGGGTGTCCCCCTAATGCCTCATGCAGTCATGGGGCAGATTTTTAGAGTTTAGGATTGATTCATGGGTGTGAGTGCTACACCCGCCCTGGGGCAGGTAGTTTGCATAAGTAAGGGAGAGAAAGAGGCTCCTTGCTGCTGCTGCCCCTCCCTTTTGCTCTTGTTGCTGCTGCTCCTCCTTTTCGCTGTTGTTGTTTTTACTATCTTCAGGCTGCCATGAACTGTTGCCCTCTGCCAAGGAGATGTAAATACTGAAACTGATGACTCATGGCATACACCAAGAGAGTACAGAAATTTTTATTATTCATATAACGTGGCTTTCTGGAGAGAATAGGGCAGGCTCCTAACCTAGTTCATGGTTTTGTCACTCACTAACACTAGGCCACTCTTCCTCGAAGCCAGCCAAGTATGGACTGAAGCCTCTACAAACTGTGAGCCAAATAAACCTTTCCTTCCTTAATTTTGGGTGTCAGATATTTTGTCCCAGCAATGAAAGAAAAGTCACCAAGACAAAGGCCAAAGTGAAGGAATGGGGCTTGGATACAGTTAATCAAACGTCAAAATGGAGTTAGGCCATGCCAGTTTTTCTAGACCTGATCCAGTTTGTTTAAGTTTCATATTATAAATAACGAAGCAGATCCTACAATTTTCCAACATTGTAAACTTCTATGTGTATGTAAAAGATGAGAAGAAAGAATGAAAAAAGTTATTGCAACCCAGCACGGGCAGTGTATCTCAAAGCCTACTTTGTGTTAGCATAAATGATTTTAGTATTTAGTATGTTTTTTGGCCTATTAATGTCATTGTTAATCTGTATGAATGATAATTAACTTTGTTTTTAATTAATTTTGTTGGTTCATTTTAGACATATGTAATGATAACATTCATTGAATGGAATTTGTGTCTGTACATGTTATATCTTGATTCATCTTTTTTTCCCTTTACCTCCCCTCAGTGTGATAAATAAATGAATCTGATGCTGGCAAAAAAGAAAGGGAAAAAAGAACTGAGATCTGTTATGTACATGTACTAATTCCTCACAATGAATGCAATCATTCTACACCACAAATACATATTAATAAAAATTTTAAAAATACAAAAAAGAAGAATATGAATATTAATAAGATATAGAACAATTTGAATTTCCTGTTCTGAGAATTCTTAAATAAGCTTTGAAACTTGTTACACATATAGATAATGTTGAAAACTAATAATTATGAAAATATTCAGATAATTATTCTGTTCCTGCCAGGAACAGTCCTTGGTCATCCTTGGGGTACATATTCCCCAAGAATAAAATGTAGAATACATTCTAGAGCTAGAAAATTTAAAGTCTTTGTTCAAAATCGATATCATCACAACAATTTCAAATAGGAAAATTATTCTACATATGACTTCTTTTTAAATTTTTCTTGTGAGAACATGAGGTGTTTTTAAATACATAGATAATAATAAAATAAATAAATAGATACCATGTAGATATAGATACTATGTGGAACAGCAAATCTCTAGAATTCATTTATCTGAAATTTTATGCACATTAATAATTTTCCTTTTTTTTTTTTCTAGATCCTGGCAACTTAATTCTTTTTATCAAACACTTACTGCATGCCAGGCTCCACAATTATGGCAAATTTGGAAAATTATGATCAGTTCATAAGCAATTTGAAGCAAGCCAAGTAGAATCTCCCCATTCAATTTTTAATTTAGAGACTGAAAAATTTAACAAACAATGTATGTTTCCTTAACTTCTCCTGTCTATCATAACTGCACATCAAACTGAACATTGTTATACACGGAGAGTAAAATAATGAAAGCCAGGATGTTTTTTTTATCTTCATTACCAAAAGCCATCACATAGTTTAGAGCTTTGGGGATATGTATCATCTCACATATAGTGGAAAGGTGTTCAAAATCATAAGATCTTATCAATAAAAAGAGTCAAATTGGCATCTATTTTAAGTTTCTAACCAGTGCAGACCTCTTTGTATACTATCCTGGAAGCTGTTCATCAGACATCCAAGTTATTACTTCTGGCAACAGATTTTCAATATATTCAAAGATAGATTCTTCTATTACTTGCCAAAGTAGGAAAATTCTCTTAGCTTCATGAAGATCTATAATTCTCATTAAGATATTTTCTGGGTAACCTTGATTCTCTGTTGGTGGCATTGTTAGTATTTTCTAGTGTTATAATATGTCCCCCTTCTCTTCTCAATCCACACACTGCCCATCGTTCATCTCTTTGATTTCCCTGTATTTAGCTTAAATATCCAATATGCACAGCACCATCATTCTTTTTGAGCTTCAACTGTACATATCTCATTAGGTCCTGAATTACATCATTTGAAAGTCTTTACGCCTTTTAAATGTAGCATGCCTGAAAAAAAATTTACCATTTTGTGCTACAAACCAGTGCTGTATCCCTTCTGGGCTGCTGTCTCAGAGAAGAATATCAATTTTTTTTGATTGTTCAAGTCTGAAATATGGGGCAAACACTTAGAAACTCCTGCCTGTATCTTCAGACCTTTTCTGCTTTACATTGCATAGTCCTGTGGCATCTACTTCCTATATAGCTCTCATCTGATGTCTTAAGAAGTTATACTGCCTAGGTGTCAAGAGTTCCTCTCTCTAAAGAGATATCCTGGCATTGAGTCATGGTTTTGTCACTCACTAACTTAACTTCTCTATTGACTGCACCTTCTTTTATAAAGTAATGCTAACAATAATTGAAATACTTCAAAGATTGTTGTGGGTTTTTAAATATAAAATACTTCATTTATCTTATGTATTCTTTCAATGTTTGTGTTTTGCTTTCTATTTCTATTGGAATTTTCTTAGATTTGTCCTTCAACACTTCTCAAATGCTCTATTAACTAACAGTATTCACTAATTGGTATTAAAAGTTCTGGTCTATCTCCTTCCATTTATTCTTCATATCAAATCAAAAGTATATTTATGTCATTGTTAACATCTGTCTATGACTTGCTTGTTGCTGGTGGTATAAATTCCATAACTCCTTATATTCATGTCTAAACCCTTTGGTATTTTTCCCTCCACCTTGCATGATCTATCCTCTGGTTACCCTTTCAACTTTCCTTTGTACCATTTCTTCCCTTGCTTACCAAACAGTTTCCTTGACCATTCTTATCTCTGGGCTGAATGACAGCCTACATGGAATACTCTTCCAACTTCTCGATCCATTGTATAGCACTTCCATTCTTACAGATAGTGCTATTGTAGGTGATGTTTCAGTTCTGCTCAGCTTTTCTATGTTGTAGAGCCCATCACATGGCATACAATTGCTAACTTTCTTGTTCATAAATACTCCTGACTTATTATAATTTCTAAAAGGATGAACATAAGTGGCTGGTACATATTAATGTTTTCTAGATTTTATTTAATAGATCAGTACATTTCTTTAAAATCTATCACTTTGTACTATCTGTTCTAGTGTTTTTGCATCTGGAAAAATAAACAAACACATTTTTACATTTGAAGTTATAATCATCTAATTCTTTGATGACAGGAATTTTTTCCTTTCTTTAATCTCTTATTGAGTCTAAATTTCTCTAATTCACTCAACAATTCTGTTATGATTTCCAGCATCTCAATTATCAACTTACCATAGTCAAGGTGCATTTCAAACTGCAAGTAAATGCAATCTCCAACATTTAATCAAACCATAATAAAAAATCCTGAGAATTTGTATGTTCTGCTTATATAAGGATTGATGCTTCATGCATTGCTTACATAGTATACTCTAAACACAAGCATTAGGTACTTACTTTTAAAGCAAATTTAAATACTTTTTAGAGTGAAATGTTTTCCAGAAAGATCCCCTCTAGGTTTTAGAGCTCTACACCCACACTAACCATTTATATTTTTCTTCCCTAGGTGGAACTTTTAACGGATAGAAAGTATGTTCCTAAATGTAATCTGTGGAAAACTAATTGGACAGGTTCTCAGTAGCTTTTATTTTAATGAGCAATATTCCACAATATAATAAAATAGGAAAATGCTAAATTAAACAGCTTCCTTAATATAAGAATTCTTAAAATTTAATATATTAATGCACTCTAAGAATATCTGAGTGGGTGGATAACATATGAAATTTTCTCTTAGGATTACTTGACCTTGGAACCCTTTTGCATAAAGTACAATGTGGTACAAAGTGGTTTGGGAAATTTTTTGCTCTAAGTAATAGATCTTTAAAAATTAAGATACTGTATAAAGCTTAGTTAATGTACTTCCTCAAAGACCTTATAAAGAAGTACTTTAATAGTTCATGTGACCAAAATAAGAAGCAAGCCATGTAATCCTTCCTTATAAATATATTTAGAGTTCAGACCACGAAGAGTTCCACCTAATCTTCCTTCTGCTATAATAAATTGACTCTTTTTATTATGTAGTTTTTCTCTCAGAGATCAATTGAATTGCTCTAATAAATATTATACAGCTCTTTGCTTGTTTACTTCTTTTTGGTTTCCTGGATGTTACAAATTGAATTGTGGACCCCTAAAATGTATATATTGAAGCCCTAAACTCCAGTGGTGCTATATTTGGAGACAGGGTCTCTAAGTAGAAAATTACAGTTAAATAATGTCTCAAGATAGGTGACATGATTCAGTGGAATTATATAGAGTTCTTCAGACGGAGACATCAGAGGTTTCATTCCCTCCCCATGAGGTGAGAGCGCAGAAAGAAGGTAGTGATCTGTAAGACAGACAGGAGGAGAGCCCTCATCTCAGGAAAAACTGCTGGAACTCTGATCTAACACTTTCCAGCCTGTAGGCAATGTATACAAGTTAGTTAAAGTCTCACATTTTGTTATAGTGTTTCTTATGGTATTTTGTTAATGCAGACAGAGTAGATTAATACACTTACCTGGTTAATCCTCATTAATTTAGGAAGATGGTATTCACTATCTAAATGCATTTGAGTATCCCTTAATGGTGTACAGAGAAATTCAATGAATTGGATACTAGGAATACTTTTTATCCCAAGAATTTCTCCCCATGTAGTTCTACCATTATTTATAGTAGGATAGCTTTTTTAAAAAACCTATGCAAAGTCTAAACACATACATACCTGATTTTTATTTTGATGTTATCTTGAAAGACAAATAAAAATGAATATCCTGATAGTACAATCAGTTCCATGAATCTTGTTAGGAAATAAGTTGGATAGGGTGAGTTGAGGTACATTTTGGTTAGCTCGTCTCCCTTACCACCAGCATTCCTATTTCAAGAAATGCTGGCACAAAAAGCAGGAATGAGTAACAGCATCTGAGTCTGTCTAGATACTAATCAGAAGCTTAACAACTGAGATGATAAAGTCTTTCACTGTTCCATACATTTATTATGATTTTGAAATGACCTACACTATAGAATCAAAAACCCCTAATCTTAGAGGAATGTTCTATATGAAGAGATCTATTTCCCCTTGTGACACCAGCTTCTCATCATTTCAATTACTCATTCTCATTTAATTCAGGTGAATGTGACATTTGTTTTATTGTGAGAGAGATTAAAATATACCAAGTCCCTGATTTAAATAAACACTTTCATGCCTCTCAGAAATGAGTCCATCATGCCCTTTACAAATGTGGAAGTAGTTATCTGCAAAGACACCATCCTTTCTTGATGGTCAAAGAACGAATATTCCTTAAACTAATATTTCCAGATAAGTTGTACAGGAAATTAATCCACCAGTGGTTGGGGCTGGGGATTTAGCTCAGCTGCAAAAGCGCCTGCCTGGTAAGCGCAAGGTCGTGAGTTCAGTTCCCGGTACCGGAGAAAAACCAAAAAAAAAAAAAAAAAATCCATCAGTGGTTGAACACAAAATATTCATGCATGGATAAATTTGAATTTTTTATGGCAATATGTCTAATATTTTTAAATGTTAAATTTGCTCTTAGTATTTTGTTTCTTTGATTTCATAGTGAATGTGATTTGTTAGTGTAACACACTATTTTAGAAATACTCTTTAAAAATGTATGGACAGTTCATGTTGTATAATTGTATATTGTTATTATTGCTGATGAATTTTTATTTTAGTGGTTCATTTAGTGTTAAACAGTAAATTAATATCACATGCAAATATTGAATTTTCAAACTGTCCTCATTCTAAATAGATGTAAATGTCTATGCTTTATGACATTCATTCTTTAGATGTGGTATATGTACCAGTAGCCTCAGGTGGGGATTTATTAGAACAAGACATTTTCAAATCTCATCTAGAACCAGTGAATCAGTCCTGTCATGATGGGACACTTCAATTTGCCTTTAAAAAGACCTTTCAAGTAACTACAACACGTGTTAACATTTGATAACCATTACTTTTACATATTAAGATCAGAATGGAAACTCAGATCTCAATTTCTTAAGAAGAGATTTTTACCTGTGAAGTAGTCAAGTTCAACAAAAGGGTACTGAAGGAGATTAACTAGCTAGCAAGGCAACATATGCAGAGAATAGAGCACTTTCCCAAACGAATCAAAAACTGGCCCAGGAAAGACACTAGATATTTGAGACCTAGAAATCAATGAGAGTACTCAGAGCAGATTTGCTAACAAATGACTGAAATTTAAAGCAGAATTTAATTGCTAGTTAATGTAGGCAAGGGAAAAACAGTATTCAGCCCTAGAAGAACCAGGATCATAGAAATGTATCAATATAGGGAGCACTCAAAATTCCAGAGAACAAAATAAAAGACAGAAAACTGTGTTATAGGAACAATGCCAGGAGAATGTCACAGCAGATGAGCACTTGGCTAGCTTCAGTGATAGGTAATTTAAGAGTCTGAAGTTGCACTCTTCTGAATTAAAGGTTATGTAACATGGAATATGCGCAATGTGCTTTTGTAAGCAAGCTTGTGGCTACCGAAACTAAATAGATGCAGAGGTGAGGAGTTAGACAAAGGCACAGACAAGCTAATGGCATAAGAATCTTAACTGCTCAGTTAAACAACAAATTAGCAACCTTGCTCAGATATGATGGGTTTACAGAGGAGGGTGAGTTTGTTGCTGTTTATTTCTCTCCAGTGTTTCACTATGTGTATTTCTCTAATCACTTCACCTTAATGACCTTGCTTACAGTTTTTCAGTAAGCAGGGACATGTACAATAGATTGCATATCTTTCTATCTTTTGGTTATTGTGCTGATAGTTGCCTTCTTGGAAGTATGACATCAACATTAAATTCTAATTGTAGTTTGACTAGGTAAGCTTTGATTTGAAAACAACATCCTTTGGTACACTTCTATGCTTGTTTTTTGGGTGGTATTATTACACTATTAATACTAAGCTACCTATCAACCAAAATCTCCAACTTTCATTAAAATGTATGGATTCTTCATGAAATGCACAGGTTTCAAACTGGAGTCCTACATTTTCTTCCCTTTTCCAGTTTCAGGCTGCACTTGTCGTGCAGATCTGCCATACCTGCACTCAGTCAAGGATGAAGGACAGCCCAAGGTCAAGCAGGAGGGGTATCTTCCCGCAGCCCTCCTTCCACTCATACTGTTTCATTATTGACTAAAACTGTTTTGAAATATTATAACTTCAACTACTATTTACTTTACAATGTACTTGGGTTTTGGGCATCCTGAAAGAGATGGTTCTCATTGTTTATATTCTCCATCACAGGAGATCATTCATAAAATACTGTGAGTGGAGATACAACAGGGTGAAAACTTAAACTGCATTTGCTTCTCTACTCGTGTCAATCAATTCTCTGACCTAAGATATGTACTTATTGCTTCTTGCAATAAGTAAAAGCAAACTCAGCATTGCTAAGAATATTTATGAAAGGAGTTAATCAGAATGTTTGAATAGTTGACTGTTCCAATCTGTATTGTGTCACATTCATAATTGCTTTTAGGCATGGTTTTAATGCCCTGGCTCTATAAATACTCCATGAGACTCCTCAACTTTGAAATTAGAACCTGCATTGCCTTCAGAGGTTCAATAAACATTATAGTATAAAATCAAACTTCTAATTAGGAGAGTCTTGAAATGAAACATAACTTTCTTTGAGAGGGCTCTTTAACATTTCAACATGAACAATAATTATAATCCATATAACTCCTGACTTTTACAAGACAGTGAAAAATCTTTATATTTGCTAGAAGCACAATTTGAAATTGTAAATTTGTGAGAGACCCTGGAGAAATTAATTTGTACAGTTTGATACCACATGAAAGGACCAGAAATGCAATAAAAATGAGTTTCACAGACAAGTATACGGCCTATTATTCAAAGACCCAAACAACAATTTAATCTGAAAATTAACCAAAAGAAGCCTTGTATCCTGTGTGCTTATATCAGGTTTCTGCATAAAAATGATAAACTTTTGGGCTTAAAAGATCAATAATAGGTTCTCTAGTCCTTCACTGAAATATCACTTTCTCTTTAAAATGGTATTTTCCCCTGAAAACCTACTTGGTGACTGATATAATATCAACACTGATATTTTCAAATAAGAACTTTGCCAGGCTTGCTCAAGTAACATTGTTTTTGGGGTTTTCTTTTTTTTTAATGATTAAATCAATATATTTCCAAAGAAGACTAAACTTGTTCTGGTATAAGGAAGTAATTTTTTGAGAAGCTCTTTGAATATTTTCATATTCACACGTTATCTGTTTTGTTAGCAGTTCACTTTACTATTTCACATTTGGGCAAACATTAACCAAACATGGAGGATTTAAATAACTGGGGGAATGTTGATCTATTTAGGGTGTTTTTGGTTGAAAGAAGCAGCAATTAACTGGAGCTGAGTTAAACCAATGTGGATCAAGATATTTTGGATATGACTTCTGTTAAATCACCTTTAGTAAGGATGAAATGTGTGGTCAAAGAGGTATGGATGAACGGGATAGGAAGAGTTAGGAGCATAATTACAATTTGGAAAGACTCCCCAAAAATCTTCTCTAATTTGATAATACACACTTCAACACTACTGAACAAATTACAAAAATAAAAATCACAACATTAAAAAGCATCTAAACTATTATCACTGGCATGACTACAGCACAGGAAACCTAGATCAGCAGTATGAATGGGAAAATTATCAGAACGTGAAAGCAGTGACCATTTCCAATGTGAAAAAAAATCTCCTGCTTTAATTTGCCTTTCATACGCAATCAGATTTTTAAAAAAATCTTCAACATAGAGATGGAACTTCAAGTCTAATTTTCAAAAGTAATAAAAATGCTTTGAGAACAAAACATATATTCAATAATTTTTGCTAGTTTACTTTCATATGATGATATTTGCAATTCTCTTTTACCATTATCATTTTCACAGAAATTGGAGTGAAATGGATGTTAATTATCATTTTAGTTCTTAAGAACATCCAGTAGTACCCCAAGGGTACCCTTCAGAATGTAAAACTTGCTCTAACAGATGATGACATACATTACGTACTTTAATTTTGTGTTAAAAATAAAACTAGGCAAATCAGACCAGTGTCTATGTCAGGGAACTGCCCATACTGAATCAGAGAATTGCTGAGATATAGCATTACAGCACAAAGGAAATCAAGTGATAAGAGGCTGAACTGAGACGTGATCTGGAGAAATGAGTGAGAAATTGTGCTTCTTTCCAGATAGTAATACATTTCCACACAGTTCTTTCTCTCCCGTAGGACTATACAAACTATCATCCTGCTACGAATATTATCGTTTTCTTGTGTTGCATGATATCATTAGGTCATATTTCTATAAAAAAAGAATTTGAAAAACATTAGTGAATAAGCCACATCCCATCTTGCTTTTCAGATATTTTAAGGCCTCCCTACCTAACTATAGAACCTGCAGAAGGCACTTGATTCTTATTGATTTGCCCTGATACAGAGACGATACACACACATGAAATACTCTATTAGGTGGGCTGTGGTGTACCAACCACAAAATAATGTATTTATTTTTCAACATTTTTTCTTTTATTGATAAAAACTACACAAAAGCTAATTGATAATTAATTTAAAAAGCAATGTTACACATTATCTCCTATTTAGAAATGTGTCAGCAGTTTCTTTCACCACCTGCATGGCCAGTTTTCTTATATCTCCTTAGTCCAGAATTATTCCCATAATTCTGCTTCTTTTCTCCATCCAAGGTCTTCAGGCTCTCTTCCCAACTTCCTTGATGAGGGCTGCGCGTGGGGGGGGAAAACAAAACAAAACAAAATTCCCGATATCATGTACAACATGTGTCTTCAAGCAACATTCACCTAGATTTATTGAACTTTTATTCCAGTAGTTTTATCAAACTCTGCGGCCATCTTTCCTTATTTGTGGTCTGTGGTAAAGCAAATTTTCTTTTGGTACAACGGAAGCTTGAATACCAATGTTTAGAACTGAGAACAGAATCACTAGACCAGGAAATAAAAATAAAATAAAATAAACCAAACGAGAACCAACAACAATTTTAAGGAGGAAAGAAAAACGAAACCAATGGAAATCAAGTCTGTGAGCGTTGCACACAGCTGCCAAAGAAAACTGTTATTTCCCCCTCCTTCCCACCCACCCCGGTGTACTGCCCCTGTGGTTCTCCAGCCCAGGAACCATGCAGTGTAGAAAAATCAAATGTACAAACAAACCTATGGATAGCTAGGGTGAAATCTATTTTTATAAGAACTTGACACTCTTGACTATTTACATCCGGGAGCTTTTTTTTTTTTCTTTGTTTTATAGTTTAAAGCCCAGAAAGTTCTGTAGTTTTCCCGGTTAATGCTGCAGGAGCATCCGCTGCCCTCTTTAAGCAGTTTTGGTTTTTGTCTTTTCTCTATGCCGGAACTTGTTTAACAGGAACGATGAGTTGGCTGGATCACGCGATTGTTGGACACCCATTCTCCTTTAGGATGAAAGCCCTCCCTCCCCCCGCGAGGTCCCCCTGAGGAGCTGGCTTCCGCCTTAGTTTGTTATCCTCTCCAGGTAGATGGTCGGTGCTGCCGACCTGGCGATGGTGGCGATGAGGCTGTGGTCCCTGCCGAGCTCCAGGCTGGGGCTCTCGTCCTGCTCCGGACAAACTGTGTCGTAGCCCTTGTTGATGTGCAGGGGCTGGTGAGCCTGGCAGTACCCGAGCACGGGCTGGTCATAGCTGTAATAGGGCAAGGGCTTCACGTGGTGTGGCACCTGGATAAGAGAAACACAAAGAGTGATTGATTAATTTTAAACAATGCTTTGGAAAATTCAGGTAGCAATGGTCAAGTTATCCTTTTGTTCCCCATGTTGTTCCAAGTACTAATAAACATGGACAAAATACCAATTGCTGTTATTTATTTTCCTTCAACATAATTATATAGACTGTCTGCACAAGAGTATTTCAGTGCTCTATCATCTACCGTGTTAGACATCGTCATCACTGTAACAGAAAGTTAGCAACAACCTAAAAGTCCATGAACACGGAAGGAAAAAGGTGGGATCTGTTCTGATATGGGAAGATATGTCAAGTGGTAAAAGATTAGGTGCAAGAGAATGGGGAGCATGACCCATTTTGCAAAAGCATATTTCATCCATGTACATGTTATAGACATGTTTTACTTTGCATTTATACTTTTCACACAATCCAAATCTTTAACATGGGCACATACAGCTTTTGTTTAAAATTTAAGAAAGAATCCTGTAGATTATTTCTAACAATACATCATTTACAAATATAAAAACTTCATAATTGTGGGAGATGTCATATCTTTATATTCATAATGTTATTTCTTTTTGAGAGAACAAGCCTAATGTGTGTCCACTGTTCGTATAATTACCCAAATGTTTGTCTATAGAATTTCTTTTAATAGCAAAAGGTGAAAATATTATAGTGCTTTTGATTTTTTGGCTGTGTTTTATTAAACCACAAATTCTTGATAAAGAAAATGTATCTTAAAATTAGAAAAAGTAACATGATGATGCTTCATAGCTTTTCTGGTTTATTTTCTGTTTTGCTGGCAAGTTTCATGATCTGTTCAATTACTTTAAAACAAAATGTCAGTGCCTAGCATGAGCTCATGCCTACATGCACAAAGAAGCTTTGGATTTTCTTTTTCCTCACCCTTACTTTTTCACTCCAATTCTGGAATAATTCATGTTAAAATTAGCTCTTTTTCTCAGACTCACATTTTTCTAAGTCTGGAAAAATTACAAGAGCTGATATCAAACTCTAACCCTTCAGAATGGCCTTCATGAGATTTGACAAGTCTGCGATGCTCATTGAAAGCAAAACCAGCCCTATGTTGGAAGATTGGGGTGATCGGCTTCCAAGTAGTAGATGTGGCTACCAAGGAAGGCAGACATGACTGAAAAGGGAGGCATGGGAGTGGGATCTGATTAGAATGATTGCACACTGACCAAGCAGTATGTGTCAATCTTTGAGCAAAGGTGCTTTTCTGGATGTTTTGTCTTGTGTGTGCATATATGTGTTTGTTTGCAATACAGAGCAGTGGTGGTCATTTTGGCAGTTGGTACGTGGTAATAACATACTTTGATTATTTTCAGTCTCTGCTCTCCTCTCTTTTACTTGTGTTGTACCGCTCATCTCCTTACCCATCTCCAAGTCTGTTTTCTTGTTTCCTGCCACATTTCCTTTATTTTCATTCAGTCATTTATTTGTATTTTAGGTTTCTCTTATCAGAGAAGCCATGTAATATCTAACTCTGTTTGTCTCTATTTTCCTTAATCCTCAATTTTGTGTTAGAACATTTGTCATAACTTTATAGAAAGTTCAGAATTTACAGGTAATAAAATTGCAAAGGTTTCTTTGCTCTGTAAAGTTAGAAATTGTGGCAGTTTTTCAACTATTGTCTCTCAGCTCCAATTCTACTTTTTGATGTCGGCTTTGTAATACCGGGGCAGGAACTCTGAGAACTGCATTTCTGTTTTACATGCACCTCCCTGTTAGACTTTGTCAATGGAGGAAAATACCAAAGCTTAGAGGAGGGAGAGAGAATCATTTCCATTAAGTGCTTCTCTCTATTTCTTCCTGCTGCAAGATTTCACTCCAACAATTTTTCATTTCTTGTTACCAGTTGTTCCCCACAGCAACAAGTGATGTAGTCTTTCCAACATTCATAGCAAATGGAACATTTGGTACCATAGTACCTGCCTTTTCTCCACCAGACTCCAGCATTAACACACAGAACTATGAGGTTTTTCTTCGCAAAGCCATTCTGCCAAACTTTTCAGTCATTCCAGAAAGTTCCTTTTTCATTTCTAGGACTACATATAGGAGGGTTAGCTACTTGCTAAAGCTGTCTCTGTGCTACTATGGACTCATCTTAGACTTTGCATTAATTAATAACTCCAGCAATGATTCATAAAACTTATTTATTAGAATAAATTGTACATTGCCAATGGCTCAAGTGGACTCTGTCTGATTTTCTTCTATAGTGAATCTGCAGAAATTAAATTGCTTTAGTTCATAATATTATATAGTAGTTGGACATGAGAGATTTTGTCACTTACTTTTACTCTTGGGAGTTAACCAGTATTAAGTATAATTTGGCAGCCTTATTTTCAGAAGTCATTCTTCCACGTACTATACAAGTCTCTCACATTAGCTCCAGTGCTTCTTTACTGATATCCTCATTAATGTGATGAAGGCAATTTTGACATAAATTTATTTTTACCTGAAAATTATGTTGTTAGCACCTCTATTTATTAGAATAAAAAGTGTCTCACATTTTTAAAGATCTAGAGTAAAGCAATTTTCTTATGAAGAATCACAACTCATTAATATGCTAAAAAAACTAATTTAGTGAATCTAGATATGGGTTTTATAAATTAACAAGAATCTAAAGCAGCAAAGTATACAGGAAGGGTAGGTAGATTCCTAAGTATTATTTGAAATTTAATGTTTCAGTGGATATACTGGTCATATTGTGAGTTTTTTTAAAAAAAACTAAAATTCACAGTTAAAGATTTTTTGAAGATAATTGATCAGAGCATGTTTTCAGTTTATAGTTTGATTGTCAATAGCTTGGATAAATAAACATCCTGCTTTTATCATTCCTTTTTATTCTTACCTCATATAATTTATTGCTTTCCATGATGAGTTGGAAAATTAAATTAATATTTAGCTTTTAGTGATGAGGTACACTGACTTCAAAAGAAAATAAAAGTACTTTAGCAAATGCCTTAAAAAACAGTAATGAGTTAGTAATTGTAATAGAATTTTGTATCAAGGAAGTTGTTTATATAATCTTGTATGTAGAAGTTTATTTTCAAAGAAGAGTTTTGGAAAAATAAAAACATTTCAATCAATAGGTACACAGGTGTTTTAGATATTGAACATTAGTTTTTGCGCTGGAGATGAGATCAAAGAACTGTTTATAAGGCAATAGGGCCAAATTACTAAGTAGCAGGTATAAAGTTAGGTCTAACTTCCTCATTCCAAATCTATGGATTTATTTTATTTTTATTATTTCTTATTTATTTGATCTCCCTAGAAACCAAGGTCCAGACATGAACTGCTCATTAACAAGTTCCATTTTGGCAAATATCAGAGGATTTTCAAGCATGATAAATAGGTAAAAATATATATGAGCTGTGTCATGACTCACAAAATCTTTAAGTAAGCAGAGAAATGGAAGTGTATACTTCATTCTGGCTTTCTAGCAGGAACAACTACCTACAAGCAACACAATCCATTCCTGCTTTTTTTTATTGTTAATAGATGGAGAAGCATAGCTTGTAAATAGCATAAATAATTCACCAAATTATTTCCATATGGTACAAAATTTTCTGGGATCAGATATTTGTTCCTAACTTTCACTTAAAAGAGTGATTAATTTCTTCCAAAATAAGCAACTTACTAAAAGGCATTAAAATCAACATTAAGTATTGGTAGTGCTTCTGTCAAACTTTGATAGCACTGTAAATGGTTCTCCTCCACTCTTTGCAGCAAGTAAATGTTTTAATCTACAAGGATGTGTAAGTATTGAATATGACAGGGAGTCTAAGCCAAACAAATCATTTGGTACAATTAGGCCAATCTAAAGATGAAAACCAGTACCATGTCTTGAACATTGTTGAAATTTCAATGTTTCCTTCAGGCCCTTATTCAAATGAGAGAGCAACTGCATAACTAAGAAATCATGATATTTGTCTTCAAGTTAAATTTTCTCAAATATCAAGAAAGCTGTACTCATATGGAGTTTTTGGTTTAAGTTTTATCATACGTGAACTAAGAAAATTTGCTGTACTATTATAGTTGGACTAGGATTAGTTTAATTTTTTTACTGCAAAACGCACACACACACATGCACACACACACACACACACACACACACACACACAAAGACCCATGCCATTCTTCTTGCATCTGAGGTAGACTTAGAACTTCTTGCAGGATAGAAATCATTGTAAATGGTGTAAATCATTTCTATTCTATAAAACTGTCCAGTTGGAAACAGTGTAAAACCACGTGAACTGGCAAACTTTGAAAAGCATAGTTGCAATGTTTGCTCCTTTACTCCTCAAGCTTATTCTGTAGGGTGCTATGTAATCAACAGAATTTGTGGTTTCTGATCAGCTAAGAGACTAAGGTCTTGTACTTTATAGTAATAATGTACAGTACATTAACCACCTGGGTCCCTATGTGTATCATTGTTTCCCTTCCAGTAGTCAAAATAAATTGCCCTAAAGTTCTCCCTAATGTAGTTTTGGTATTTTTGTAAATGTGTTCTCAGAGCTTTTGCAAAGGGTCCCAGTGTTCCATCAGCTGTCTGACAGACACAGAACTGTAGCTCAGCAGATCAACACTATTTAAAGATGTCCTCATTAGCATGCTTGGCTACTCATTGGCTGCTTTAGAAACTACACTTTATTTACAGACAGTAGGTGTGATATAGGGAAGAAAGGAGTCACACTGGGGAAATATATTAAAATGTACTAAAATTCTCATTTGTTCCTCTGAAGTATAAAACTGTAAAAAACACACACACTTGAAATTCTGTTGAGGCATATTTAAAAATCAAATCTGAGGTAAGTTACAGAGTGGCAAAAACAATATTATGACTAATTAAATGTCACTTTAATACTCCTGAATTTCATATGATTTCTCTAAAAATGGGGAAAGTAGTAACACTTCATTTAGTTGTATAAATTTCAGATAAATTCCAGAAGTCCTCCTTGGCTTTTAAGAAAAAAAGACACACTGAAAAAACATTCTCATTCTTTTTTCCTCAGTACTGACGTGATCTTTCCTAGAAATGTGCCCCAACTTTTGCCTACATTTTCCATTCAGAGGGGTGCCAGGACAGGAGGGGTCACAGAGTGGTTCATTAACCAAGGTTTTCAATCACATTTTACTAAGCTAAGTTCACTAGTTTGCTAAGAAGCTTAGAAGCCTTGGTGTACATTTTGTTTTTTCTAAAACATTGTTGATGTTATTCAAGATATGTTTTTCTTCCAAAACACTGGAAGGAGTAACAATATAATACATTCAGGTATAATACAATTACAGGGCTTTATAGTGTCAATGAATTCAAGAAAACAATCAAGGAAAGGTGGAAGTTTTAAATCTTGGGAGAAGAGCAAAAGTGTAGAAGTTCATGTAGAACTTAAAATCCTGTGAATTGATTTCATCCCCATAATTTTGCATGTGTAATAATGTTCCAGTGAGAAGGGGAATAGGCAGAGGAGGAGGGGAAAGAAAGAAAGGGACAAGAAAAAAGAACAGAAAGAAAAATGGAAACAAAGCTTTTGTATATAAAGAGGGGAAGAGGGGTTGAAAGGAGGGGAAGGGAGTGTGAAAAAAAAGAAGGAGCAAAATATACCATGTACAGGTGCAAATTTCCAATGATGAATGTGATCATTATGCATATCTAAAATGTGCCAAGAGAAAACAATAATTATTTTTAAAAAGAGAAATGAATGTGTCAGGATAGTAAGAGTGAGAGTACTGTAAACTGGATTTTTTGTATCCTTGAGCAAAGGCACTTAAAGTTCAGGACTGGTATGAGCATGAAATTCTAAAAGTGTTAACTTCTTTTCTCCCAGGTATTAGTTGCAAGTATTTTAAGAGTCTGATCGTTCCTAAGTTACCGCGGACTATCATTCGTCTTATTTATTAACTTTTCATGAACATTGTTCACATTTCAATATGAGTTCTTTCAATTGAAGTCATAAAAAGTTGATTTTCAATTTCCTAAATGCCATTTAATCTTCCATTTCCAGAATTAAAAGCAAGTGACTGAATATTTAGATCATTTTAAAAATACAGTCATATAAAATCAGCAAAGAATTAAACACAGGTGAATTGTTTAATGGAGATAGATACTTAGCTTATTGAAAATAAAATTGATTTTAAAATGAAGGGTTAGAGCTAAATGAACATAGAACTAAGACTTTATCTCACTCTCTTTATTAATGTGTGACAAGAATGCAGAGAACGTAATTACATGTGGGCAATTTTGGATTTTTGATACGTCAGTTTTTATTTCTATTTTCCAAGAAATTTTTATTAAAGCTAACAGAATTTCAATTCGTTTAAGTTCATGAGATACAAGTGACATTTGACTGACTCATGGAGTAGAAGATTTAATGGCTAATCTGAGATGTGAGTAAAGATACCACTGACTCTCAGGAAGGACTGAAACTATGTAGAAACACAGATGCAACCGGAATTCACTCAGTCGAACATGCCTGATAATCCCAGCATGTTATCTTCATTAATGGGACTAATCCCATTCTAAAAGGAAACATTCTTATCCTTTTTTACGTAAGCTTACTTCCCAATTAGCATTTAGCCATTTAAGCATTAATGTCTGTTCATTAAAATGTAAAACTTTCAAGTACCACAGCATTATGTGTGAAGTATTTGTCAGAAAGCTCATTTTATGGCAGTATTTTAAAAAGTATCCTGAAGTCAAAAGTTAACAAGTGATCTTCTGTGTCAAGATGGAAATTTGAGTCTTGATCTTTAATTGCTGGTTCTGGTGGTAACCGTTAAAGTGAACAAAGATTCCTATACATAGAGGACCTTTTTAATGTTTGCTTTCTATCATCACTAAACCAAAACTCAGAAACTTCTCAGCAAGTAGAAATGAAAATGTATTATGAGAAAGAATTTATTAGCATATAATCCAGTGAAGGCATAACAAAGTAGGTGTGGCCTAGAGAAAGAAACTTAACAAAAGTATAAATCCTTGACCCAAGTGGTACACTGCGAGCTAGAGAGGAAGCAGAAGAAGGGAGGGTCTGAACAGTTCCTTCAAAAGTAGTAAAATCAGAAAGAATTAGAGGTACAGGAAAAAAAAATAGCCTAAATCTCACTTCCAATATTCATATCATAGAATAAATACTGTGCTAAGAAAGAGCATTGCCCCAATCAGCCATGAGCCTTTCATTTAGAGAAGGTGTTCAAAGAATTTCCAGAAACAAAACCTTTCTGCTTGCTATGTTATTCTTTGTTATTCATTCTTTGATGACTGAATAATTAATCAAATGAAAGGTATCTGTAAAAAGATGTCAGTGTCCTTTCTGACTTCTTAATACTTATTACAGGCAAAGACATCCCTCCCTAAGAAGTAGCTATTATAGAGAAGAATGCCTAGAAATAAGAAAGAAGAATTCAAGAATTCAAGAGAAGATAAATTCCATGGATTATAGCAGGTGGCAATATTTACTGAGAGTGAACGAAAAGAGAAAAAAATATATTCTCTTTGAAATCTGTCATTTGAAACAATGCTTGGATACATAATATGTAGTCATTTTTTTGTTGAATGAAAGAACAATAATGATTTTATGCTTTTCCTTGATTGTTCTGAAGGTTAAATAAGTAAGAAATATTAAATATTGTTAACAGTTCATTATCTTCATTGACTTGTGGTAGAGAATTTTCAAAGGAAAACAAAAATGGTGAAAGATGATAGTTATTCTACTTTCATTTTGTTCATGGGCTAAATTGTCCACTAACATATGAAATGCACAATACTCATTACAATAAATGTTGAGTTTTATATTGACTGGACTCTTCAGATCATTTTAAATTCAGGAGTTGACAAAAGTTTCTTGGTAGAATTTGTTTTTCTTGTTCAGTTTTTATTCAGGCGTGGAAAGGTATACTATTTGTGCATTCACGGTTGTCCGAATTTTTACTTTCAAGTCAGTCGTGGGATATCAGAACAGAACATCCGCTTGCATCTTTATTGGTCTCCTACCAGGATGTGTTGTCTATGAGGTATCCAGAGAGTTGATTAAGTTAATGAATGAAGTACTAGCTGTTCTTTGAAGTTAGCTTTGACTCCATTAACTGGGAAGCTTATTACATTAGCAGCACTCTTAGCATTCAGGAAGGTTCTAGGCTAATGAGCTGGATTAATTAGCTGGTAGTATTAATTTCTAAAGGCTTTCCTTCTATAGCTTAGGTGCCTGGATAGAAAAATAAGGTTTCTCCAGCAGTGCACTGTAAGCAAACATTCTATGTAAATGTATCTACAGGAATTTGCTTCCAAAGGATTTAAATTTAAAAAAGAGATGATAAAATTCCAAATCACACACCTTTCTCCTTCTATGGAAAAAATACGGAAGTTTTCATAACACCACACAATGATATAGTCAAGCTTCTGCTAAAAATTAAAAAAGTGATCATGATGCAGTCCTAAATCTTCTCCTGGGAAATTAAAACAATATAAAAGTAAACAAACAGAAATAAAATTTATCACCACTTACAATTAATTTGCTTTCAGATGAGTTCATATGAATCCCTTCTAGCTATCTACAAAAGGAAGTGTCAGCAGGAATTCCTGCACTAGGGAGATGCAGTCAAAAAGAAGAAACATCTCTATCAGAGTCCCCCTCAGTTTCTCCAATGCAAAGAGCAGCCTATTGTTTCCGTGAGTTTGTATACTGTTTTCCTTGATTGTATGTTAAACAGTTCACACAGTCCTAAACTTGTTTTACGCAAAAAAATGCTTCTAGACTAAGCCAAATAAAACTGATCTGTTTGCGTTTTAAGAGCACATTCACACTGTGAATCTTCCAATGAGTTCAATTGGAAAGTGCAGTGGAATAGTCGGGGTGAGGGTTAACGGAGTGAGAAACTCCAGGCTCATTGGCTTAGCACAGTTCTGGGCGTGTCTGAAAGATAGATTTACTGAGAAGGGAAGATCCACCCCGGATGTGGGTGGCACCAACCAATAGGCTTGCAGACTGGATGGATTAAAAGGGAAATAGGCAGGAAGTCTAGCTTCTGTTTCTACAGAGAAGCTCCAGTTTTGGCTTTTGTCTTTGATCCTGTCTCCAGTCTGTCAGCACAGACTCTTCAACCTTCAACCCAGAGTCTTCCCCTTCCGGATAGGGATCATCACGGGAGTCTGCAAAGAGCTCCGGGCCTCCTTTCTCTTTCAACTGGATCTTTCCAACCTGCTCTGTTCGGAAGGCCTTTTTCCATGATCCACCTCTTGATTCTGCAGGCAGCCCTTGTAAGCCTTCCTTCTCTCTGCATAATCCTTATCCATTCCTCTGAACACCAACTGATCTATTCAGTTCAAGCTAAAAAGTATTTAACATATTTAAAATTGAAATGAAATTCTAAAACTGAATTATATATTCCAGGGTAGAATTTAGAACCAACTGACAAACACATAAAGAGGAAAATCCCAGAAAAAATAAAATATACTTGATAGAGCAGAAGGATTACTCTACTTCTAATACAGTTTAAGTGGAACTTCTTGGGAGGCAGCTGTTTCTAATGAAAAGTTACATTGAAATATAAGTTTAATTATACAAATAGAAAAAGGCCCATTGGGAAAATGCAATTCAACTTTTTATTCTGATTGAGTATGTCTTAGAATAGCATAGCAGAGCAACAGATAAATAATACTGGTTTCATACTTTAAATAGAATGTGTAAAGGTCTAGGGTAAGGCCTGGATGTTTGCCATCAGGTATATACTATTAAGGCGTAATTATATAAAAGTGAATTTACCATCACAGTTCATTTATTTATGTGTTTATTCATTCATTCACATGGCAAATATTTATCACCTAGCTTGGCAAACATTTTTATAAAAGGCCAGTAGTACGAGTTTTAGGTTTGCAAGCCATATGATGCCTAATGTAATGACTGAACTCTGCAACGACTATACAATTATACTTTCTACTTTTAAAGTACAAAAATAGGCTTTGATGAAACGTGAATAAATGAGGATGACTTTGTTTCAATAAAACTTTATGGACTCTAAATTTTAAATTTTGCCTAAAGTTCATGTTTTACAATTTTAATCTTACTTTGAAGTGTTTTTTAAACATTTTTTTAAAAAGTAAAACTATTTAGCTTCTTGTCTATTTTCCTGTGTCCTAGACTTTTGGTAGGTTTGGTGATATGAAAAAGAATAAAATTAGGATGAATTTATTTAAAGAGTTTACTGAGAACTGGCAGAATGAAATGAACCTGATTCTACTTTACTGTGCGTGAGACTTTATATTCCAAGTCATTAAAGCAGAGAGAGAAAAGCTGTCCCAGCCAGTGGGCATTGCAGATTCCCATGGGAAAATTGAGGTCTTCTCTAGAATAAAGCTCTCAGGGGTTCCCGGACAAGAGTTGCTGGACTCACACAACTTTGGTCCTTGGAAGTCAGACTTGAACCTCCAGGTGGGAGTGCTGTAGTCACCATTCAGGTCATTTAGATCAAACATGCTACAGCAGGATAAAAGCCCGCTGACCTTTTAACCAAGATCTTACAGGACACTGTTAAGCCTGTGAAACTGCCCCTGTGTACCTGGTGGCTTCTTCTAACACAAGGCCCAAGAGACCTTGGTGATTTTATAAAACAGGTTGAATCAAAGGGTCATCCTGTCATAAACTGGTGCATTCCCCACTCCCTTTTCTTGTGGAGAAGTTAGAAATACTCCTTTCTGTTTCTAAGTCTAACTAAGACTTTTTCAGCTTGTACCTGGGTTTTTATACTCACCTTCCTCTTTACCTGGGATATCCTGACTTTTTTGGCCGTGGGCTTATGCTAATCTTCTGAGTCTCAGTTTAAATGCCACTTATCTAAAGAGACCTTCTGTAACCACCGAAAATGCCATCTAAAATGCCATCTAGCCCTGATTTACATTTATAAGCCATTCTCCATTTCAAGCCCCTGTTTATTTTCCTCACAGCATCTATCAAAATGTTAAACATCCTTGACAGTGCATTCCTTGTGCCTTTTCTGTTTGCCCTGTGTAAGCTCTGTGAGGTCAGAGCGCTTTTCTGACTGCTTTGCTGCTGTCTACAACACTTCAATGAAGATGTGCTGAAAGGATGTATGAATTAGAGTCATTTGATAGAGAATTGGGTTTTATTTAGAAAAGGTTTCCCTCAAAATCTGTGACCTTCTCTTTCCTTTTCCCTTCTCTACTGTCCCTAGTCCAATGTCAGATTTTAATTTAAGCAGGAGTTCTAAGGTCATGCTCAAAGTATTCAATCAACAAATGCTTCCACACATGCCATTGTAAAGAGAGCTAAAGATATTAGAATGACCAAAGCTGTCTATGACCTGAAAGAACCTATCGCCTGATGTAGAAGACAAATATGAGCAGATTTTTTACACTATAAAATCATTTATCATAAGATGCTACACTGAGGGTTTATATAAAATGACAAGGGAGGAAAAAGGGGAGGGAGATGATTACCAGGTTTTTCCAACCCAAAGAATGGGTGTTAATAAGCCACCAAGAAAAAGCCTGGTGTCACACAGAGCTTCTAAATGCAGAGTGCTGCTTCCGTGGCATGTGGCTGCATGTGTGTCAGAAGGAGCCTATATTCTGGGTGTTATGTACTAAGCAGCCACTCTGCCAAATCTTACTGTTCGAGCCAACTTGCCAACAACTTGCATTTGGTGCCCTTGATCTTTTTAAGCGTTGTCCTTACCTTTAAACCCCAAACGGCCTCAGTCTTTGCAAAGGAATCATCCTTAAATTATAATGAGTAGTACAGACTGGCCATGACCCCGGGATGGAGAAGGGCAGAACAGTGCTACAGCTGCTTTCTCAGTTGCTGCTGGAAGTCCAAGCTATCAACCCCCACCAGCTCTAATTCCAAAGCGAAAAGAAGTGAAATGGTTCACTTTCCTTTCATTTGCCACTTGGGATTTCTTTGGTCATGCAAACTAACCTTAAAACAGTAGTCCTCAGCTCTCGCACCAACTTTGACACATCCCAATGATTTTAGCATCCATTAAAAATACTTATCATTGGTCTCTATCCCACATCAATTAAATCAGGATTTCTGGGGTATAACCCAGGCCACACTATTTTTAAAAAGCATCACAGGGGAATCAAATGTGCACACAAGGTTGACAGCAGTGCTTAATGTTAAATTTAGGTTGCTATTGCTTAAAGATATAAACCCAGCTGGGAACACACAGTATGATTTACCTAATTCCCTATTCCTGCTTGGAAATTGCTTGACTTAAAACAAGCAGACTACTTTCCAATCAGAAACCACCAAGCATGGTGAACATATGTGCTTTTTTGACTGTCAAATTAAAGTTTCTTTTTCTTAAATTCAATTCATGACTATGGATTATATTCTGTTGCACCAGTTTTAACTTTTTCCCTTGGTCCCATTCATATTCTTGTCGGTGACTATCCAGCCTTCCTTTCAGTTATCATCAGTTGGTTATGTATTTATCCTACCTTTTGCTGTGAAGTTAGGCCTAATTCAGCTGGGTAAATTTAACAACTCTCATTATACACATGCTTTCTAAATAGTTACTTGTAGGTGAATTTACCTTGCTTTGGTGGCAAGATGCCCATAAATGTTCAGTCAGCTAGAGAACTCCTTTAGCTAAACAGTTTTACAATCTACTCCGTTTACTTTTTAAAAGTAATTTAATTTACTGGGATGGTAGTAATAGCCCATTTGACTTCACACTATGGGGAAGAAAGGATATTTTTATCTACTTAAAAGCTAATAAAGACTCCCACTGTTGAAAAATATTCAAACCTCCCAATTATTTCCATCAAGTGATAAATTTAAAAGCAAAGCAAAAGGTTTAATATCCCCAAAGTGTTAGCAAGTAACCAGTAATGACAGGGGGATATTTAGGGAAGGATCATTAAATTCATTTTTGCTTTAAAGCAACCTGATTCCACATACACTGAGGGTTATAGAAGCATGTCTTCTGACATTGCAAGTAGTAAATGTCAATAAATAATTGATGAATTGATCTATGTTCTTAAATCTTGGGAAGAAATGATCTGTATGTGTGAAGCCATGGAAATCACCTCGAAGGAGCTGTTGGCCCATCCACTCTCAACCCACTCAGAGATCATTTACTTGCGCCTTCCCATTGTGTTCCTAAACCTATTCACAGGTCTACAGTTCCACACCACTGCAGAGTATGATGTTTGCAGACTACATCAGTCCTCGTATCAGAATAGAGATAAATCAAATGCTAGATTGCTTGCCAAACTCTAGAAGAGCTGGATAGATCTACCTTACTGCAGAGCATTGCTTTCTTGGCCAACACCCCAAATATCACCTCTTCTGAGCATCTATAATCCATCTACATCATTCCTATAAGACTTTATTTCATTTTCTTGCTCTATTTCTATTTTACCCACCAAAAGTTTACCACTGGCCTCAAATTTCATCTCTGTTACAAGCTACCATTTGTGCCAGACCATGTCAATAACATATGCTCAACCTTTTCAATTGTTTATTATGAATTATCAATACTGTACTTCTGACCATATATATAAGGCACTTACTATATTCTATCATGTTCTAGTTCTGCATTTTTCTCCTAGACTCTGATCTGTGGCTATTTACACTAAGTCAGAGTACTTGGCTTATATTCTGAATTTCCCACAGCTTTTATCACATAGCTTTTATTGATTTGGAAATTCTTATTTCTTAGTTGTAGTGTAATGTGGATACACCATAGTCTTTCAGTAAGAAAGCCCAATTAATATTGCTAAGAATGCTCAAAGGAAGAACTATTTTTTTTTTTTATTTAATTTTAAAGAGTGAAAGAAGGGCAGCATAGCAGTAGCGGGATACACTGAATTACAAAGTGGTAGGACATTGTCAATGGTTGTTATTTTACCTATTGGTATTTTCAAGATAATTTCTCAGGAAAACAAATAGACAAATAATAGTGAGTTACAGACAAAAATGGCAGGAAATTATTAGTGGTTGCTGTACTATACCCTGGTTTCTCCAAAGTGGTCTCTAGGGAAAACAAATAAAGCTATACATGAGTGATCAAATAATCATTGACTATTCTCAATGGTTGTTTTTGCAAACACGTAGTAACAAACATACATCCATTTACAAAATAGCATAGGAGCAATACAAACATTACAGAGTTTTGGACAGATTGATAAGAAATCATCAGTGGCTGCTGCAATACATGTTGGCATCCTCAAAGTGGTTGGAACAACTAATTTTTTGTACTGCTACTTGAATTGTGAATCATTGGTGTATAATGAAAATAAATATTATTCATCCAAAAGTTATAAATGCATTAATTTAATTTATTCAAGCAAATTTATTGTTATATACATTGATTCATTACTTCCCATGAATTTAGGAAAGATCTAGGTGCTTACACTGAGTACACCATTAGCATTATGATAGAGAAAAGGCTCACGGTATTGGGTACATTTAGTTTTAAGTGTCTTCCAAATGGTAATGCTAAAAAACATTTGACAGGTTGGCAAGTGAATTGTATTTAACTTACTAAGGACATGGAAAAGCCTCATGATTTCCAAAACTAAACATGCTGTAAAACCTCAGAGAATCAGATTAAAGAGGAAATGATCTCTCAGTATGAAGCATATATTATATAGAATTTAGAATAAAATTGTAATTTATCTCATTGGGTAAAGCAGGAAATTTGTATGTAATATTATCAAGCTACTGATATATGCAAACGATAACAATACCTTTCCCCACTCTGTCCCCTTGATGGGTAAAGAGTATATATAATGTGACTGATAAGAGAGAGAAAACTTGATATCTGAGTGGCAACTGGGGAAATTCAAGAGAATAAAAAAGAGAATGGAGTGGTATCTAGTCCTGTATATTGCCTATGGTTGAGAGGGGCTCAGACATCAGAGTTAATGAGAAGGTCCATGAAAGAATTTTTCACATACTGAACAGTAAAAGTGGCATGCACTTTGCAAGGATTTGATTCTTCTTTATGCGCTTCTTGATGTAGTCAGTAGCATCCTTACGGTGCGACACTATTATGGGATGACTGTGCAGCAAGGGTGTCTATATGGGGTTATAAGTTACCTTAGAAAATAAATAAGGTTTAATGAGGTTATAAATGTAGTTTTCTGTTCTGGTAGAAATAAGGTCTTATAAAAAGACAGAACAGAGATAGTTTCTCTCTCTCTTTGTTTCTCTGTTTCTTTCTCTCTCTCTCCCTCCATAAAGAGGTGATGTGGGTTCACTGCAAAATGTTGGCCACTTACGGAATTAGTTGAGTCCTCAAATGAAACCTATACTGCCAACACACTGGACCGCTAGTCATGATTTTGGAAGAAGGTGGTAGAAGAATTTTGAGGTGCACACTAGGAAAGGCCTATACTGGGAGGAAGGGATTTTTGATAGCAATTTGGGTATTAAAGGCCTTTCTGGTGAGATATCAAATGCAAGTAAGGAAAATGTTTTTGGAAATGGGAGAATACTTGTTATAAGGTGACAAAGGTCTTTGCTGAATTGTACTGGAAGATAAACTTGTGAATGATAAACAAGGGAGTTAGATGAGGATATTTAAAGCAAGCGCTACAGCAGCATCAGAATTCTAGGCCCTCCTGAGAACTCATAATAAAATGTGGAAGGAGAAAGATAAATTGAAGAAGGAATTATTAAGACAAAGAAAACAGAACTTAAAGAATTGAGATAGACTTACTCTGCCCATATTTCACAAACTGAGAAAGTTGTTACAAGACCGAGTCCCTTGATGAACAGATCATAGCATTACAGAGCAGGAACACCACCATTTGGAATTAAGTGAGACAGTGAAAGTGGGCCAGAATGAAGGAAGGGTGATGCGCTTTTTTTATTGATTCTATAGGAGAAGACAACAAACTATGCAGGAGCAAACATGGGTTATCCCACAATAAAAGAATCGTGACAGTGCAGTCAGTCCAGAGACCATCAAGACTGCCATTCCCACCACAGTCACAGAGCCATGGCTAGGTAGTCTTTGTTTTCTACTTGTCAGGCTGTTGCTCCCTGGGGCTTTGAGAGCAAGACCTCTTCCTGGCAGACCTGTGGAACTGTCCCCAAAACTATGGTGACTAACACTTCTATTGTTTCAAGAAGGGACCACCACCCCAGTGGATCTGGAAGGTGGGACATCAGCAAAGGGGATTTTCATTGGATCCTAACACCTAATGTAATTTGCCTTGCTAGGTCTGGGACTTAATTAAGACCCTTCAGCCCTTTTGTTGCTCTAAATTATCTCTTTGGAATGGAAACATCTATCTTGTGCATGTCACACCATGGTGTTTTGGAAGCATATAATGTGTATAGTTTCTCAGTTTCACAGCCTGGCAAAGATTTTGTCTCAGGATGAATCATACCTTCAATCTCACTCTTATCCAATACGTGGTATTTAGATGAAACTTGGGATGTTAGAATTGCTATAAAACTAAGTTATGATGTTGAAGACTATTGGGGTGGAACAAATGCATTTTTATTCAAGCAGGACATGAATTTTGGATGACCAGGAGTAGAATACTATAGGCAGAATGCTGCGTCCTTTCCAAATTCATATGTTGAAACCCTAAAGCCCCAGTATGGCTATATTTGGAGATATGGGACTCTAAGAATGTAATTAAGGGTAAATGACGTCTTGAAGTTGAGCACTGATACAATGGGATTCTCTTCATAAGTGAGACACCAGAGAACTCCCCTCTCTCACTTCTCTGTCTCTTTCTTTCTTTTTCAGTCACAGGAAGTAGAGGTCATACAAGCAAACAGCAAGGTAGCTACTGCTCATAACCCAAGCAAAAGAGCTGCAGAATAAATCTTACCATGCTGGCAACTCGATCTTGTGATTTTGGACTCCACAGTTGGGAGAAACCAGTTTCTATTATTCAAGCCATACAGCTTGCAGCCTATTTTACAGTAACACAAGCAGACTTACACAGGCCCTGACACAATGGTGTGGTGAGGGGGGCTTCATGAACCTGGGCGAATGCTGCCATAGGAGTGGGAGAGATGGGGTTGCAGCACTGTGACATTTTGCGAGAAAGTTGTTCTTCTGCACATGCAAAATAAAACTTCATAAAAGAGAGATGAGTGAAATTTTATAATTTAATAGAGTATATATTGTGAAGTGGTGGTCCATTTTAGACCAAAGGGAAGACTCCAAGGGTCACGAGACGCTGAGAACTTTCTATAGGGAAAACCCCTATGAGTTTAGACAAATGATTTATATTTTCCTTCCTTCCTTCCTTCCTTCCTTCCTTCCTTCCTTCCTTCCTTCCTTCCTTCCCTCCTTTATTTTATTAAAAGATGACAAGATCTCAATGTATTGACCAGGCAGGCCTCAAACTTGCAGTCCTCATACCTCACCTTCCTGAGTAGCTAAGATGACAGGTGTACCCCGCCAGGCCCAACTAACTCATATCTTTCTTTCATAAACATCTTCCCTAACCCTGTAGTATACAATGCTATTTTAGATAAAATATAAATGAGGTTGGAGCTGAGACCTGGTTAAACAGTTATACATGAATAAATCTTTTTATTTCCCTCCTTTTGCCATTTGTTTTAAAAGAACAGACAGAATTCAAGCTTGGAAGACACGTAAAGCCATATAGGCTCTGTCTGCCATGGTGTCCATCTGGGCACTGTGACATTAATATATTCTCTTAAAGGCCTACAGTCTGCAGTGCTCCTTGTCCTTTTACGTTATCCCTAACAATCATGACTCCTGCAAAGGGGCCCAGTTAATGCTAACTTAATACACATCATTGCACTGCGTATTGGCTATTGTCTTTTGCCTCTCAGACCATTTCCCCACACATTTCTGCCTTGTCTTTTGCCTAAGGAACCTCAGTTATTCACGTTGTCCTGCTATCTGATTTGATTAGCATCATAAATAAAGGCACTCAGCTTTAAAGGGAGAGACATTAGTGTATCTATTCCTTTCAACTCATGCTGGCCTTGCTAGGGAGTCGCTGATGTCCACTATAGCAGTGACTGCTAAGCTTGGATAATTTTGCCTCAGAAGGAATGTTGTACAGTGCCTGGAAGCATTTCAGGTTGTGAAGACAGCTCATTCTGGTATCTACTGAGTAGACACCAGGGGTACTTCTAAACATGCTACAAGATGCAAGACACTCCCACCCAACAGCAAAGAATTACTAGTCTCAAATGTCAAAAGTGATTGCTTGGCTGTAATTCCTGCTGAGTTGCTATGGCATCCAGCCAATATGGCGCTGGCCACTAAAGGCCATGTGCTAAACCCCACCCTTCTTCCACTAAGTCAAATTGCAACTTCCTACTTTCCTTTTTGTAATATCCTGTTCCCTTTTCCCCGTGCTCCCACCCAATCCTGGTCTGCCATGTCAGGCAGTGCGCCTCCTACACCCCGCCTCCAGCCTGGGGCTATTTAACCTTGGACCCCAAGATCGGTAGAGGCCACGTTTTTCTCTCTCCTGTGGCCTTTCCACGTCCACAATAAAGGCACTGTATTCTGTTTTACTTCTCTCTGTGCTGGAAAATCCTATCCAAAAGTATGCTATGTCAGATAGACAGATGATAGATAAATGATAGATAGACAGATTCTTTTAGGTGAGTCCTCTTTCACATCTAATCTCCTATCTAGACTTTATAACACTTTCCCCCATCAAGCAAGGTGAGGAGGAGGGGGAATAACAGCACCTTGTCTCCAGTTGAGTTCTTCACCCACCTTTGTAGACTCGCCCTTAACAGTGCTCTCATTTCTATAAAATTCCCTTCATTTAATACTCCTCTGTTAAAGCTTTTGAGGATGTAAAGTTTCCTCCTGGGGTTTTGACTAATGTGAAGTATAAGCTCACATGCAACAAGTGACCTAGAAATTTAACCCCACACACAAGTTTAAGAGGTGGAATAGGAAACTCTTCCACTAGTTCTAATAGCTAACATTTATTGAGTACTATAAATTAACTCTGGTATTCACAAGTGTTCTGGCATTTTAGTGCTAATATGATTCCCATTTAAAAATATGGTAAAATTGAGGCACAGGAGTGAAATGACTTACACCAGGTCGTACATTGAAAATGGCTTGTGAGCCTTCTTCCTTGACTACAGGTGCTCGGCTCTCAGGAATAAGCAACTGTATGCCAGCACCAACATAGCTGACCACCAACATAGTCAGTCATTTAAGTAGGAAACATCAGCGCAATGGCAGAGTGGCGTCCACCAATCTGTAGCACTCCACACTCTTTTCCCCTGTCCTTTATTTCTCCGTCTTTAAAGTTTTCCTGCCACTTATCCTTCTTCTCTTTGTCTTTTCCCATTATTCTTTCTTGCTTCTTTACTTCCATTCTATCCTCTCTTTACTCTGTTCTTTTTTTCTAAAAGTCAGGTCTTTCTCTAGAACCTAAGTGTTAAAATAGCTCAGATTCAGATTTTAGTCGGGGATATAGCTCAGCTGCATGCACCTGCCTGGCAAGCATGATGTCCTGCGTTTGATTCCCTGTACCAAAAAAAAAAAAAATCTTCAGGAACAGAAAGCACAAGAAATATTAATTAAGCCTATTCCTGGGATCTAATGAAAAAGCAGTTATACAATGATTTGAACATCAGTTTTCCAAGTACCTGTTATTTGATATGACAATAAACCAGTTTCATAAGCAGTTCATGATGTATAATCAATTGATCCTTAAAGATTATACTTAGCAAGTACAAAAAAAGAATGTTTTAATTTATGTGCATATTCTAGAGCAATATGAAGCTTGTTCATATTTAAAAATACCAAGTGATATAATTTATGTAATAGCTTTGGTTGAAAAATATAAAACATTGATGTTTGCAAGTAATAGTTTCTCCTCAGGATTTATGACAGAAAGTAAAAAGTATAGCTGTTGCTTTACATGCAGCGCTCCCAAGGATGGCAGCACCGTCATCCATTTCTCACAGTAAATAGCACTATAGAACTTAATATCAAACTCTGAAGTTGGCTGACACTATTATAAATGAATGAACTGTTGGATGAATGAAATAAGATTTTTGTTTTAGAATACATTGTGCTTTTCACTAGACCAACTCAGAATGTTAAGCATGCAAAAAGTATCTAGAATCAATGTCTCCTTTAAATATTCTTTCTAAAGATATGCAAGTTGACCTTTGCCCAGAGACAAATATTTCCATTTTCTATGAGTAATTTCCTAACTTCTACTGGAAACAGGACTTAAAGTTTATGCATGCAAATTTAAAGAGCTTTACTATTTTATCCTCCAAAATTAAGAAAATGCAATTATTCATGATAGTTTTCTCTGTAAATACCTCCCTTGCAGGATCGGAACAAAGATAATCTCACTTGTCATTTCAGAGGGTTTGCTGAAATCAAGATGTGATGCCTTTTTCCTAAAATTATTCAGGTTTTAACGATTGGGAGAGGAATTTAATTACTTTGTTTTTTCTTTCCAGGACATAGAAAGTCTTGAGGACATATTGTATTGAAATTTACATGGAAGTGACACACAGAAATGTTTGATGAGCACTTCAATCTAATCAGGATTATGGAGACATTTGAACAAAGACATTGAATAAACCATCTTGTGCCATCGCTTCAGAAATGACTCAAGGTTCTTTGTGGGCCTCCTCATAATTACTAGGTACTTTCAGGAACAGTGGGGCTATAAAATATGTATTTCACTTAATGGCCATAAAAAGAGGCAGGTGAAGGTCTCTAAAACTACATGGGTCTGGAAGGATCATAATATTAATAGGTTTTTTAAACTCTAACTGCTAGTTCTCTTTACCCTGAAAATCTACTAAATCTACTGTGAAAAAATGTAAAAAACTCCATCCCAAACCTACCGAGTCAAACCTATGGCATCTGCATATTGACAGATCCCACACATAAAGCCAGCACAGTTCCAGGGTGCAAGCTAGAAGTGGTCAGAACCCACTGGAGGCACCTGCAAACCAGAAAATATGCATTCCAAAAAGAGATTGAAGGGAGAAGAGTCTCTCCCACCATAAACAGAGCTACAGTTTGAAGTCCTAGTGTCTTGTCTATAATAGACTTGACTGTAGTTACTGTATTTTTTCCTACCTCATAAATCTTTGTCCTTCAAAGCTCATAAAAACTCGTATAAAAACTTCTTCCCTAATAAGTTATTTTTTACTGCTCCAATGGCCCATCCCCATTACCTACATCAACTGTATCATGGATTTCACTTTGTAGTAATTGTAAAGGAACCAGAAGGGAATTACTTTATATATAAAGTTTTGGAGAATAGAGTTTGTGTCTTGTATCTGTGTAGCCCAGGTAGCTAGCATTATATCTGTGACACTGTCAGTACTTAATATGTGTCTTCTTTTTCTTAAAGCGTTTGTTGCAGATAAAAGACTCTTTTTTCCCTAGTTTGGAAGTACTTCTATTTTATTAAGATGAAAAACTTTCTGGTAAATACATTGAGATCCTCTGATTGAAAATAAGCAATTTTCAGCACAACTTCTTTTTTAAACTAAGCACTAAAAAAGTCTACTAACAAAGTCAGAGAAGGTCTTTTACTTCCCAGCAGTACAGCTGAAACATTTTAAATATTATAAAATATGTCTCCACTTTCAGACATTCAAAGTTCTAATTATTTCTTGGTTCCTTGGAGAGCTTTTGTAGGTCAGTTAAATACTCATAGTGTGCTACATGTTCCAAGAGTTCAAGTTAGGTTTGACTCTATAATATTCAAAATATAAAGTGCTAATACATACTCTTCACTTATAAATAGCAATATCTTAAGAGAAATGTATCTTATGAACAATGTGTCAAATTTGAATGTCAAATGCAGATATTAGATTCCCCATAAAAACATAATAACTACTGTTATATTCTCTATTGTGTTATGAAATTTTGTTTTATGTTTCCATAGAAGCAAGAAGAGTGCATTTTATATTTTATTTATCAATATATAATTTATTACATTACAGCAAAAATAAAATAAATCTCTTTAAAACTATTATTCTCGGTTCCTTATTTACTTTCTTTCTTCCACACTACATTCTGATCCAGGTTTAATCCTCAAAAGATTTCTTTAGATGGAAAATTGTAAAAAGTACGGTGATGTTGTGACTAATTCCAAGTTCATCTCTTTTCATTTTCAAATTAAAGAAATTATTTAAAAAGTAAAGAAAAGATAGGAAGAAGGATACAGAATCCTGATCACTGTATCAGCGATTTGGACACACACATTGCTATGACCTTTGAGGATTTTGTGAGATTTAATATAGCAAGAATGAGACAGAAGAAAGCAAACAACAGCTCTCTCAGAAATACTCCATCTAACTTAGATGAGATGAGACAAAATCCAACTCAAAAACCTTATTTGTAACAGTGAGGGATGAGGGGAAACAGGATAACAGAAGGGACTCCACGTGAAATCCCTTCCACCACTGTGCTTTCACAGAATTCTTAAATAGCTTCTTGGAGACCTGAGGCCTAGCCTGTCTCCCTGAACCACTTTGCCGAGACTAGACCAGTGCTCTGAAGGTGGGCTCTGTCCTTTGAATCTTTGCCAGTTGTACTGAAGATGAGTTCATTTCAGGCTGGCCTCCCATGTACCTCAGGGCTACCATGCACAGAACTGAATCCCAGCCTCATGGGGAACATCTTTCTCTTGACACACAGTGGGGACTGATGCCTTCTTTTGCTTCTCCTGCTGTGGCAACCTAAATTGACAGTCTGTTTTCATCAACAGTCCCTTCAGCTTTATGTCTGAAAATAATCTGTCAGTGTGGGCAGTACAGCATTTGAAGAAAACCCATGCAGAGGATTTTGAAGACCATTACAGTCCAGAATCTCCCTCATCTTATCATAGACAGCTAAGCTAAGTAGAAATATTATAGGCAGTCAGACAAGGCTGGGCCCTCTAGATAGTCAGTACAAAAGGTAAAAACATATTACAACTGTGGCAGAAAGCACATCTGTTGGAGGTCAAGCCTTAAAATAAAGACACAATGACCAGGCCTATGTGCCACCCCAAGGGATAAGATAAGTGGTAGCACCTGGTCCAATAGACCTTAGGTAGACATCAGTCACCTGAATGGATGACCATGACCTGTGGACCCATATCATCCTAAAAAGTTATTTGTTCTTTCCATGTACACTTGCTTCGTGACTAGCTTCACTGGATCAATGTTACCTAAGTGGCTATAGTTATAATCTTATTGGTTGCTCATAGTTCTGTCCCACCTTGTACCCACCTCATGATTTTGCTCTATAAAACTTCCTCTGGAAAATAAAGTCCAAGACAACCCACTCAGGCCCCCTCCTGTTTCTCTTAGGCAGGAGCTTTCTCTTCCTCAATCAAATTTCCTACTCTCAACCTCTTTTGATCTTTAGAATTCATTGTTTGATTTTGGGGAGCGTGAACTCAGCATATCAGACATCTAGCAGATTGGGAGTTACGTTTATTTATCCTATATAATCAGATAGTCCTACATAGATCTCATCAAAGGAAGAGGAAACAAAGCAAACAAGCAAAAACAGCAACTTTGAAACATAGGTGCTACGTGTAAGATAAATGAGGGCTATAGTACATAAGGATGGGATTACAGACTGAATGTTTGTGTGTTTCTATCCCAAATGCATGTGCTAAGATCGTATGTGTCAGTCAATTATTACTGGTGATGATGTTAGGAGGTGACCTTGGTGGGGGGTAGTTAGGGCAAGGTGGAGCAGTCATATTCAGGTTAATGTCCTTGTAATACAGACCGCAGAGAACCCACTAACACGTTCCTTTTCATCACTGGAGGACAAAGTGAAAAGATGGCAATTTATGGACCAAAAAGAAGGTCATCACTAGACACCACGTCTGCCTTGATCTAGGGCTTTCCAGCCACTAGATCCATAAGAAATTGATTTACATCCACTCAGTTCATGAAGCTTCTTGTTATGGCAACCTAACCTAAGACAAATAGGAAAAAATTAATGATGGGCAAAGAAAATAGGAAACAACTATGTAAGCATGTTGGTAGTGTAGTAGTAAAATAATGAAAAATAAATTGAAAACAACAAATATGAAAAAGCAACTCGCATAAATCTAAGACATTTTATTGCCCCCTTCAGCTACATTAAACTTTAGACAGATTTTTTCCCTGACTTTGAGTCCATAACCTTTCTTCTTTTAAGAGGACTTGGTTGAGAAGACATGCAATTGTAAATTCTATCTCTGCCCCTAGGATATAGAAGGCTTTTTCCATCTCTTGCCAATTTGATAACCAGGAGTGTCTTTCTCAAGGACCTGGGAGCAATCCCTTTGAAATGTAATTGTCAAGAGTCATGGCACCTCTATCTCTCAGTCTCCCGGGAATGATCAGAGCTCGCTTCCACAAGTGCCAATTATCAAACACAAATGGTGTTTAATCTTTCTCCCTATTGCAATATTCTTTGGCCCCTACTACAGTAGTCTTCTTCTTTTTTTTTAACCTCCTTAACTTTGTCCAGTGCAATTTTTCTTTGACAAAACTGATAGCAGTTGATGTAGTTTATTTGTGAACAAGTAAAATCACATATTTTCCATCATCATTTCACATCAGAATGTGACTCATTCTAGCAGCTAAGCTGAAAAAAATAGTTAATTTCAGACAAACTAAAATCAACAGAAAGGAACATTTAACAATAAATAAAAGACCAAAATTTTAAGTTAAATTTCCAAAGGTAAGATCTTTACACATACACAAAGAAATAAATAAATCCAAAATCATATTAGAAAAAATAAACAACTAGAAATACAGATATTCAATACATGTGAGTAGAATATAGGAGGTTTAATTTTGAAGTCAATCTATTTTATTTACTAGATATAACATATTTTCAGGATTCCTAGATTTGCATAAATACTAAATATATCTTCAATTGAAAATAATTATCACTAGTTGGAAAAAATTATAAATATAAGCACATTACATTGGCTCTAAAATATTAGTATCTAAAATCTCAAATTACTACTGGTGAATTAATTTAAGTGGTGCAGAGTGTATATCTTAGAAATATAGATGACATAGCAAAATTATCTATTTAGAGTTTATAGATGTCTTTTAAAAACCTATTTAACCTTTATTCCCTTTATCCTTTCAAAAATACATGTACATTATGGTAAATATATGCATCATTTGGACCAGAAAGTTTTAAGTTCAAAATTATTCTGCAAAGCACAATTTACATAATGGTTAAGGTTAAATACTACTGGGAACAATCTATAACCCACCGACATAGAATACATTACAAAAATCACATGGTTTTCATTTTGGAGGAAAACTTGGAACTTTAATTATTTTCATTAGTTTTAAAAAGTAAGAGTAAAAGTGAAAATAAATGAACTAACATTGGTTTCAAGACTAAACCTGAAAGTCAGTACATTTATGAAAGAGAAGGATTTCTTAAGAAAAATTATAACAAATTTTTGGATCCAATAAGAAGAAAAATGTTCACATTGTTAGATAAATCACTTAACTAGTTCTGTAAAAGTAGGTAAAAAAAATAATAAATATCTTTTCCTTCTGTTTGTATAGTCTAATATATTCTGACACGAGAATAATAATAGTTGTACCTGGGCCAGGAAATGACACTACACAGGAGACAAAACAGATGAAGTCATTTATGTTCTTAGAGAAAAGCTTAGAGCTATGTTTTTTTGGAGAAAAGAAACATACAGTAGAGTTATAGATGTACAATAAAAAGGGGGAGAGATTCTTCTTAAACTGGAGCTGCGATGTCACTTACCAATTGATGTGGTCAAGATGAGGAAGAGGATTTTTGGGCAAAGGTACGTGAAGGAATATAATGGGTTTTTTTTGGGGGGGGGATGTTGGAAACAAGGAGACAGCATCTCATCATGCAGTCCAGGCTGCTCTCAGGCTAGTGACATTCCCCCCACCTCTGCCTCCTGAGTTCTGGGACTCCAGGTATACCCCGCTAAGCACAGCCATAATGCATTTTTGAAGAACTGAGGAGAATCCAAGTTGACCGTGGCTGTGTGTGTGTGTGTGTGTGTGTGTGTGTGTGTGTGTGTGTGTGTGTGTGAATACTGAAGAGCTTTTGCAGCATAGGTGAGTAAACTGCAGTTTCAATTAGTCTTTCTTCTTCCATCTCACAAATGTAAACATCGACAAAACAGTGGTTGAGAGCCACAGCCATCAACTCTTACAAAGCTTGGAAGCTGAGGACTGAGGTTCACTTCAGTGTCCACTCCGCCTCTCCCATCACCCACCGCTTAGTCTCTTATGTCTTTATTCTTCCATCGTCATTTTAGCATAACTTTGCTACTCCAGGAAACTCCGGTTCAGTCAATTAGCTGGGCAGTTCAACTTGTCAAGAGGAAGCAGCACCAGGCAGTTTATGTCCTGAGATTCTTTAAACTCTTGGCCTCCAGCTGCTTGCCTTGCTCCTTTACACATTTCAAGCTATTATGTGGTAAATCACAAACCTAAGAAAGACTCTATATTAAAAGTATGTATTAAACAAAACTGTAAGGCAGGAGATATAGCTCAGCGGCACAAGTGCCTGCCTGGCAAGTGCAAGGTCCTGAGTTCGATTCCTAGTAAAAAACAAAAATCTGTAAAATTTCAATAAGATTCTCCCTTCTCCTTTTTTTGCTATTCTAACTCAGGGCAAGAAATGTGCTCAGCATTATCTAAATACTGAGTCTTGGTGATAATAATTGGGAAGGTGGCTTTCTAAAAAGAAAACAGTATTATTTTCAGTCATGTTTAAATTTCAGGCAGATGATTGTTACGTGAGTCATTTTATGTATCTTGTTTGGTACAATATTTTTAATTTTTAGGAAGTGTAGTATGATATACATAATACACGACTTATTAATTTAACCACTTTAAAATCTTACAGTTCAGTGCATTGTGTTCTCATTGATCTACATCATGCCCATTCATCCCAGAGTTTTTTCATCCTCCCAAACTGAAGTTCTATACCCATCAAAAGAATAATTTGCCTTTCTTCTCTCTCAGCCCCTGGAAACTACCTATTTAACATAAAGGTTGAACAAAATGCTAATGTACAGTCTCTTAGGAAACTGAACTAGAAACTTAAGTCACAATAACATTCATTACCTTATGCTGTGTGGCAACTGTGCGCAAGGTATTAGAACTTACACCAGTTACTTTTCAATATTACTATATTACTATTCAATATTACTATATTCCCTAGGTATTTTCTTTACTGTCATAGGTTGAACTAAGGCTGACTCAAGTGCTGGTAAGCAGCAAATCCAGAATAAAAAATGAAGTTAATATACTTACATCTTACCAAATACCATATGGGAACGCCATTTCCCATATGAAGTCTTTGCTCCATTTGAATTTTTCTTGCAAACATTTTGCTTATCTGAGACCAAATGAGTGGAAAATAAATTCAAACAGTATGTATTTTAACTTGAATTATAAACAATTTCATAAGGGCTGGGGATATAGCTCAGCAGCACAAGTGAGTGTCTGGCAAGCACAAGGTCCTGAGTTTGATTCCCGGTTCCTAACTAAATAAATAAACAATTCTTTTGAGACAGGAAGAAATGTATAGGTTAATGGTACAAGAGATTTATCAAAATTACTTGGTAGGATCTACATTGCATGAACAAATGAGGGGTTATCAAGACTTCTAAATTCAGCAGACCTGCTATTTGAATGTTTTTCTTCACTTTGACAGTGACATAAATGATTATCATTAGAAATTAATTTCTAAATGAAATTTTCTATTTTGAGCTAAAACAACCCCAAATTCATGATATATTAATAATTATGAAATTTAGCATTTAGTTATAGATATAATGAAGATATATAGATAGATAGGTAGGCTATAGATATATCATGAACCACACATACCTCTTGATTAAAGCTTTTAAGAAAGAACTCACTATCTTTAGTTCAATAAGTTATTCAGGTAAATAATTTGTAGTATATTAATTTATGTATTGTAATCCTATGTGGACTTTGAAAATCTTTATGGAACAACATATACAATATTGTAAAAATGTCCCACATATAGTCAAATTAAAATTGTAAGTTGGCAGCCAGGCGAGGAGGGACATACGTATAATCGCAGCACTTGGGAGGCTGAGGCAGGAGGATTTCCATGAGCCAGCCTGGACTACATAGTGAGCTCAAGGCTGACCCAAACTACCAGGCAAGATCTTATTTAAAAAAACAAAATGTAAGCCAGAGATTAGTATGCTCACATTAAAATAAATAAAATACATGCATGTATGCATAGTTACATGAGTATTATGTTTTATTGGACAATGATTAAGTTGATAGGGTCTTCTTTTATACAACTACAAAAAGCAATAATTGCCACATTTTCAAAATAATGCATTCTATGTGATTTCACTCATATACGTTGTGTTTATTATTGAACAGTACTGATCTGAGACAGTGAAAGTAATGGTGCCTTTGTTTCATGCATAAATAACTTTTCATGATTTTATTAATGTCTTTATTCTACATCTGAACATTTAGAAAATGCTATAATAGTGTTGGACAATAGTTTTGTCAAGACTGAATTTCTGTGTAATTTCTTTAATCGCTTAGTTTCACCAAAATGAAATGCAATAAAGATAGTTATGTAAATAGGCCTTGAAGAACAAGTGTCTCAGCCACAGCATATAGTGAATTCGTTGGTGGTAGAATCAATTATTTTGCACAAAAGTAACTTAATTCAAACAGAAGAAAATGAATGGCAGATTTCACCCTGGGATGCTCTTCAGTGATTTGGGACTTTGTTCTCATTGTATCCTATCCAAATTCCCTATAGACTACTTTCTCTGGCTGTCACGCATAATATGACTGAATCACCATTCAATTTATAGGCAGCTAGGAAATAAACTACTTAGATGTCAGTCCTCCAAATATATTTAACTGTATGTGTTCTCAAAGAAAAAAATATGAACAACTGGGGGAAA
The DNA here is from genome assembly GCF_000276665.1 of Chinchilla lanigera. Lineage (NCBI taxonomy): Eukaryota > Metazoa > Chordata > Mammalia > Rodentia > Chinchillidae > Chinchilla > Chinchilla lanigera. The sequence goes on along the minus strand of NW_004955424.1, from coordinate 9,246,948 downwards.
ATTCTGATATTGTGTTTACATTGACATCCATTTTTTGAATAGTCTGCACAATATTTAGGGATGATAACTTCATTGATGATTGATTTATAATAGGTATAATGAAAGATTTTCTCAGATCTGGGGCTATGATTTTTGTCCTCAAGTTAACATGTGGACCGGGGCTGGGTATTTAGCTCAGTGGCACAGCGCCTGTTTGGCAAATGCGAGGTCGTGAGTTCAATTCCCTGTACCGGGAAAAAAACAAAAACAAAAAAAGAAACGAAAAATAGAACATGTGGAAAAAGTTATCTTATAAAAGTAGAGAGAATAAAAATAATAAAAAACATTAGAAATTATACTATTTTTCTCTTTAAAATAAAAAAGAATAACATTAATAACTAGAAGAATTAAGCAAAATAGAGCATCAATGTTTAATGATGTGATGTATAACAGAAATGTACATATACATGTATACATTTGAGAACTTCCAATTACAATGTATTTTGTGAGAGTGAATTATTCCTGGGAGGTGAGAGAGAGAAACCATTTGACAGTTTTTGCACTATTTCAGCAACTAATTACTTTTCCTTTGGTAGTATAGGGAGAATGTTTGTCTGCTTAATTTGGAATGTGCTTCTTATGTTTATATGACTTACCAATAATTTTATTTGGATGTAGATTTGTAATAGCCTTCTCCATAAAAGGCCATAAGAAAGGCAAAGGGATAGATGGTATATTCAAGACATTAAAGTAAGTTAAACTCTTTTGTCCTTCTCATGTTTAATAATTTAGATGATGTAATACCTAGGAAAAGATATAATTGATTTTGGTGTAGAAGAAAATTAATAAACCCATTTTGAAATCAACAGCATAGTTTCAAGCCACATTATTTTTAGTTAATTTATGATGAAGGTTAAAAGGAATAAAACATTCACATAGGAGCTACAGAATTGCCTGAGGAAGAACATGTCTAGCCTTTGAACCAATCTGAAACAGAATGAAGCACAGGTAGAAATATCTGCAGCAGAAGTTAATGACAGTGACAGTGCACTTGACCTATTTCTGAACTATATGTACTTTAGCTGAATGACACCCAGGTGTAACTATCTCTTTAATCGTTTGTAAGTTCACAAAATGTAAACTAGAAGAGTACCTTGGAAGGCTCCATCTTTAATTCTTACTTCAAATTCAACTTCAGCTAAGAAACCTAACATAATTGATTGAAAATGAAATACAAATTCTATCCTATTCCCAGAAAAGTTTCTACTATATCTTTCCAAATAATTCATGAACCGTCCAAAAGAAGTCATATTTCAAATGATTAATTTTCTTTAAGTTTTAAGGTAGAGAATGCATTAGTTAAGAATATTTCTAACAGATGGAAGAGAGTCGATAAAGAATAAATAATGAATAGATAAACTACTGTCTGATCCTCAAAGATTTCTAGCCCATATTTAGCAATACTTGTATCTCTCATGCTTTCATTGCTTTAACACTCCAAAAATAAAGTAATTCTCATTGAAATTAATAAAAGTATACATATTATTTATGTATGCATTTTTTTTTAATTCTTGAGGAAGTTGTCTGTTTCAATTTTCTGTTACTTTTTCTCCATTATATTCTACAGACTATCCAAGTAGCAATATGACTAAACTGAGTGGTAATTTTGTTTTAAAAGTATATCTTGGGGAGATAGAGATGAATGCCACAATTTCCCCACTTCTTTGATTCCAGCTTTTTAAGAGACTCCATTTCCATTCCTTTATCTTGTGTCAACTGGGTATAAGATTGCTGTGAAGAAGACATCATTTTCTTGGTTGATAAAACAAAAATAGGTCACGTAAAGAATGCAAAGAGAACTGAATTTTCATATGGCTTCACTTGCTGTTTCTTTTCTTCATGCTGATAGTATCAAAGGCAAAGCCTACAGAGTCAGCAAGGTGCTGACACTGATTGGCCGAACACAATGAAAAGTTGTTGGTGAGCAAATCTAATTGCCTTTTATATTTTTCAATTTTCAGCCAAGGCCTAGTGACTTGGGGAATCCAGGGTATATCTAAGAGATACATACAGGAATGCTCTCTAGAAAATTCCTACCTTGGAACATAAAGCTGAGAAAAGACAGTATGTGGCAGGAGAAATGGAACGACAGTATTCATGCTGCTACAGAAGCAATTCCCTGTCAGGCAGGAAAAAAAAAAAAGAAAAGAAAAGGGGAAGGGCCTAAAAAATAAAAAAGGATGTGAGAAATATGATGGTTAGATAGAAAATGTTTATTTCAGAGAAAACTTGGGATGTCTTTTTGGTTTGCATGTAAAATGTTCTCCCAAGATCCAAGAGGTGAAGACACACTGCTAGAGTGAGCCTATTGGGAAATTGAAGAAGCTTTAAAATGTGTGGGCTATGGAGAAGTCTTCAGGTAACTGATGGCTTGTGTGTGGAAAGGATGATGGGACATTAGCCCTTTGTTTTCCCATTACTTCTCTCCCTTTCTCCCTCCTTCCCTCCCTCTTTCTTTTTCTTTCTTTCTTTCTTTCTTTCTTCTTCTTCTTCTTCTTCTTCTTCTTCTTCTTCTTCTTCTTCTTCTTCTTCTTCTTCTTCTTCTTCTTCTTGTTCTTGTTCTTCTTGTTCTGGTTCTTGTTCTTGTTCTTGTTCTTGTTCTTGTTCTTCTTCTTCTTCTTCTTCTTCTCTCTCTCTCTCTCTCTCTCTCTCTTTTCCTGGCCATGTGGTAAGTGATAATGCTTCATTATTCCCTCCACAACATAATATGGTGCCTCACCACATGTTTCAAAGCTATGCAGCCAATAGATGATGGACTAGAACATTTGAAAGCATGAACCAAAATCAATCTTTTCTCTTTATAAGTTTTTTTTAAAATCCTCAGTTATTCAGCATAGCAACAGAAGTCTGACTAACACAAGTGCATAATTGGCCCAGGGAAATTTCATTTTGTGTGAAAACACATAGTGGTAACTTTCAGTTCATATTAATTTTTGACTCTTTCATCTCCTTCTGCATTAAAATATAAAGTTTGTTCTGCATATCCTCACATATTTTATTAATTTATGTATTTCCAGAGTTCAAGATTATACAATAAGAAGCCCATTGTTTATTGAGGTCACTTTAAATGTTTTAACAACTAGGTGAGCAGGTGAAAAACTGTAGTAGGGGTTAGAAAGAAAGGGAAGGTAAGAAATCCTCATTTGAGGTAACGGGAAAATTTAGTGTTGTGATTGAATTGAACACATACTGTTGATTTTGTGAAGACTAGAAAGGTCAGTAAAGACTTTTATATTGTCCGCAATATAATCTTCTAGGACATCTGATTCTGATCCAAAGGAATCAATTGTGAAAAGTGATTCTTATCTGTCAATAACAAATATGTCGCCACGTGGAACATTAGCTGTCCCCCCTCCCTGTCATTGGAACAATCCAGGATTTGTTCATTTGTAATTTCCTCTGTTAGTCTTTTGTGCTATGCAAATATGTGCTTCTTTGACTTCCTCTTTGAAGCAATGTAACATCTATTTGCTACCCTCATTACAAATAAATAAAATCTCAAACACACCTTCATTTACACCTCTATGAAATTAGTGGTTTTATCATTTTAAAATATTGTTTTTTAATGGGGCTAATATGTATAAAAGTAGTGAGAACATTGCCTGGCAGAGGGAGAGAGGATAAAATGTTGCAGATGTTGCTTTTGTTATGGGAACGCATTCTTGATTTTAAGTGCTTGAATACAATCATGATTAAAACTGTGGAAGGTCAGAGTGTACAGTAGGAGAATCAAGCAAATAAATAGTTCCAGTACAATGTGTTAAGAAATGTAATTGAGGGAAGTACTAGGTCCTGAAGAAACGTGGTTAGAATAGCAATTTACTCTGCCCCAGGGTCAAGAGAATAACTTGTGGGGGAGCAACATTGGAGAGTTAGGTTAGAAAAGGAATTATCCAATTGCATTATTTGCCCTGGCTATCCCTGATGAATAACTATAATCAGATATTGTAATTTTTAAAACAATCAGGACAAAGACAAGTGAATAAGCTCTCTTTTACTCAATCAGAACAGAAATGAGCTTGAACACAAGGTCACATTTACTACTGCTGGGAAATCAGCAGAGACACAAAGTGGAATATTCTCTTCCTAACCTGTGTGGGTTTAGCAGTGGCTAATATTAATGCTAGCCAAGGAAAAATGGGAGCTATAGTTTCAAAATAAATGCAAAGAAGTTTTTAAAGCCAGGTTAAGTTACATCAAAATTTAATGCTGACTTATTAAAGATAATAATAAGTAAGAGAAAAGTGATACAATTTTGTAGTATTATGTATCTCTATCTACTCTACCAATGTAATCTCAGAAAGGAGATCTTGAGAATTTATTTGGGGAAGGGAATTTTAACAGTTTTATAGTTAAAGACTCAAAATCAAAATGGATAATAAAATGTATCATAACAATTTTAAATATTTTCATGTCTATGGAGTTAATGGACTCCAAAATAATTTCTATATATAGTGCTACCTTTATTTCCCTAATTACTACTGAAAGGAGGTTTCATTTTTCACATTTTACAGATGACAAAGTTGAGTCTTGGAGAAATGAAATTAAAAGGTTTATTTATTTCTGCAGAGTTAGTTAGCTAGTACCTGATACCCTGCATTTCTGATTCTCTGTGCTGTGCTTTTTTGCTACAAGTTACTTTACAGTAAAAAAACAAAGGAGCACTGTGTTTTTCTTAGGAGGTGTGAAGGATCGGAAAGTTCAGGGTTGTGAATGCATTAGAGTTATAAATAGTTCTGAGGTTAGAAGTAGGTACAAGGGCTTTGATGCTAATCTTCATTTTCTTTAGATACCTAGAGAATTATACAAAGGCTGATGACCAAAGAGCTAAGCGGACCAAGGAAGAAAGTAAACCTACATATCCTGCCTCTTCCAACCCATACTACACTTGATGGGAATTATAAAAGTGAGTTATGTAAAGTATAGTAATTTAGCCCAGTGCTGTTACATTCACTTTAAGTTTGGCGATCTGAAAGAAATGCACTGCAAATTTTAACACAAAGCAGATGTTGGTATAATTAAAAGCATTATAATGATCCAGGAGAACCATACAAATCACCATGTAGCAGTGTCCCTTCTTATCTATGGCTGGTATAGGCCATGATCCACAATGGATACCTGAAATCCTGGATCATATTGAACCTTATTACATAACCACAAAGAAACTGAAATAATCATCAATCTGATAGCCAAGATGAATCCTAGATATCTAAGGCCAAGTAGAGTAGCAAGTGAGGATATACTGGGGAAAAGGATGATATATATTCTGGGTAGGTAAAAGTGGGATAGTATAAAATTTCATCCCACTGCAAAGATGGTGTGCAATTTAAATATAAAGAATCGCTTAGTACTATAATTCTTCATATAATATTTTTGGACCACACTTGACCATAGATAACTGAATCCAAAGAAAGTGCAACTGTAGATGAGGGAGGAGCACCCTGATTTTATTAGTTTGAAAAATGCTAATGTTCACAAAAAAACAATACATTATAAACATAGCTCATGATTATCTTTTTGCATAGAACCCAGACGTCCCATCTGTTCTTGAATTTGGTTTCTGTCGTTGTTACAGGCTGCATAACCACAGTGCTGACTAATTTACCAAAACCTAAGAACAACATAGATGATGTCAGGTTGTGCCCATCATAGGCACCCAGCCACACAAATGAGGGGCTTCCTTCTAACCTGTCACTCAACTCCTGCATCTAAAGCATGGCATGCTGGAATTAGGTTGCAGCCATCTAAGGCACAATATTCATGAGCAATGATGAGAGGGATACAAACGGCAGGGGAAAACAGAAAAAATTGGTCAAGTAATTGAGACTTACATTTAGCAACTCCTCTTTCATTTTCTGGGCCACTTTGATTGTTCAGTAGTCTCACGTTTTCAACACATACCTCTGCTATAGAACAGTCATCTCCCTTCCTCTAAGACAAATCATCCATGAAAGATAACTAAAAAACTACAAGTGTTATAATGGGTCGTCTTGTGAAGGTTTCTGCTTTGCTAAAAGATCACTAAGAAATTTCAAAAACTAAGGAGTCTGTTTCTGTGACATTCTTTTATGAAATGACTAGAGTTTGTTGGTTTTACTTCAGTGAGATCATTAAGTTTTGGGAGGAGTTCATGGTATTTCCTTCTCTCCTGCCATTTATCATTCATCCTTGAATATAATTCACAGCCAGACTATCCCCATGGAGGGAGGAGTCTTTCTCTGGAAGACCACATTCTAGGTTCTTGAAATCTATGCATAAAAGTTTGAAGGAGTAAAAGTCATGGAGAACAAAGGTGTGATGTTTTCCAATCGTATTCTTTTTTCCCATGTTTCCTGGTGGACAGAGAATAAAGTCTCTTACTTTAGGATAATGGCAAACTCTCTTCTCTTTGTCTCTTTCTGTCCAGCTCTTTAACTTCTAGATGGTTTGATTGGTTCTCCTTTGTACCCTAGAAGATGAAGAACTTCCTCCCTGCACAAGCAGCCCTGGGACAGCTCTGCTGGAAGGAACTGGGCAAATGCTGCTCCTTACTCACTCATTTTCCTTGGCTCTCCATCTTTTCTACTGCAGGTGATCTTTCCTTGCACCTGATACCTTGCCTCACTATTAGAAATACCAAAACAGTTTCTCCAGAAGTACTAAAGGGTGAATTTAGATCACTAGACTTCTGTTCTGGGACTAGAGGTTAAAAAGCAAAAATCATAACCAGCTTCACCTTTCATAATGTGATGCTTAGGTTTCTACTTGCAGAGCTTTCCTGGATGGCTTGTACTTCTGAGGTCTACTTTTGGTTTTGAACAAAGACAAAAAGATACTAAGAGCTCTCATCTCTTCAGTGAGGCAGAGCACCTTCCCACGCTTCTCTGTGATTATTTTGACAATGCTGGAAGGCATCCTTTATTTGAAGAAACAAAGTCCCTTGCACTAGTTTATCCACATTCATTTGTAGACATGAAGCTCAGTGGAAGTAGGGTTCAATGAAAATTTGGAATATAAATCTCATACATAATCATCAGGTGAATTACTTGATAAGTTAGGAGAGGTAAATGAGAACATCATGTGGATACTGAGACAAAAGAAAGAGATAGGATTGAGCTATGTAAGGAAGAAATGAGGGGCCTGTAGCTGTACATAAGTGATTATAGACTAATAAATCCTTTCCTGTAAAATATATAGGAGAACACAATAGGATAAGAGAAAAACTGTGAATGCTACTGGATTGCATACAAAACTTTACTGAGCTGTGAGGAACAGCTAAAGACACAATTTCAGTGCCTATTATGTTTTCATATGGAAAAATGTCATAATGCAATTTGGTGATAGAATTAAGCCAGTAGAGCTGCACATTCTACAGATATACATCAGATAGGCACTGCAAGTTTCAAGGTTATATTTATTTATTTTCCTAACAATGTTTGTCACAGGAAATCAAGTCAAAACATTGTAATAAGCTAGTTTCCAGTGTGAAATAGACTTGCAAACCCCAGAGAATTCTTGAGGAAAGACATAAAACAAGCACCAAACAAAAATCTTAACTAGTTTAGCCTATTACACACGCATGTTTCTGTATCAGATCTGGGTCATAAATTTTATTACTTCTCAGTTTTCTCTATTATGTTGTTCTATTTCAGAAAGAAAGTCAGCTCCTGTTTATCTAAGCATACAAACCTGAAGACAGGCAGAATACTTAAAATATAAATGCTCTTATTTAGAAAAATGGAGGTTTTCCTATAATTAACAAAGAGCAGCTTGAAAAGTGAGAGATCATATGAATAGTTTTTACTTCGTACTTCATCTATAGTGTATTTCCTAGTGTTAACAATATAGACTGAATCAACTTAAAAACAATCCAAATAAACATATCAACAAAAACTCTCAATATAATAAATGGAAGTCGCATAATCTCCCTTTCAACATTAAGTTAAATGGACCCAACATTACATGGAAATGGAGCAAAGTAATTGTAGAATATTAATATTTAACTTAACATAATTTAACATTTATGAGACAAATATTTCATACGGAACTGTCTGTTAGGAATCATGGATGATTCAAACATAACAAGCAAAGATATACATCCATATGCATGTTCACGTGTGTGTGTGTGTGTGTGTGTGTGTGTGTGTGTGTATCCAATCCTATCACACAAATTATGTTACACTAAGTCTTCTGGTAAATACTAGAGAGAAAAGCCTTTTAGGCATGCAGAACTGCTTTATGAGTAATAATGCTGCCGGTAAAGATCAGTTATCTGCTAACTAGATACATGGTGGGGACCCTCTCCAGAATTATGCAGATCAAAAATATCAAAACAGTATGTTTTTAATGAACATGTACATTAATAAGTCCTGGTGAAAATGAATCAATTAAGAACTCAGACTCCATTATCCTAAATATTTTTTTAACTATTTAGCAACAAATTGGATTTTGATGACTTATTTCCGGTGAATATCTAAATATCAAGAACTTGCAGTGTGTTTTAGTATGAGCAGCTTCTGATGTTAACTTAGAGCATTTTTATATTCCCTATGCTCTTTGTAACTTTTCAGGTGATTATTAGGAGAGAGGCCAGAAGAGGAAACAAAGGCTATAGCAGATGAAAAGTCAGTGATTTAGGAGCTGGAGCCATTGCAAAGTAGATGTCCTGCAAAGCCTCAGGGGCTTATAGGTGGAGCTTTTCAGAACTCTGTGGATCTAGGGTATATGATACTGCAAATGAATATGGTGGGTGGTACTGAATTAATCCACTGATTGGAATTAGCATAGTTCTTGGTGTGGATAAAAGAAGTTCTATCCTGAGTGTGGGCAGCACCAATAAATGGGCTTATAGCTTGGAAGAGACAAAGCAGAGATGGAAGGCAGGCTTATTGCTGCTTCGCTTGCTGCTTCCTGCCTGCCTGCTTTTGGACTGTTTCTCCACTGCTATGTCCTTGTGCTATACCACCTTGCCTTAGAGCTAGCTGACTATGGACTGAAACTTCTACAAACTGTAAACTGAAATAAACCTTTCCTCTTTTAACTTGTGGGTATCAGTATCTTGTCCTAGCAATGAGAAAAGTAACTAGGATAGAGGTACATCTAAATATAAGCCACAATACAGGACATTATATGATTGGGGACTGTTATTTGGCTTACTACTATTTAAAATAGACAAAACTATGATGCTAATACAGAAATAAGCAGATGATTGGAAACAAAATACAAAATCTGGAAACAAATTTAAACACATCAAAGAACTGAGCATTATATGATGTTGATAATTCAAATGCACGGGAGAGGACTTTAACAAATGACTTTGATACTTAGAGGAAACAAGTAGACCCTATTGAACACTGAAAAAGAAACAGCATCTTCAGTGTTTTTAACTAGATGCATATGTGAAAAATAAAAAAGTTATTAAAGGACAAAACAATTAAACATTTATAACAAATGATATTTTAAAGTGACTTTAAAGATAGAAGTTAGAATGAATGTTAAGCATGAATAAATTTTAAAATTTAAACTTCTAGATAACAATAAAATACTATAAAAATTCAAAATAAAAGAACAATTTACCAACTTGCTAACATAATTATATTATTTCAAAATGTCACAATTTGTACTTTTGTATGTAATATTTAGAAATGATATATATCACAAAATGGGCACACAACATGACAATGTATTTTACTAATAGTGTAGACAATTACTTAAGTACTTATGAAAATATAAAATGCAGTGATAAACAAATACAGTTTTAAATATAATGAAACTTCAAAAAATCATCAGAGAAGAAAGTTGAAAACTGTATCCATAAAATGCACTACTCATAAAAGGCACTGTAGATTCAATGTAGGCAAATTTCTACACTCATGGGGGTTGTAAACTGAAACAATTCTACTTGTAATATGGGATTAAGACTCAACTTTGACATTTGTAAATTGTATTTCAAGCAATAGAGTAAAAGAAAACCATTGGTATCACGTGGGTATGGATTTGGCATAGATTTTGTATGCCTATTATATTTTTAAATTTTTCATGGTTTTTAATTTATTTTCATATATTGTTATTTTTATTATAAATTATCTGCAACATTCCTTATTTTTTCTTGATAACATTTTTTTCTCATCATGTAATACATCTCATTCTACCATTTAGGGCTTCTCTTTCTGTCTCTCAAAGCTATTTTTTAAATGTAAAAAGCCCCAGCACTTGGGAGGCTGAGGCAGGAGGATCATTGTGAGCTTGAGACTAGCCCGGGCTACAAAGTGAGCAAGGCCAGGGTAAACTGCATGGCAAGACCCTGTCTCAAAAAGACATAAAAAAGAAAAAAAAAGTAAAATGTATTATTGATATTATTCTGAGGCACAGTTTTATTTTCCCAAAAAGTAAATAGAAGTATTTTGAAAGCTATTTCCAAATTCCTAGAATTGGAGCAGGGGCTCTGGACGGTGCAGTTACCCACCTAGATGATGATGTAGAAAGCTGCATAGCCAGGGCTGTCCCAGACCACATGGTGAGGAAATTTACACACAATAGGAACTGCTGAGAGTTTTCTGGTGGAATGTTTTTTAGTTCCACTGAGAATATAGATTGCAATCTTATTTTAAGGAGATGTTTTTCTCTATTTCTTTTCCACTTTAGCTGAGAGAGTAAAGAATTCAAATTATATAATATCTCTGTCCTCTACGCCAGCTGTGTTTTGTGTTTTTGTCAGACTTTTCAAGTGATTTTCAAACAGCTGGGTTTTTCAACCATATTTTTCATCCAATTATCTTTCTCCATGATCTCCAAAGCTATTTCAAATGATTCTCCCTCAATTTAATACACATGTTTACAGTAAAAAAATTGGAAAGTAGAAAATGAAATGACAGACCATCAAAAGTCAGTTATAATGGTACAGATCAATGGCAAATAATGTTAATAATATCTTTTTTACCATTGGTTGGCCTCACATACACACTCACAGAAATAAAATCCTATTGCACGTACTCTTTTATAGTCTCTGGATGTTATAATGTGCTTCACGGTTCCAGGTGTTCAGTATTCTCCTTAGTATGGACGTGGGTGTCACAGCCCATTGTCACACGCTTAACCCACTTGCTCCTTGCCAGTGCCCCAAATCAGTTATGCCAATTCCTTTCCCCCACTGCTCAGACCTTAGATTACAGACTCACCCATGACTTTTCTTTTTCTAATTCACATTCAATCATTAAAAAATCCCAATAACTTTCAAGAACACAAGTAACATTTTAAAGTCCCATATCCTACACACACTTCTCCATCTTGCACCGAATATCCCCTAGCCAAATCATCATTATTAGTTTTTTTTTTTTTTCTGTCTATGAGAATACAATTCCACTCTTGCCATTCCCATCACCGATCCAGTACTAACCAGGCCCCATACTCCTCTGCGTAGAATCCACCCCACCTTTCCATCTCTGTGAAGATAATAAGCATACCAGCAGCTTCTGAGCACCTGGAAGATTGTTCCTGCTGTCTTTGAGTTGGTCTCTCTCCTCTTCTCTTTACTTGGCTCTACCGCCAGATGCCTCAAGCCCCTGAAACATGCCAAGTTTGCTTCTAAGGGGCTTTACACTTTCTGTTGGCTCTGCTCTAAGACATTTTCCCTGTCACCCCTGTGGCTCACTTCATACACTTCCTATCCAAATATCACCTCCATAGAGACTCCTGCCTTGACCAAACTATTAAAATATCATCTGTGAATTCCTGTACTTTCTGTGTAATATTTCCTCATAGCTGTATCACCAGTAGATATTATCTTATATAGTGCTGTACTCTTTCATTTTCTATCACAACTAGAGTTTAAGTCAAGTGGGAGACAAGAGGAAAGGCAACAGGCCAAAGGGCAATACAGGCCCATCTTTCACATGCTCACATGCTGAGCAAGTGCTTTGATTCAGTTCTCAGTGTTATGGAAAGAGTTGGTGGTGTCAAAAAGTAGCTGGGCTAATTAGTATTTGACTAAAGGTGTGGATCTGGTAGAGCAGCAGAAGGAAGTTTAGTCTCTTTCCACTACAATGCAAACTGAATGAAGATAGACACATTGTTAGATTTTTTTATTTTAAAGAGAATTAAAAAAATAAAAACAATAGAGTTTCATGGAAATACATCAAAGAGTCAGCCACTGGGATCATCTTATTGAAAAGGTTTTGCACATCGAAAGACATCACCAAAAAAAAAGGAAACCCATGAATTGGGAAAAAATTTTAGCCAACTGTCCCTCAGACAAAGAACTTCTCTCTAGACCATACACAGAATTAAAAAAAGTCAGACTCCCAAAAGTCAAACACCCAATCAAAAAATGGGCATCTGAGATGAATACACACTTCTTAGATGAAGAAATACAAATGGCACATTGTTAGATGTGTTCACAACTACATTCCGACACCTTGAACTTGTGTGACATAAACTTGTCCCTCATTAATAGATTCAGCCTTTCTCCCTCAAGAGGAATATTTTGAGTTTTTTTCTAGTAAAGGATAAATTTCTTCCTTGACTATACCTTAAGGTAAATTCTAAGAAATAAAATATATTGTTTAAATGAACTGAGTCACCTACAAGACTATCCTCAATCACACGTTTCCTTAACCCAGGCTTCCACTAAAGCTTCAAAGAGTCACTATTTTCCTATAATCATATTAAGACTGAGTTTTATCATTTTTATTTAATATCTTCTATTTGATTATGAGAATATCTGCATGTATTAATTACTAATAAAATTTATTTTACATTATTTATGTAAACAGCTTGCTACATAGTGCATTATCAACACAAATTAGTAATTTAAAATGAAATTCCAGACATGTTGTTTTGCCAATAGGTCTTAAAATGTTTATAAATCATATCTCAGATATTAAAAAATAACTTTGGTTTGTAATACACTGAAAATTAGCTAGTTTAATTTACTCATTTACTACTCATTTACTACATTTTCACCAAAATGTTAAAGTTCTTGCTTTAATAGTATTATTGGCCTCCCAATAAAAATAATGCTTTGAGATCAATGCACAAGCCATGAAAGCATGCTGAGGTCTGAATGTCTTTTCTGAAAAAGCTAAAATTAAGCTTAGCGATGGGTACTTCTCAATATTACATACCCCTTCTTATGACTTACAGGTACTTTTAGTTATTTTAAGAAACTTTATTCTTGCTCTAATAATGGTATTTACTATAATAACTAGCCAACAATATCAGTCATGAGATCCACTGAAAATGAATTATGAGCTATAAGGAAAGGATTAATTTGAAATAAATATGGAAATGGAAGACACTTTTAGTTCAGAGGAAGCCTTCCTACTGTATCTCCCATCCTAGTTTGATGTATCAAACAAAGACCCTAAAGTTCCAAAGTCATTTCTTTCTGTTAAACTTTTGCTCCACAAGCTGACTACTAGCATACTTAAATATACCATTTCTAGCATCTTGTTGGAATCCAAAAAATATTACTGGAAAGTGCATCAATCAGTACAAATAAATAAGCATTAGACCACTATATTGCCTTTACCTATATATTTAGTCCAGTTTTGTAAGGCAACCTGAAGAAGCTGAAAGATCTAAGAGAAGACTAAACATTTGGAATACAGATAGGCAAGTGAGCCAGACATCATAGACAGGGAATCTTGAACATTCAGAAAACACAAAATAGACAATCATTATCTGCAAGGAGGAAAGCAAGATGACCTAAGGATTCAAAAGGAGCAGGCAGGACTCCATCCTAGCCCTCTCTCTCCACCATTATAGGCTTGTCTAAGGCCATCCTTCTGACAAACCCAGTCCTTCTTGGCTGTTATTTAGTCCAAGTGTCTCCCTTTGTTTCTGCCATATACTTTTAGGAAGTCAATGTGTCTGTGAAGAATAGATGAGTCACCATGGGACAGCTGTGAAGAGCAAGAGGACTGTTGCAGTCTTGTAAATGACCTGTGAACCTTTCCCAAGAAGGGACCATACTTGCTCTATTAAATAATTGTTGAACAAGTCCCCATTTTTCATTCTACTTGTCCTGAACTGGCATCCAATTAGAATACAATCTCAAGTGTTGGAAGCAACTGTTCATGTGATTTGGAGGGTAGGCAGTGGCAGGAGTGCAAGATGGGAAGACACATGATACTGCATTTCCTTCTTCCACGGTTCCAGTCCCTGTTTTTGTTTACAGGACATTTACTCCTTCACTTTTCTTATAGAAGTCTTCCATTTTCCTTACTCCCGTTACCAAATAGGTCTCATAAAACTTGTATTTCAAGTACTGAGCTTATTTTTTCTTATGGCAATAAAAGATTAAAATAATGTATACTTTTGATAAATAAAGTTCCCTGAACCCCATAAAGCACTAGGAAAATGTTTATTCTGTAACCAAATAATAAACACAATTAGTGGAAGACTTTGAAGTCTGGAAGAGAATGAAAGAATGCATGCTTCCTCCCACACCATATATCTAACCCAGTTTCAAATCTAGGCTCCATTCTAGTCATTTAAACACCACATAAAGTTCTTTGACATTTAATTATATTATGTATACGCCTGGTACTACAGATGAACTGACAAAATGAAGAGTTCATTGAGTGATTTTCTGGCTGCTAACCAATGCAATGCTCTCTGAGCAGGGACACTGGTTAACAAATGCTGATAGGTGTAAGAACCCTGGCACTAAATTCTCTACACTTAAGGGACTGTTAGGGAGGCCTGAGAGTGACAGCTTGCTAAACTGTGGTTTAAACTGACTGAGAATACTTGTTAGGATTGGAATAAGATTTAATGGGCTCAACATGAGCTTGATAAGAGCCTGCACTACCAAGAGACATTTAATTCAGTATAATTATTGGCACTGGGCTATAGATGGGTCACCTCCAGACCCAACACTCTCCTGAGAAGATTATTGCAACAAAGCTGTTTCACCATACAGTGTCCTTTTTGCACCTCGACAGAAGATGGGATAAATATTCAATCTCAAGTGGACCCTACACTGAATTTTTACAGTAAAATTAAGTTTTCCAAGGTCAGATTTAGAAAAAGTTTGCTTTGTTTTCTGCCAAAAACATTCCTCTGACCCACTGGAGGAAGAATATGCCTACATATTTTATCTGGAAAGGTGTGCACAGGAAATCATCCCACAGAGAATTGGAATACAGGGACAATTTTTCTTTACTTAAATCATCATGAGCAGTATAATCTTGCTTCTGTCAGACAAGAGCCATCTCTCATCAGCTGTCTCATCAGATGTCTTTTATCAATGCTGGGCTTGCTTGACTTTGTCTTCTGTCAGAGAATTATGAAAGCACAAGTCTGCAGACAATTTCATGACAGGAAGTCCCCAGGATACAGAGGACAAAAATATCTGTTGCTACTCTGTTCCTCCTGCCTGATAGATAGTCTATTTTCTCTTAAATTTTATTTAAAGACATAAGACATACATTTTAGATGCAAATTAACTTTACTTAAAAATTTAAAAAATTATCCTAGACAGGAAAATAAAATGATAAAGTAGTTAAAGTTAACTTTGGTCTATTTCTTTCTTTTTGAGTTTTGCATGGAAGACTAAGAGTCTAGATTCTCATTTTCTCCTTTGGACCTAAATACCTTGCAGTAAGCCAGCTTGGCAATAGTGGGTCCTGGAGACCGAACATTTAACACACACACTTTGTGGGGGCTATTCCATAGCATTATGACCTGGAGATTTTGTAAAATCCTGGTCAGGTGTGTTGTACCATACCTTATATTAAGATTTGTCTGGTTTGGTTGGTCATGATTCTGCTGGAAATTATGAGTTTTGATAAAATATTCTTTTCATCAAATATGTCAAGGTACATATTATCAATATGATGATAAAATAAATCACCTGATTGAAGTGACAGTGATTAGCTTTATCTATTATTTGTTTGTTTTCCTTTTGTCCCTTTTTCAGTCCTTTTCCTTCATGGGTTGTCTCTCATGCATAGGCCGCAGTTTGAAAAACAGGGAACTGTGTGCCAGCTCCTTGAGGGGTGTTTACATACTTGGAAATATTTTTTTTTTTTTTGGTTTTTCTCTGGTACCAGGAACCGAACTCACGACCTTGCGCTTGCCAGGCAGGCGCTTTTGCCGCTGAGCTAAATCCCCAGCCCCCATACTTGGAAATTTTTTAACTGGAAAGACTTTCCTATTCTCTTCATTTCTTAACTTACTCAATTATTTTTCAGTATTAGTAAAACTCATTGGTATTTATTTTACATTTACCTTCCAACCTAACACTGTGATATTCATTTTGATATTCATATTTATTTCATGGCATACATTGTTCCAGCTCTGAGTACTGGGAGTTCTTTCAGGTGATTCTTTGTATGCCAGTCACACGAATATCTACCCTGGGATGACTTAGTAATAGCAATATTGAAAAGGTTCAAAAGTTGATCACTCTTTATGTGTTTAGTTTGGAGTTATTGGTCAAAGGGAAGGTAGGTGTTAGTAAAGTGGATGTGTCTCAAATCCTGCTTCTGCTTATGTCTGATGAGCCAAAATTGAATGATCTCTAATTGCTGCTAATCAGAGGAGGTAACATTTCTACCAAATATCTAATTATTTTATGTGTTTTTCTAACAACTATAAGAACACTAAATGTATAGCAACATGCTCTCTAATCAAGTATGAGAACACTAACAAATTCCAATATGTGACAGATTTAAGGTTTTTAAATACACATTTACCATGTAAATAAAATAAAACCGAGGCAAGTAATAAAACAATCTCTAATGTGCAGTTTCTGATTCACACTTGAAACCCCTTGAGTTGATATCACCAGGTACCTGATCACTACGACATGAGTTAGTGGTTAGTGGAATTATAAAAGTGTCAAACACATCTTTGAAGGCTTCTCTTCTTTTCTGCTACCTTTTTGTTTTATTTCAGCAGAAATCTCAGACAGAGAATTCAGTGATTTGACCGTATCCATCATAAGGGAAAGCAATTCATGAATCAAATAATGCTGAGAAACAGTATATCACTAATATTTTGACTTGTTACTTAATATAAATGGAAGACATTTATGCAGTAGCTATTCTATGCTAATTATAGGTGTCCTGGAAATCAGCACAATCTAAGAGAGGTAGATAATGTAAATTTTTGCGATTTCTTATAATTAGAGTAGTACTGTACATATAATTTTGTGGGATTTTATTTTTACCAAAGTTACTTGTGTTGATTAATAAGGCCTCACAGAAAACAATGCTTAATTTAAATGAAAATCAGTAATTGTAGAGTTTCAGGCTTGAAACATAGAAAATTAGTTAAAATTAGTTATCAGTATGACTCTGTTTCCTTGAATTTTTAAATACCTCTTTATACCATCACATAAATGCATATTTGGCAGTGTATTCTAGCAGTCAGTATGGAAAAAGAAAATACAGTATATAATATGGACTCAATAATTATTTCCTGTTCATAACCCTTTTTGTTTTCTTTTATTTTGAATCAATTGTAATAGAAATTGTAGGGCACTTGTAGGCTCAAGAAATACTGAGTGAAAAATAGAGAGATTTTCCATACAACTCTTGCCCCAAACAAAGAAAATTTGCCTCAATCCCAAAACTCATAAGCCTTTTGATCCAGTAATTTTGCTCTCATGAAGTAATACTATTTAAATATCTTTATATTTTCCAAATAACAAATGTAAAGAATTATTCAATGTAGAATCTTTTACATGAGCAAAAGCTATCAAATGGCCTGTATTTTCACAAAAGAAGCTATGCTAAAGAAACTGTAGTATTCAGAAATGGATTAGAATTGACCATTGAAAGTGAGACAGTTTTCTTAGAGCAATCTCACAGAAAATATCCAAGATACTATATTATGTGAAAAAAATGGAATCATTTGCAAACATGGTTTCAGTACACTACCATTTGTATAAGAACATTGGAAAAATAAGTATGGTTGCATTTGGATATGCCTGGACTTCAAAAGGGTGCATAAAATAACTATTCACCATGGGTAATGCTGCAGGGAAATATGGAGGGGTGGACACTAAGGGGAAAAGGGTATGAGTGGATAATAGGCTCATTGGGCCTAAGATTTTTTTTTTTAACTTTCTGCTTTTTGAAACATGCCACAATATTTATTTTAAATAAATGAAGCAATTAATAAAATTACTTAACTAGTTCTTTTTAAATAACTCTCCAAGAAAGGTTATAGATGATGTGTCCACCTGAAACTTAAATTTAGACCAACACTGTGAAATCAATGCATGTCTTTTGGTTACATGTGACTGAGGAATAACTTAAAGAATGTAAGTAAAAGATGACTGTGTTTCCCTTGTCATAGGGAAAGGTCTGGCCTTCGGCCTGCCAGAAGCAAGGAACTTAAATTTAATGAGATTTGCCAGTGTCGTTCCATCAGCAATTTTCAACGCTGCTTTTTTCAAGTTTATAAGGCTCAAAATATGGCGGATACTAGCTGGAAAATTGCTATAATTAATTACTACCTCAATTTGTATTAGTAACTATAATTGCTGAAAAGATTATCTGGTATGAAATTAGTATTATAAATAGAAAGAATACTTTCTGTGGAAATAACAGTAATGGCTGTTATTATTAAGGGATTTCTTTAAATGAGTTTTTTGAAGACCACCAAAAATTTGAAGATGGCAATACTAGTTTGGATTGGGCAAAAATCATAAACTGCTTACTGAATGGAAGCATTCCAGGTTTCAGGATAAACTGATTATCCAGGTATATATAAGGTAACCATTACTCAGTGATTAAAAGAATAAAACAAAATGATGTGGGTTAGAGCAAAATAGAATATTAACAGGAATGAATTCATATTTTGGATATTTTAAACTTCTACCAACAACTGTTGTGACTCTTCTGAAAACCTCTGAAGTCAATCATATTATTTCCTTCCTGCCTTCTTTCTTTGAAAAAAAAAACTACATTTCAATTTTATTTTGTTCACAGTCATTGTTATTATTACTATTCTTAATTATTATTATTAATTGTTTGTTTGTTTGTTTTTGGTTTTTCTCCGGTACCGGGAACCGAACTCATGACCTTGCGCTTGCCAGGCAGGCGCTTTTGCCGCTGAGCTAAATCCCCAGCCCTATTATTAATTGTTTTAAAGTGTTGAGGTAGCTGTGAGAATTCTTTATTTCAGGCAGGCGCTTTTGCCGCTGAGCTAAATCCCCAGCCCCTGTGAGAATTCTTTAGACTCATGTCTTTATTTAATACTCCCAGAATAACAGACAGAGCACTTGGGGTTAAGGACACATTTCAGTACTATCTTCTCCACGCTATCCTTTGTTTGTTTCAGAACCATGGTCATTTAGTACTGTAGTAGCTGCTTTCACAGCGGACTGCATGGAGGTCTCTGCTGTATAATTTCCAGTATGCAAACACAGATCTGTCATATCCAAGCACTATCAAAGAAAACATTATTCATATTGATCTATTATGATGCATCAGAACCTGTAGGAGTAGAATCCAGAAGGTGCCTTTCAAAAGACTTCAATATCACTTCAATAGTAAGCAATGATGTGCACTTTCTTACTAATCGTTTTCCAGCTAGCTCCACATTTTATAAACTGATTGAAGCTCCTTAGAGTCACATTAGCTACAACTGCTGGCACAAGTCAGAAAGTTCCCCACCATCTTGCAATATCTTTTTTCTTCTCATTTCATGTGATTTCCATCAGGTTTTCTTAATTCTGGTTTACTGGAAGGTGGTAAGTTTTCTGATGTTTAAGGACATTAATGTTCTTTCGTGTAAGAGTCAAGTAACAAACAGAAATGACTTCATGGGTTTGAAGGCAAATTATGGCCACAGACGCAGACCCACAGTGGTGTAAATATGCCCTTTGTGTTCAGGTTAAACTAGGTCATTGGAAGGAATCTTAAAAGTATGGTATTTAGGATAAATGCATTCATAAGGGTCAAAAGAAAATTTAAGACGGAAATGTGCGTTGTTCACTAAAGAATGAATTAATTTTAACTGCAAGGAGGAGAGAATGGAATTTAAGGTGGAGAGAACAGTTCAAAAGCTACAGTATGTGCCAGGAGTGGGCACGGTAATTTCCACCCTCCATGAACCAAGTATTTTCAATAGTTTGCTAATTCATTCTAATATATAGTGAGAAAAGACGTGTCACAGTGACGTGAGATTAGGTTAGAAATTTGATTCATTTTCTGTTGAGCCAGAGATTTAATTTGTGTATTAACTGATGTGAGTACTATACAAATAAAAGAAAAAAGAATTGAGGCAATTCAAGATGAAAAGGAGTTTGGAATATAGGACATGGAGAAGAGAACATTTTTGAGTTACAAGGGCTAGAACAGAGTGAGATTACTTTATGTAACTCTCACAGGACTTCAGCTAGTTAGTGACAGGTAATGTCCTCAGAAAGGTTAGGAAATTTATCTAAGATCACACAGCTGGTAAATTGGTGAGATTGCATTCCAGAACTCCATTCTCAACACTGGGCATTGTAATAATTGCAGCCAGACACTGAGGCTATCCCCATAATATGACTACACAAGCCCCTGCCACTGTCTTGGAAAACTTATTTTAACATCATTTCAAAGGAAGCAAATGCTTTAAAATGTGCTGAAATGCTCCCTGAATAAGAGGTATTTTTAATGATCTTATCAAATATGTGTTAATGAGCCTGGGCTTCAGAGTCACATCTTCTTGCTGCAAATATGCCAGGTTTATACCTTTCCTGTGAAAAGACTGGTTCTTCTCTAAGGGAAGAAGAGCTGTGCTTTTCAGCACAGAGCATATCATCATTCATAGAACATAATCATGTTGGACGTAACACTAAGGAGTTTCATGCTCTCTTACACTCTGAGTGAATAAAAATCCACAGCAAGTTTAAAGAGCTAATGAGAATACAGATGGGAACAGAAACCTGGAAACTTGGAAGCTGTGGTTTGCAGCTTTTAGGCAAGAGAGAAAGAAAAAAAAAAACTAGAGTGCATTGTTCTTTGAAATACACGTTTAAGCTGGTGAAATATTTCTCTTTCCCTTGTTCTCTCTAGAAATAAGAATAAAGTAAATACTCTTTAACTTCAATGTTTTATTTCAACCTATTTTTGAAAACATGGTGTTTTATTGATTTGGTGCATTCCTTTAGTGGGTCAATAACATGGTGGGATTTACTTAATAGAAAATAGTCCTATGAAGTAATATAACATGAATTTTCCACTTTTTAGAGCTGAAAGTAGGAAAAATAATACAGGAGAAGTGTCTTTCCCTATATCCACAGCATACAAATGAATCACATTACTAAACATGACATCTGAACAAAAATAGTGCCTCCAATTCTTTAGCTGGAACAAATTAATGTGAAGATAAGAAAGTAGGAAGGATCGAAAGGAAATACTAAACAGTCTTCTCTTTTGTAATTTTTCACAAATAAAATAGTGATGCTTTCTCGCTTCATAATGTTTTGTAAAATGCCTATTTCAAAGGATGTTGAATAAAGAGGAAATCAAAGACTGTCACATACGTCAGTGACAGTCTCAGTGTATCAAATCTTCTGGAGGCTATCGATCAGCTTCTAGTTTGTCATGTTCATCCTACCACGGTGATTAGAACTGCAATTCCAGAACTACATGATGTCAGGTGAAACTTACACGAATTCCAGTATCATACTACAATTATTTTGTGTGTACTCACCTTCTTTTCTTCCTTTTATTTTGCTAGCCCTCTCATGATAGTTCAGTCAAATATAGTAGCTCATCTACTTCATGCTTTTTCATGAATTTTAACTTCTCTGTTCTCCAACTCTGAATCGTCACCTCCTGTGTCTTCCTACCATGCTGCCATATTCTAATACTTGCATATGAGCAGCAGTGGCAATGATAATACCTCCTGCTGGAAGCCCAGGCCACTGTACTCTTTTAGTCAGATTATACATTTTTAAAGGAAACTTGAACATACTCTATTTCCTCAGTTTCCATTTTTCTGAATCCAG
>NW_004955424.1:9154154-9224466 GCF_000276665.1 Chinchilla lanigera | reverse complement strand
CAACCTAGCATAAACCCATTTTCATTTTAACCTTCATCTCGGAGAAATTCTATCACTAGAAGAGGTTTGTGATTAAAAATCATGTTCAATTGTAGGGGATTTAGCTCAGTGGCACAGCGCCTGCCTGGCAAGCCTGAGTCGTGATTCCCAGTATCGGAAAAGACAAAAAAAAAAAATGTGCCCACAAGTCTACAATCAACAACTTGAGAATATCATAAAATGTAAATAGAATATAAATATGCAAGATTGAGAAATGCGGTGAGTGTTTAACTTGAATACAGCCCACTGCAGTTAAAGATATATTGCCAAAAATGACAGGATTAGTTTGTACAAAGGGAGAGTATTGAATATTTTGAGAGGGATTAACGTCAGTCTTTTTCTGTGTTTTTTTTCAGATTTAAACATTCATTGTACTCTTTGATCACCTCCCTTCTCCCCTAATTCTAGCATAACTACTGTATTTCAAAAGAGAAAAGCCCTCATCATTTCTGAAATATCACGACAAATTTTAAGGCATTCTTCCAGGTGCAAAATTTATGGAACTACATTGAGCAAAGACCCCAGACACCACATACTTTTCAATGAAAATCAGAAAGAGTATACTCCAACCAAATCACAAATATTGACACCACTTCTTTGTGGATGGTGTGGAGCAGTTCCTTTGATTACTCTGGATCTTTGGTGTTCATTGCTTTGAAAGTGCACATTAGGACACAGTACACCGACACATTCAGCTAATGGCCACCCAAGCAGGCAGAATGAGAGATGAGGTCCCGCTAGGACATACTCGTGTTCCTATCGTATAAAAACAATCATAAGGAAAGAATCACAATTTTAGTGAACAGGAGGCAGAAAGAGACTCCTTAGTGTCCGTCTTCTTTTCTTGCACCTCACTGCCTCCTGGGATGGCAGCAGGGCGCAGTGCAGTACCAGGGAATTCAGACACAGTCTAGTGACTGTTTGGAAGGGACCCCAAGAAAACTACATTTTGTTTTTTGCAAAACAATAAAATTAAATAAATTCTTGTTAAATGAGCAAATGTAAACTATGTATTACCCATGAATATAGTACACATTGACTATAGTAAACATAATAAAAATATGACATTCCAGAGTAAAGATGACATTATCCTTGATAAATATTTGTTCTGGAGAATACATTCCTTTATTAAGTAGCATGTGCTTTTTGTTTCCAATAATAATTGGAATAAAATATGCACTTTGTGATGTTACAGGTGAAACTGTGAAATACTAAGATATGAAATGATGTAAAACACTACTTGACTAGGACAGAGACAGAAATGTAAAGAAAAATAAATATTATAATGCAGGGATATAGGGAAATATAATGTTATAGTAGAAGTAAAATGGCATTAGGTAGTGAAGCAGAAATTAATGAAGCAATTCCAACTGAGATTTTTCTAATTAATAGTGAATACAGCTAAAAATTTATTAGTTACTCAAAAGAATTAAAAATTGAAAAAATTGTTTGCTAAAGAAGAAAGTGCTGACATCATAGTGAACCATAATAAGATGAATAATAGGAAATAGTAAAGATAAATTACATAATTTATATGAGAAAATTTTGAGTCAATAAGGTCATTATATTCTATCTGAGTTAAACCCACATGTAAAGAAACAGCTGTCACCCAAAGAAATAAAAAAATGAAAGAGACTAATGATAGTTGGATTAGTTAAATATTAGAAAAAACAATAATAAATGAGATAAAGGTCAATATTTATAGAGTATATGAGCATAGCAAGTTATTCTGAAGTGAGGAACTAATAGATATCAAATAGCAAAGTCTTGGAAGATGTCTGATATTATCAGAGGTGAAGTTTTAACCAACACACACCTGCCCATTGGCCAAAGGGCATTTGAATTAGCACATTCAATACCACTAAACTCTCACCAGACAATATTTCACTCATGTAAAAAATAAAACTCCTTGAGTTATCTGTGAAGCAATAAAAAACAACACACAAACTTTTTGTAAGCTTTGAAAGATAAAACATAACCGAAAAATAAT
Source organism: Chinchilla lanigera (assembly GCF_000276665.1). Taxonomy (NCBI): domain Eukaryota; kingdom Metazoa; phylum Chordata; class Mammalia; order Rodentia; family Chinchillidae; genus Chinchilla; species Chinchilla lanigera. Next base: position 9,222,437 of record NW_004955424.1, on the reverse strand, counting down.
AAATTGCACCAAGAAACTAGGCAAACCTAACAACTCAAAAGTGAGAATAATAATAATAATAATAATAATAATAGTGTATTCACTATTTCATTATGTTGAATGAAATTAAGTGACTATATATCAGTTTTGACTCCATAACTAGACTATGAGTGAGCTTAAAAATGTAAGCTAACAAAAGAAAGTTAGAGATAGTTTGCATACACCACACCAATACCTACAGAATATCAGGGAAGTATATTCTGTCCTTATGTGAAAAGACCGAGTACTATAAGTACAAAAAAATCAGAAAAAAAGGATAAATTAAAATTAGAATAAAGAGAAATATGTGTAATCATCAGTAGCGGTTGAACTGTAGTAATTAAATTGACTAAAATATTTTATTAAAATAATATTTTCAAAGCCAATAAATGTGGAGGTTTGAAAAGATCATTGTAAATTCACTAATACTCCTGCAGATAAACAAATCTTCATCCAATCTCTTTTATGCATTGGGTGGATTTAATAACTGACCTCAAACAGTATAAGGCAGAAGTTACAGTGTGACTTCAACCACAGGGTGATCAAGCCACTCCATCTTCCTCATAGGCTGTAATTTCTTGGATTTCTTTATTCAGGGAAGTTAAGTGCCCTGTCACAGTGTGCTCAAGAAGCTGTGAACAGGCCCATCTAACTATGAATTTAAGTCTCAGCTCAAAATGGGGAAAATCTTGGATGTGGAGATTTACTGACTGTCACCCTGATCCAACCTCTGAAACTGTGTAAGAAGTCTTCACCAAGAAATACCCAGCTCGCTGCTACAAACTCCTAACTCAGAGAAACTTCAGAACAATAAACATTCTTTTTTATGGCACTAAATCTTACAATAATTTGTTATGCAGCAGTATATAACTGATACAGTAAAAAATGCATGTATATGTACCAAAATAACAATATACTATTTCCAACAATAAATCTTGGTACAAAGGATAGATAAAATTCAACATAAGAATGTAGACAAAGTTTAACTATAGAATTTTATCAATATGTATAGAGTATGTAGTGAAGTTCAACTAATATTTCCCCAAAAAAGGGAAGTTCACTTTCTTATTGTAAAGAATAAAAAGAAAAGTAAATATTTTCTTTCAGTCTTACCTATTTGAATAATTCTTAAAATACATTTTATTGAAAAGCAAAATCTATGAATACAAAATTATATTGAAATCATGAAATACAAAATAAAGCATTTTCTGTACACTACTCATACCTAGAGCATAAAACACAAACACTCACAAATATCCTAAAATCACTATTTTTACAATTATGTGTGCAATATTGTCTTTTCATCAGTGTGCTAAAGAAGAAATAAGTAACTTATTAGAGAGCATACGGTTAACTATCAGGAACACCTGCAATTAGTTCTCTACACTATTTCTTAAATGAAAATAATTGCCAAGGGAATCATGGAAGAAAATATTTAACAAACCAGAATATGTGCTTGTATGTGTTCTTCTGTCCATTGGGAATGAGAGTATGTATTCAAATTCATTATTTTAAGAAAAATGACATAAAAGGAGGAAGAGTAATTGATTTAAATATATATTATTCAAACTTCTTACAATCAAGCACATGAATAAAATTAAAGCCCAGCAAGATGGTCATAGAATGTATGTACAACATGTATGTTCAAAATATAAAGTTAGTATAAAACAAGATTTATATGAACTAATATTATGAAAAATAAAAACATACAAATGCATGCTTTACTTCCTAAATATTTACTCCATGATGCATTTCCTGATATTTTCATCAGTATTCTGTAAACTATTCCTCTTCAGCTCATTTAATCTATGCAGAAAAACTATGTGCTAAAGTTTGGATATGGTTTAGGTGTGTTCCTCAAAGGGTCCTGTGTTAAAAAATTGGTCCTGATTGTGGTGATGGTGCTGGGAGATGAAATCATTAAGTGGGGCCCAGCCTTGTATTTAACTCCCAGAGCCGCTCCTAAAAAAAGGAAAAAAAAATGGAGAATGTTGGAAAGTCCTTGGGTAAAATGAATGTGTGTCCTCAGAAGGGATTGAAGAACACAGGGCTCTCTCTGGCTTCCTGTTTCCAAATGTGATCTCTTCCTCTTATAGATACTCGTGAAATTGCTATCCACCACACAGTGATGCACGGAGCCCAGGTGTGTGGTGTGTGCATGCCTGTGTCTGTTGGAGATCACCAGAACCTGTGCCGTGCTGTCTGGACTTTTAATATCCCAAGGCTTCAGCTAAATGCATTGCTTTTCTTAATAAAGTTGTCTCAGGTATCTCTATAACAACACAAAATGGATTGATCTATTATGTAATGTCTGGTGGTCGGATCACTGGTAATTTGATTCTCATCCTTATTGTCTTGGAAACACTTACAATTCTGATAGTTATAAATAACTCATAATAATGTGAAAATAGTTCACATGTATAGACATGCAGATTTTACCTTCTCTGGAGGAGGTCCATTTGATTTTTCTCAGCCAATTTTTTGCAATGGTAAGCCCATTTCTTTTGCCTGTGTTCACTATTACTGATCTATTATGTATGCATTCTTTGTAAACTCTTTTACAAAGGAGCAATTATACTACTTTCTGAATTATACTTCTTGTTACTTTTTCTAAGAGAAGTTAGAAACCTATAGATTTTATACATTAATAAGCTGACTATAATTTTTAGTACACGTTTATTTTATATCTGCACGATTTTCACGTATTACATGTAGATATGTTTCCAGGTTCCCCTTACACTGTTTTCCTGTTTAAACAACAAATAAATTATAAGGCACTTAGCATTTTCCTATCTTAAGCAATACCTATACACAAAGTTCATTAAGTTAATCAGCAGGGAGCTTTATTTTGGGTGGTTCTTATATTTGTAACACTTTGGCAAAAATAGAAAGATTTGTTTCTTTCCTAAGATAAGTTAGAATGTCATGGGGGACTTTCTTATACATTATTACCTGCACATATTTGGCAATTTATAAATAATTCTTGCATGATTTACTTGTTAATACAGCTTCAACGGTATCAAATGATTTTTAGCTTGTTTTAGGGCATTTCAAAGGTGAATCAAGGAGACTGCTGACAGGAACTTATAATGTCAGGTCAGAAACTAGAAGTGCATTTGATGGAATTAAAGAACGTTTGAATTTTATTTTTTGGAGAGGATGATGAGGGTCTCCCCAGTGTAAAATAATAATAGTGAAAGTAATCAGAAAATATTTCATATAGCACATTTAGTAATGAAGAAGTGACAGTTTCCGTGTACCTAGATCTTTCAATGGAGATATTGTTTATGCATCATGTGTCTTCTTTAGATATATTTTCTAAGCATTAGTGATATACTAGGCAAATTTTCTAGGCCCTAAGATACAGTGACGTGAACTAGAGAGGTAGATCTCTGTTTTCACGTTCTACTATGACAGATAAATGATAAAATAATTGTATTTAACTCTAAATGTAATGACAGTATGAAAAATGGAAAGGCTTAAGAGTTGATTTGCTTTACATTTTAAAAAGTCATCCTTGTTGCTGAGCGGAGAACTAGATTTCAAGCAGAATGTGTTAAAACAAGGGTGGGAGGGGGTTTGTTAAGGTGCTGTTACAATAGGCTAAGCTCAAGGTACGGGTTGACTGGACCACTCTGAAGTGGGATATACAGAAGTGTGTAATTATCTATGAAAATGCAAGGAAGGTCAGATTCCAGCTACATTCTAAATACAGAGTGTGTTGATATACAGATGGATTTAGTGTAGTGGAGAGAGAAAGGTATTACCTATGACTTGTAACTAATTTCCTCGATCATTTTGTGTATAATGATTCACTTTTCTGAAGTGGAAGTGACTAAGAAGAGACAGGAGTAGGGACTTTTGAAAGTAGTATTAAAAAGTCCATTTTGCATATACTAAATATAAGACGATAGACTTCTAAATAAAACTGTCAAGAAGGGTTATCTTTTCAATAAACAAAATTGAACACTTAGTGCTTTGACACTGAGTTACATCCCAGCTCCATTTTTAACTTTTTTTTTTGAGACAGTGATTCACTAGTTTAGTATTTTTCAGGCGGGGCTTTACTTTAGTTGCCCTACCTCAGCCTCCCAGAGTGCTGAGCTACTATTGTTGGGAGTATAGGAAAAGGCATATCTAGAAATACAAAATGCAAGCTTATGTGATACTAAATGAGGCCAGACAGGGTCAAAGGGTAGATATTGAGTCATCTGAAACCGAGCTTGGAGCATTAAACTATTAAAAGGTTTAATAAAAGGAAATAATCCAGAAAAGGGTAAGAAGGAGTAGGCAGTAAGATAGCAGGAAAGTGAGATAACAGCAAGATCAAAGGAAAAATATGCGATTATAAAGTTATAGTCTCCAAAAATGGAAATTACTTTACAAAAATTCAATTTTTTGCATATATTCAAAGAAAAATGGAAATATGAATATTGAATCGGTTAAAACTGTATGACTGATAATTTTGAAAAAAGTAGTTTCATTGAAACTGAATGGAAGGAAGTCCACTTGGAATAGCTAAGGAGACAGTGAGAGGTAAGGAAAATGAGATGTTCATGAACATGGGCGTCTCTGACCTTTGCCGTGAGGAGGATCAGAGAAGTGTCATGCTAGCCATGCAGACACATCTTTTTGTTAATATTGAAGATGCCAAGTCATTATCAAATAAAACTGCCAATGATACAAAGAATTTGTAAGACTTAAAGATTACAGGAACATCAATTAGCAGTTTAATAAAACAGCAGGAAATTTAGAACTAGAAATGATAGATGGTTTTAAACTGAGGCATTCATGCACACCTGATGTGTAATCCTGAATAAGTTGTATAAATGCTGAAACATTACCTAATGAGATTTAAAAAAAAAAAACATTTGACCATATTAGATATTACAGTGATGTGCTTCCTAAGATTATGAAATATATATGTGTGTGTGTGGATAGATGATAGATAGTCAATAGATGATAGATAAATAGATAGATAGATAGGAAGGATATATATATGACTTTGAAATTCATATGTAAGAAACAGGAAAACTACAAAGCCAGAAGGATTTAGCAGCACTTTAAACAAACTGCATTAAACCACTTACACTGTCTTATGCTACTCAGAAGAAGAGTTTGATCAGGCAGAAAAGCAGAGATAAAAGGGAAGTCACCAGGGGAGATGTTCCTCACACCGACTCAAGTGCCATTCAGCAGAGACTGTACACTAACCGTAGAGTCACTGTACCTCTCTACTAGGGAAAGTCCATTTCCAATAGGTGCATTAAGCCTTGATTTAGCCAGTTCGCTTGTTTCACTTCTATACTCACAAGGCAACTTCAGATTCTTGCGAATGTCCAAATCAGGAAGAAAATGCTCTGATTTAATGGATTTTTAAGTATTTTGCTCTCTTGCAACCATTCTACTCATAGTAAATCCATAAAATAGTTTCTGATTTTTGATTTGGCTACCCATGGTGTTGGCCTGCAGAGGAGATAATGTGCTGCTCACATTGACATTAAGTATTTCCAATCTTTATGACATTATTTTCCATTGTGAAATAATACACCAGAAACTTTGTGTAGAGTGGAACTCTGTGAGTGCTTTATTTAGCAAGGGTTAGTCTCTCAGGACCTAATTATTCTTGAGCACTTGAAAAGAACAGTTTTGGGTCTTAAAAGAGAAGGGTCAAATTCCTGGTGTCTTTGCTAATAATTTACTGGTTATACTGCTTTCAAAGTTAGTATCAGTTGACTTAAAAACAACTGTAAAATTACTGAAAGAATTCAGTGGGATAAAGTAGACAAATTGCCAAAAAGGTTGTTATTCAATTTATTATTCAGTCGCTGTGCCCTAATCGTTACTGAGTGTCAGTGTTTATCAAAAGAAAACTACACTATTGCTTCAGAATGGTCCTCAGATTCAAGCTAAGGATGCTGAAAACAATAAACCTTGAGGACTATACCTTGATGATTTGTCATACATTTTATTGCCTCAAGAAGGCTCTCATTTGCTTCTGAAAATGAACAAGTTAAATTAGGCAATTTTCAGGTTAATATAAAAAATGTGCATGATGATGGTAAAGTCAACCACCATAGTTTACTTCTAATTCTGTGTTTAACATCAACATATTGAGTACTGATCAGTTCACAAGGATGTTGATTCAGTTTGAGGCAATACCAATATCTATAAAGATACTAGTTACCTCTGATTGCTTTTTTCTCCCTTGTCATGTTTGACTTCAAAGCTACCTTGCATGAGAATTTGATACTTATTATATTACTTTTATCATTACCATTCCTTGGGAATAGAATTTTCATTTTTGTACAGTTGTCCACTCTAAAAATAGCTGCCTAGTTTGGGAAAGACAATAGACACAATGTTATTTTAAGAATATACTAGCAAATGTCACTTTTGATTTTTTGGGGTAAAGTGGTGAAAGAATCAAAGATTTGCTATCATTAGAGATGTCTTGCTTAGGAGTGTGTGTTTGCATTTCGAATTTAGATTTCTAAAAAAAAGAATTATTTTTTGTCCTCTATTACTATTATTATTATTATTTAAATTTAGATTAGAATATTCTGCTGCATATTTCTCCTTCATAATAAATGATATGATAGTAAATGATACCCAGATCACTGGAACTTGTGTTAGGGCATTATTGAGCTCCCCAAAGAGTTTCCTTCACAATTGCAGTATAATAGGAAAGCTCTTTAAAGTTCAAGAGCAAAGACCTCCTCCATATCAACTCTTCCAATAATTGCATCTTATTTGGACTCAAACCCTGCATGTGTAGTACCTAAAAATGGAGCAGTGATATGAAGTGGAAGCAATAGCATTGTAATGCACATTCAAAAAGATTCAGTGCTAGTTCTCTTAACTTTGTCTGCTTTGAAGTGTTCAGAGAATGAAATAATGACAGTTATGAAGAAGCTGAAAATCTTGTGAAATGTTAGAATAATTCTGCCCTTGGAGAGAGGACAAGAGAAAAGAGCAGAGATCCATTAGGGAGCAAACAATTTCTTACTGCAGCAATCAAGTTTTAGGTGATACAAATGCTAGGTACAACTGAATTTTCTTTGTGTTTTCAAAAACAGACATTTGCTACTTTATTTGCAAAAGACACTTTGATTTGAGCTCCCATGAGGGTAATAACTACTGCCTCTTCATCGTAGCTGAAAGCAAATGTCTTCCTGCTTTCAGCTTTTTTTTTTTTTTACCTGGAGCCGTAGGAGAAAGAATCCATTTAATATAATAGCGCTTGCCATTACCCTCTGCTCACCTCTGCAGTCTTTCCTATTCCCACCTTCAATCATGCCTGTAGATATATTCTTTTTCTGTTTAGGGTAATTTTTTTGGAACTGGGAATCGAACTCAGGACCTCAGGCTTGCCAGGCAGGAGTCACGCAGCTGAGCTACATTACGAGAGGGGCTTTCTTTAATCATGAGTCATTAATACCTAATCAGTAGATCTTTCTTCTGTAATATTCTAACGTAAAACACAATGATCAAATTCTCCCCTAGACCCACAGTTGGCGTAAAAACTAAACTAGATTCTTTAAAGCACCTAGTTTAGTCTCTACTGCAACTGTGACCCTTCCTTTGGGCCTGAGGGTCTGTGCAATAAAGAGAAATACCCTTTCGCAAACGGTGAGCTCTTCTTTAAGTCCACTTTCTGAGATCTTACGTTCTGTATTCCCAAAAACCCAAAGTCTACTTCTACTGGAGATTAGGTACACAGGTCTAAGGTATAAACGAGGATCACTATTGCCTAGATTAAGCGTTAGGGTTGAATATTAGCACCAAGGCATCCATGTATATGTAACAGGGCTGATTGGAATCAAGAAGAAACAGAAGTAGGAAAAGGGGAGCAGTGTGTATTTGTTCTCTTGCTGCAAACTTGCAGTTACTATTCTCTTGCCTAAGGAATTAAGTTTAACTTTCCCATTAGCTACTTTTACTGATCACTTCATTTCATGGGGAAGTTGCTCACTTTTGATCCCAGAGATTTTAGAATCTGCATCATAATTTGACCCCTGATCATATGCTATCATGTAATTGCTCTTTGATTGGTTAGGGCCTTCCCCACCCACAGTAATAACATACAACTTGAATCTCTCTTAAAAAAAACTGATTAGTACAGTGCTGTGTATAGATTAATTACTCTGTACCTTTTAGTTAGAAAAATGTAGGTGGAAGACAAGGCTTATATTTCAGTTAATCTGCTTGTGTCTTTCATTTTTCTCTGGGTTGCTTATATTAATAATGTGCCTTCAAAAAATAAAAGCAATGAATTCTGCTGTTCTAATGCATTCTTGCTCCCACCTCCCAGAGAACTGGATCTCTGCCTTGCATTTTAATTGATCAAAACTGTAGAATTCATGCATTTCACTCATACATTTGATCAAATTTATTTTTAAAATAACAATTATGTGGCATAGAGAAACATGCATGGTCATTTAGTTTAATCTACCCTTTTTTTTTGGCAGGAATCCACAGTACACTTGACAGATGACCAAAGACTAATTGTCCATCCAATTAACCTTAGACTTCCAACGGTGTGTATTATGGGACTCTGAGTGGCTTTAACATGACTGACTTATAATAAAAATGTCCCAGGAATAGAAAAAAAATCTGGTCATTTTCTGTGTCATGAGTAACAATAATCTAATTACCAAGGTTATAACTGTCATGGAGAAATCTTTGTGACTGAATTCTTTGTGAGTGGGTGTGTAATAGGCTATGTTTTCTGCTACCATCAAAGTATTCACATTCTGTAAATGATGAAACCTTACTTTTAATCAATTCCTTTTCTAGGTTTATCCTTTTAGCTACATGCTCTTCCTTTAAGAATATGTTTATTGAGGGAAAGAAAAGAAAGCTTCTGTCCAAGAGAGGGACAGAAGGGGGGCCGGAGTGAGTTACCCCTCTTCCTTTAAATATTTGTACTTTTTGAGTTCCGTCCCTATGCCAAAGCTTCTTAATTTTATGTAGTGGAAACTATTCAGTAAGACCTGAAAGATATTTTAGCCCTACATGTACCTTTGTTTTGCATCTTTTAAAATAAGTTGTCTGTGTGTGGCCAAGCATGCTTTGTAGTGTGCATGTCTGCACATGCACATGCATGTATGTATATATACAGGTGAGCTAGTGCTCTAAGGAGCATAAAAATGGAGTACAAATAAATGTTTCCTTTAACTTTTGAAATTTCATATTTTAAAATTTTGTGTCCATGTTAATGCTAGATTGTTTCAAAATATAAAATTAATAGTTACTTTATCAGAATGTATTTTAAATGTACAGTGTAACAATGCAAGAAGAAATGGAATATTGTCCTTATCTAAAAGTAGGTACATTGTTATATTAAATTTTGTATTTAAAGTACAGCATGCAAAATAAGTTTGTGAAATGTAAACAATGATGCTTCTTGCTTGCTTTTTAAACCTTAAAGACAACTACTATTAGCCATTGTTGACCCAATAAATAAAAACATAAATAATGCCATAGTTCTAAATATGATCACCTTTTCAAAATAGAAATGCTTTATGAGGTTACAATTTAACAGAAATAAGTTTTAATTTCTAACCAGTTACTTTGAAGAACATTTTTATTTGCTTTTATAAAGTTAATGACATTTTACCTCCATTTTGCCTAAAGGAGATCTATACTTTTTTTGCCGGGGGAGGGGGTGGTTTCCGGTACTGGGAATTGAACTCACAACCTTGCGCTTGCCAGGAAGGTGCTGTGCCACTGAGCTAAATTCCCAGCCCCAGGGAGATCTGTTCTTAAAATGTTTTTATTTGTCCAAATCAGCCATTAATAACAATATACTGAACTATGTAAGTCAGTCTATATGTAAATATATATATATAATGTGAAAATATGTGTATCCATAAAATAAAAGAATATACATATATAGTGAATATAATAAGTATATATTAAGACTTTTTGGTAGTTTAAAACTACTGGATGCCATTTGTAAATTTGGTATTTTTGCCTCTTAATTTTAATTGGTGTGGATGTCTTTACTGTTTGTATTAACACACATCTGTCCTTTTAAATAACTAACCTCCATAATCACAGCATCCCCATCCCCCTGTTCCACACACATCTAGGATACTTTAGCTATGGTTTTGTTCTCACTTGAATAGCCTCTCCCCGATATGCTTCCTGGTTATTCTAGCTTTGCTGTCAAATCTCATCAGTTTAATTCTAGAACATACATAATCCCAAACACACAACTGTACAGCTAATAAGATGTACCCCTTGATATCTGATCACTTAATATTTCAACATTTATAGTAATGACTTGCAAACTGGTTTATCCTCAACCTACAGTCTAAATTGAAACCCTGCACTAATGAATGTGTCACACACCAGTTACTATACTGACATCTGTGAGAAAGGATATTGAAATGCTAACATCTCAGTTCAACCCTTCTCATGGGATTCTTTCATCATTAAACTTTTCCATCATATTGGAGAAATTAGCCCACCCACGCTCCATGTTGTGTCTGCCAAACACCTTTGAGCATTATCAAAATAACTTCAAATTCTATACTATCTTTAGTATTTTCACGACATTTCTTTTTCTTCCATTTTTACATTTCTTCCTTTTGTTTGTTTTTAGAGACAGAGTCTCACTATGTAGCTCAGCTTGGTCTTGAAAACACTACATAGCCCAGGCTAGCCTTATACTTGCAGTAATCCTCCTGCCTTGCCCTGCCAAGTTCTGGGATTACAGGTGTGAGGCACTATGCTTGGCTGCATTTCATCTTCTACTTTTTTTTTTTTTGAAAGAATAAATTGAGATTCCATTTGTTGATTCTTCCTACTATTTTCCTTGTGGTCTGGGTTTTGTTCATGAGGTGTCTTCCTACACCTATCTCTTCCAGACTTCTGCTTACTTTCTCTTCCAGTAGATTTACTGTTTGTATATTAATATTTAGATCCCTGATCCATTTTGACTTTAGTTTAGTGCATGGTGTTAGATATAGGTTAAGTATTAGTCTTCAGAGTGTGGAAAGCTAGCTCTTCCAGCACCATTTATTAAAGAGACATACACACACACACACACACACACACATATGATGGCTGGGGTAATTGTATCACTGACTTCTATTGGTTTGCTGAAAGAACAGTTAATGCTTACTTGTTTGATTGATCTTGCATGCTTATGCCTGATGATCTGAGCAACTACTTTTATGATAACAATATGTATTATAACAACTATTATTAATTTCCTATCAATTTGTTTTGAAATCATGCATTGTTTTTGTTGCTTTGTTTTGGTGTTTGTTTTTTTCTCTTCTTTTTATAATAAAAAAGAATAAGTGCTCATTAATGTTAGTTTTTTGCAGTGCATAAACTGAGGAAATGTAATTTACATCTGATATGTTATAGTATCATCATGTTCTGCATATGAAGACATCCATTTGAAGTTATTAATGTTAAATAACTTGCATCTTAAAATCATTCCATTCTGGGACACTTTCAATGACTTGCTATTTGGGTGGCTAAAAATATTTGGGCAATTTTCTGGAGCATATTTGGATTTCTTACCCTGACAAAACAAAATACCTGAAACCTGAAACTTACACCAGGAGTGGTTTATTTTGGCTCACATATTTAATGGGTTCAGTCCATACTCAAAAGGATTCAATGCAGAAACCACATGATGGTAGGGTCTAACAGGGACAGGTGCTTAGGGATCGGTAGCCAAAGAGCAGAGAGCGGGAGAGAAGTAAATACAGCAGTACTCTGATCCAATCACCTTCCAAAACCCCTGCCTATGAATACATGAAACTTATGGGAAACATTTCAAATCTAAATCATCACATCTGGGGACATATTTTTCTTACTGAAAATAATATAAGCTCCCATTATCTGAAAATTTGCTCTGTAATATATTGACAGGGCTTAATTAGATTTTGATATATAGAAATGTCAGTATTGTGTCTGTTCACATGTTTAGCATGTTGAATTTCTTACTGCCAGTTCAATTATAAATGATTTGAAAATATACCTTAGACTTTTCATTCTAAGCTAGTATGTGAAGTAGGTGTTTTACACATATATTCAGGTTGATTGAGGCAGCACCAGTGAGTGTGCGTGCACACACACACACACACACACACACACACACACACACACACACTGTTAACCACCAGCTACATGGCACATGTTATGATTCACTGCAGTGCATTTTCTGTTTCAGGGCACCTTTGAAACAATGTTTTCTCCCACACTGCTTCACATGGTGGACTAATACTTTCTTTGGTACAGCATAAATATTTGTTGATGTGTGAAGCAATAAATTTTCAACACATATCTGGGTTATTATACAAAGGTCTGTTACAGTGAGTCCATTCAACACATACAGACTAGATTTAAATAACAATATTCTAATTCTAAAGCCTTGCTATTTTATGTTAACCTAGGGGCTGAGGAAGTGGTGATAAAAGTCACTATGACATCGCTAGTTTTTTGGAAGATACCCATGGCAGAGACATCTACAAATTTCTATGCTGAAAGCTAGATTAGGGTTCAGGGATTACAATGAAAAATTATAGAAGATAAGGGGGAAAATGAATCAATAGATCATGCTGGTACAATAGAACCCAGCTATATGTCCCAGGAGCTTTAAGACAGTACAAATAGTTGAGAGATGAGGGTGGTATGGTCCACTAGACACAGTACTTTATTTAATAAGTCAAAAACCTTGAACATGCTTATTGGTCAGGAAGAGTGGAGGTTAATTGTTTGGAGTTTGTAGTGACAGCTACCTACGTGAAAATGTATTTGAAATATGAATTCAGAACTTGAGTGAGTGATTGTGGTTGAAAATACAGAATTGGGAGTTGTTTAACATAGAAAATAATGGTTGAAACCATAAAAGTAAATGAACTCTGCAAGGGAGTGATCATAAAGGGTGAGGAGTTTTATTTTAAAGCACCTATTTTCCTTTAAAAGAATCCTCTGTGACTTATCCATCCACATCCCTGCAGCAAACTCTGATTGTAAATATGCCATTTGTTCTCCAACTTTGTACGGAGCTTCTAAGTGGGTCAGAGTAGTTTCACCCATAAATTTATATCTACCCAATATATTTTATCTCTCAGCTCTGGAGAGAGTAGATATAAAAAACTTCAAATATATAAGCTCTTTATATACAATACTGCATTGGGCTCTTCATTATTTAAACTATGGGAAGGCAGCTGATGGTTAATGGTCTCAGTTTAACTAAATATCAGAATATCCACTTATAAATAAATATTTAGAAATGCAATATGTTTGTATATTGAGAAATATGAAAATATACTAAAATCTGATATTAATTTTTTATGTTTTTAGGCTTTAAAGCTGTTTAATTTCCTTTTAATTAGATGAAGTAAATTTTATGATTAAAAATATTTATATGTTCAGTATAAAACATTTTAAAATAGAAATAATTTAAAATTTTAGCATTTCAAAATATTTCCTTCTTAGAAAAATACTATTTCCACCCACATTTCCTTAAAAATGTACTCTTCTATTTAACCATAAACAATGGACAATTTATGCATTTCTGTCTTCTATGCTTTTCTCCAGTGTCATTAAATATCTTCCATGCAATTACTTTTATTTATTTATTTATTTTTTTGTTTTGTTTTTGTTTTTGTCCGGTACCGGGAACTGAACTCATGACCTTGCGCTTGCCAGGCAGGCGCTTTGCCATTGTGCTAAATCCCTAGCCCCAATGCAATTACTTTTAAAGGATGTATAATCATATAGACAGATAATTATTATTTAATTAAATGAGCTATTATTTGTGGATGTAGAGCTTATTTCCAAGTATCAGTTACTCTAAATTATTCTTTGAAGAGAATCTCTGTGCATAAAGTATGTTTAATTTCCTTTTTGTACATGTTCCTAGAAATTGATTACTAAAATCAAAATTTTAAATATACTTAAAATTTTAGCTCCACATCATTGAAGTCATGTACAATGCCACATTATAGGAATTGTTTTAAAACTGTTGTGATTACTTTTTTGCATGTCCTTAAAGAACAGATTTCTTTAGTAGCTAGCATTAAGTAAAGTTAAGATCAAAGTAAAATTAAGAGTTTTTCTGCTACATTACCATTTTATTTTGCTCATTTTTTGAGAAGTATAATTTCATATTCTTGTCACAATCATAGTTTTCATTCTATTAGTTAGTATGTCATTTGAGACAGGTGTACATTTTCCATTGGTTCAAACTCTATTCAAAGTTTGTGTTTCATTTTGAATTAGGATTTGTTATAATAATACAATATTTAATTTGTTAATTTATAGTCTTATGATAAAGGTGAAACATAAAATATATAACTCTCTTTGGAAAGATGATTCATGTAAAAAATTCATTAAATAAGTATAGAATAAAAATAATGTGTATTATATTACAAAGTAATATAGCACACATAATAAATGCCAAGAATGTGATTTCAGAGCAGGCCTACCTATGCTAGTTGATCCTGGTCAAGAATTCCTATTTGAAAAACCATAAAGTTCTGATCTTCCTTTGTCAGTTAAAATGTTAATCACAGAAAGAAGATTATGAGTTCAGTTACAAAGTTGTTTCATCATTCAGCAATTTAGATGATACTGGGATGATAGTAACATCAAGATCCTTGCAATTTTAATCTGATATCAAGGATAATTTCTATATAGAAGAGAAATCATTCCTATGGTAACATTTAAAGCCATATGTAAGAGACCAATAACGTTCAAACAATGTTAAAAGAATCATTCTTCAGTTCCTAATTTATCCTTTGCCTAACATAATATGTCTTTAAATTCAGAACATTGTATGTATTGGGTTATTTAGGTAAATTCCAATAATTACTGTATTATTGAAAGTATAATGAAAACAATTGATAAATTCATACATGCTAAGGATGTGTCCTTCATCTAGACATCAATAAAGTTGAAAATATACCGCCCTCCCCCCGGGATTCACTTTGGAAAAACAAAGTTGAGTGGTTGTCATAAATTTTCAGAAGTCCAATTTAATCACACACAGAAAGAAATGATAACAACTGATCAGGTTTTGTGAGCTCCAGATATAATATTTCAAGAGCTCTTGGTCCATTATAACTGCTCAGAAAGTAATTCCCCATTTATGAATGAGATTGGTTCTAGGAGAAAGTTCATAAATCAGATTCTTTCCTAAATTTGACACAAATATACAATGCAAAGCATACACACCCACACAAACACACACACACACACACAATAAATAAACAATTTGTACCAGTAGACAGGTGAATTATTTCCACAGGTTGTTCACATCTGCACATGTTCATAATGTGAATTCTGTCCACACTCGTGAAAGTTTGAAATGTGAATGTGCAGAAGTCGAGGATTTACTGCATCTTCTCTTTGTTTTGTTTGGATTATGTGCTTGCCAACACTTGCAAATGCCTCCTCCAATGCGTTCTATGTACCTTCCTGTCCTATCTCCTGATCTTTATTTTTTCCCACACTTTTTTCAACATACACCTCATCATTCCAATCCATTTAAAGTGGTAAAGAATAGGGAGATGTTAATAGTGATACTAATTAGCAATTAATGAAGAGCTGACATCCATTACAGACATGCTAAATGCCTTCTATATGTGACATTTAATTTTGATAACATTTCCATATGATGAGAACTATGAGAGAATCAGATTCAGAGATGTTTTGTGTCTCCAAGGTTGCACAACCTTGTAAGTAAGTAGCACACTGAGCTTCAAATCCACACCTTCAGAACTCAAGATCTGACCCATTTAGAGTAGGATGCTTCTCTTATGGTTAGTGTCTGGGTGTCCCCCCAAAGCCTCATGCAGTCATGGGGCAGGTTTTTAGAGTTTGATTGATTATGGGTGTGAGAGCTGCACCTGCCCTGGGGTGGATAGTTTGCATATGTAAGAGAGAGCAAGAGAGGCTGCTTGGGGCCATTTCCTGGCTTTTGTGCTTCTGGCCATTTCCTCCCTTGTGTGGGCTTGTTGCTTTTGCTATGTTCTGTCACCATGAGCGGTAGCTCTCTGCCATGTGCCAGTCTGCCTTGTAATCTGCCAAACATGGACTGAAACCTCTACAAACTGTAAGCAAAATAAACCTTTCTTTCCTTAATTTTGGGTGTCAGGTATTTTGTCCCAGCAATGAGAGAAAAGTAACCAAGACAGCTTCCTAAAGCCTAGGAGACAGTTTAAGTTTAACTGGCAGCTAAGGTTTAAATTGGCTATCCGCTGTTTATATCAGATTAAAGAAATTATTTTGATTGGGCTCTCTTCTTCAAAATCATTATATTACAATTTCTGAAGCTAATCCAAATAATTTACAATGTCATAAAATCAAAGGATTTTCCTAAAGTGGTGTGCAAGAAAGATCAAAGTTAAATTGGGATCATTCCATCATCATTGAACTTCTCAGAAGTTATAGACTTTTAAAAATAAGAGCAGGTTGAAAAAATTGTAGATATTTAAGCTATTTTAGGACTTTTCATATTTATCATTTCAAAAATGTCAGGAATCAGCCAGTTAATTTGCAAGAAGTACCTAACCACCGTGATCACTCAATTCATGTCACTGTGTGAAATGGTTTTTGTTGAATAATCCAAAACCATGTTTTCAGCTGCTTTACTTTGTGCAATATTTAGAGTAGTTGTTTACCTACTTCTTACATAAAAGAAGACTTCCTGTACTATGTTGAATTTATACTTTTAAACTGAGCACATATTATTGAGGGAGGGACAAATAACCCAAAAATTTCAAGCTCTGCCCTACTATTCTAAATGACAGTGTAAAAGCATTTCAAGTGGTAAAAACTTACTCTGATTTTCTTACCTCAAGTGTCTTTGCAAATTTTGGAATCCTTTTCCCATTTCCCCATCTCACCTCTGTTCTGTTGCATGAGAAACCCAAATGCCACTGTACTTGAAGCAACTATTAACACTTACTGAGTTCTGAAATGTTACAGTCACTTTCTCCTCTGAGTCACACCTGAAATAGCATCCAGAAGCACATGAAAATGCACTTTCAAAGAGTTAGTGTTATTTGAATTCAATTATATTCTTAATTTTGACAGGAAGCCTGGATGGTACTACTAAGGAGCCAGAGCAAACTTAATGAGGCTGATAAATTACATATTCGCTTTGGAGCCGATCTGGGAAAATTTCAAAAGTTGATCCTAAATTAATAATCAGTTATTTAAAGGTACTTTTGTTCAGAAAATAAATATATTTTAACTTGTGTAATTACTTTGTACTTAATGGCAAATTTGTGCTATGCAATGCTATATTTCTCAATAAAAGAACGAATTTGGATACCATTATGGGAGCAAGATGAAATCAAGTTCTCTGTCACATAAGTATTCTACACTGAAATATTTTTGGAGCATTTTCCCAAGGATATTTACCACAATACAGTGTTAATTATGAAACTGTTAAAAAGAGAAAAAGAAATTAAAGGATAACGTGAGGAAAATAAGAAATCCTTTCCAGTAATCGCTGGCAACAGATGGGAAGTCAATGAGGTAGAGAGATACAGACATTTTATCCCCAAATGACAACTGTTTCTGAAAGAACAACCCTCAGAGCAGTAACACAAGATTGCATTCACAGTTCCAGGCAGGTGTCAGAGGAGATGTGCCACACAGGAGAAGAAAAAATGCTCACTTAAAATTTTTATGACTAAAAGTATTTTATTGCCCCTGAATTCTCAAATGGTGATTTGAAAGTAATAAGAAATTGATTGGCTGATTATTTTTACTATATGACTCGACAATGTTGTGTAATAACTTTACCAACAATCTCTATTTTGTTTGTAATTAAGTAATTAATTATATTTTCTAATCTACCAAGCCTTATGTGACTATGGAGCCAGCCTGCTGGATCATTCCAATCCTGTCATTTTCACATGATCATGCTTGTTTGCTGGAGATGATCATTCTGGAAATCTGACAATAAAACAGCACTACATTATTAAAATATGATTGTTTCAACATGACTTCCCACATGCTGAAATAGATGATCATATATTTACATATGTCATGAAATGTGTCTTCATCAAGCAATAGTTTATTTATTATTATAAACATTTTGATGAATTTTGGAAATTTCTAAATATAATTCTATAGTTTGAAAAGTCTGAATCTTGAAAAAATGCAGAAGAGGTGCCTTAGTTATGAGGAAAAAAATTCAACCTCAAGAAATGTTTGCTTTATAAAATGATTCTGGAATTTTTCTTCTATTGGCTTAATAATTACTGAGAGTCTAGGATATGTCAGCCATTGGACCTGACCCTGGAAATACAATTACAAATGAGACAGATATCGCTGGTGTCCAAATATTTTTTTTTACTGTAGAAAGATTCTTTTTTAACTTTTCTTTTTGGATCTAACCAGTTTTGTTTTTAACACCAAACCAATAAATCCTTGGTTTTGCTTTGAAAATGAATTTCCCTATAAATCATTATGAGGTAAAGGCAAGAAAGTTTTCAAACAAAATCAAGTTAGCATTCCTACTCTTCATTTCCAAACAAAGTACTTTAAATAATACCAACATAATCCACACAGGTTGTGAAGATAATACTACTACCCCTAAATTGAGCAGAGGCATCCTCAGGGAAGTTGTCTTTCACATACCTCACCTTTTGAAGGAACTAAAAAACCTGTTTTTTCTCTTCTTTTTTATCACCAAATAACACATCTGGGCAGCTACCAAATGCTTAAGTATCTCTGATAGAAGACTAGCTACTATCTGATAGGGCCATGAACCATATAAGTGAGTATCTAAGTTCCACATCCTGATCCTAACGTACAGAATACAAAATCATAAAACAAAACAAGAGCCAAGCATGTTGACACAAACCTGTAATCCCAGCACTCCAGAGGCTGAGGCAGGAGGATCATTGTGAGTTCGAGGCTAACCTGGGCTACAAAGTGAGTTCAAGACCAGCCTGAACTGCGTAGTGAGACTCTGTCTCAAAAACAAACAAAACATTACCTGTTCCCTTCAATAAAGTAATATAAGACAGTAGTACTACGTGTTAGCTATCCTATATATACATAATTTTCCCCTTCTTTCTTTTCTTTTTTCCCTCATCCCAGTTGCTCTTTACTTTTGAGTAGTTTCCTTTCCTTTCACAATGTTTATCATCCCTCTTAATTTTTTATTCACTCTTTCAGGTTCTTACACTAGTGAGACAATATGTTGCTTACACATGCAGGTCTGGTTTATTTCATTTATGAGTGTGGTCTCCAGTTGTGACCATTTACCTATAAAAGCCTTGAGTTTATCTTTCTTTATAGCTGAGTAATATTCCTTGCATGTCCATATTTGTTCCTAAGTAACCACTTTGAAGTTATCAATATGTAATACAACAACCATTGTTAATTCCCTGTCACCTTGTCTGTAATTCAGTATTGCTTGCACTGTTCTTGTGCTACTTTGTAGATGGTTGTCTGTTTGTTAATATGCTTTTATTCTTTTACTTTTAAAGTAAAACAAACAAACAAAAATATAAAAATAAAACAAATCTTCAGTAACAAATAAATTTTCATAGACATAGTTTTAGACATTTTTTAGACATAGTTTTCATGTTTATATGAAAATATAGGCAAAAATGAACTAAAGCAAAGCAAAAACAAAGAAAAGGAGAAAGAAGAAACTAAGTTAGCATTTATATCCTGGTTCTCCTTTCTAATATTAAATTTATTATATCTCTGACCATATAGCCTGGAAAATGTCACTTTCAATTTGCTGTCTTAAAAAAGCATTTGTAACATTGGGGTGGGATAGGAATTCATGCTGATGAAATACTTTGAAGTCCTTAACTTTTCAAAGTCATAAAATTTTAATGGTTGTTAACATTCAGGACTCACAATGTCTGTCAAAAATATGAGTTTCACAATAAGTTTTGTAGCCTGATAAAAAGGGTGAAATTGTACAGTGGGAATATGAAAAAAAAAAAAAAAAAGAAAACACTCAACATGAGACAGAAAAGTACTCCAAAGGGAAAATATGAAAAGTATGAAAAGGTAAATGGCCAATAAAATATCAACTATCCAAGAGTACTAGAAACAAAAGAGTGTAAATTTAAAAAAAAAAAAAAGTTGTTAGTTTGACACATAAAATGGAAGAAAAAAACAAAAGGAAAGATATTTCCAAAACTGGGGAGCAATGTGTTCATATATGTACTGTTGATGGGGGCAAAATTCAAAGATTTCTTACTATGACTAATTTTAAGCATCTCCTTGACTGGCCTGTAGAATGTTTAGAGTGCTGGTTAATTCACATTTCAGGGTATGTGTGTTTCTAGACAAGATCAGCATTCAAATTTAGTCGGTATGGATTGGCATCTTGCAATCAGCTGAGAATTTTAAAAGAACAAAATTAGCAGAATATTGAATATATCTTCCTGGTTACCTGAGCTGGTGAGATACCCATCTTGTCCTGCTGCCAGCGTGCCTAGTTCTTGGAACATCAGCCTCGAGTTGGAGTCAAAGCCCTCTGCTCTCTGGCTTCAGTCCTGTTTTCTTGTTTACAAGTGGTTAGTAGCGGAATTTCGTCTCCATAATTTAACAAGCCAATTCCTTAAAATAGATCTGATATATATTGTTCATATACACAGATGCACACAGTATCAAATGAGCATTACCTTTAAAAAATTATTTTCAAGCTGAAGAATAGTTTAAAAGTTGAATGTTTGATTAGTATTTGTAAGAACTGAGTTCTATGTTTAGCACTGAAAATAATTATTTAGACTTGGGCTTTAAAAACATGTCAAAATATTTATCACTTCATATGCTACTTGACCTGATATCAAATAAAATAAACTCTGTGGTAGTGCCAAATAAAAGTAGAAAAGGTCCTTCTTTAAGAACAAAGTGGATAGGATATCTATATTAGGAAGAATATCTACTTTACATAGATCTGTGGTTAGTATGAACTGTCATCTATATAGCTTCAGAAGTATAGAAAATTGTCTTTTTCTTGAAACACTGCCCTATAAAACCAAAGCTGTGTTCTGAAGTAAATGAGATTTGAACATCGTGACTATTTTTCCTGTTGATAAGCTCAGAATTACAATGTACTCTCCAACAGATGATTTGGTCATATCCATTTTTCACTAAAAATTGGTAAAATTAAGTAAGGAAAAGTGAAACAATGGATGTGGATGAAGCCATAGTTATAGTACTAGAAAAATAACCTACAGAGAGTGGAAAAGGCAGTAATGGGGAATAAAGGAAAGATCTGAGGATGGTCAGAATATGGCTTTAGGCTTGCCCAGGGGGTAACGCTTTTGTATTTGCATATATTTGTATATATCTGTATTTGCATATATTTGTGTATATATATATATATATATATGCACACACATCTGATTTAATTCTCACAAAATGTTTTCAAGTGAGTTGTTTAAATTTATTTTATAGATGAGGGAGACATCACATAGAAGTAAGTTAAAAAGAATGTATTGAATCCTGGTTCATACTTATAAACAACAGTAAATTTTAATGCTGGCTGAATTTGATAATAATAATAAACAACTTTGAAATATTTTGTAGTTGAAAATATTGTATCTATTTTAATAATATTAGTTTCCATCTTGAATCATATATGGAAATATAAAAGATGAACTAATAAGATTTCAATATACTCAATCTAATTTTGGGTAGCACAAACATTGCAAACAGGTAGAGCTGCACAGAGTTGCTGGCAGCTGACTGTAGGTGATAACCAGACTAATTATGTACGATTGTACACGACTGTTCAAAGTTTCTCATTATGGAAGCTTAGAGCAGTATCAGTAGTAGGCCTGTCTCCAAAGCTCATGTTTGAGAGCCCAACAATTTCTTAATAATTAGCTATTTTTTAAAAAGTCACCAATTCTGTTTTCTGGGAAGTTGAATTCTATTTATGTCAGCAAAGGTTAAATGAAACTGTCTGGTACTACATAGTTTAGTTTCGATTTTTTTAACTAAAGTTTGGCAAGGAAGCAAACAAATAATGCAGCATTTCTGATGATGATCTTTAGAAAGACTGAGTTTCAGGGTACAGTTTGTTGCTATAGCTCCTATCGACAATCATGTCCTTAGTCCCCCCTTCTGAAGTCATTACATATCTTAGTAATGGATCCATGTTGCACAGAGGTTTTTAATGAGGAAATGTGACATAATGTTACCAAATCCTTACATGTTGTATGGCTTGATTCAGAGGTTGATTAATCTTTTCTTTTCTCTAAAAGCAGAATATATCCTCTCCAACTGAAGAAACAAAACTAGGATTCTTTAGTTACCAATTAGCAGGCATGAATGAGGAAATTTGAAAAGTATTCTCTTAGAAACTTTTCTGGATACAAGTGTGGCCGAGCTGCAAATGTGAATTCATTTTGGTGAATTCATTCATTTCTTCACTGTATTTCACTCTGTTGTGGTGCCAGAGAATGAATATTTTGTAATTTATTCAAAGTTTAAACACAGAAAGTGACTGTTAAGAAATCAAAAGACAGTCAGCATACTAAATGCATATAAATCCATTTCCAAAGAATAGTACAGGCTACATGTTTATGGAAGCGCTGGCAGCAGGGCAAGGTGTAGAGTGAAAATGGTAACGCCAGCCCCAGTTAGACCTTGCAGGGCATCGTTTTTCCGGGTGGCAGCGCTGCAGCCTGACCTTAGAGCCTGTGATTGACAGAAGGACCCAGGTGGAGGGAAGCATTGAGGACACTATAAATATCTTCCTTTGCACTGAGGCATTTGTCTACAAAATGTGGTACCACGGGAGAGCTAACATGAAATGCTTCTCAGTCGTTTTCACTTCAGAAATGAGATGGCTATTTATAAGTGTGTCTATAGCATGACAGTGTACTTCACAGGAATGGTGCAGAAATGCCTCGTACTTTGATAAGAAAGTAGGAGAAAGAGGCTCCGAAACATGGCTCTGGTTCAATGTTCCAGAGAAGTGGGGCGTCTCAGAAGTGAAGAGTGATGGAAGGTTCTAGAAGTCAGCAAATAGCTGATAATGCAGAGAAATAATGTGAAAAGGAGGTGTTATAGAAAACAGGGTTTTGTGAGCCACACTCACTGTACAAAATGTGAAGTTAGTCATTCTGAGGCAGAGCCATGCACTCTCTCACCTGCTGAAAACTTCCTAACAGTTAATTACCCAGGCCCTTACTTTCCTCATGTTCCCCTTAACAAACCTCACCAAGAAAAATATTGTGTGCTCTGAATAACTACAAACATAATACTAAAATAGGTCCTGCTGCAGCTTGATATATATATATATATATATATATATATATATATATATATATAAAATAAACATGAGAGTATATATATATATATGGTACATGTATACCTGAGATTATATAATCTCAGGTATTCATGTACCATTTATCTATTTTCCATCTCCCTATCTATGTATCCATCTCTGTACTTACCTATCTGCTCTACTCTTTGTGTACCCATATTTCTCTACCAATCTATGTTCCTGTTCTCTGTCAGAAATGCTACAAAGTAATATCAAACCCTCAGTTTTCATCATGAAAAAAAAGAAATATCCTTTTAATCACTGCTATGCTTAGATAGAATATGTAATTGCTTTTTGCATTTTGTAATAATTTTAAACCCTCAGTTTTCAAAGTAATATTAAAACCTCAGTTTTCATCATGAAGAAAGGAAATATCCTTTTAATCACTGCTATGCTTAGATAGAATATGTAATTGGTTTTTGTATTTTGTACCATTATATCAAACCATAAACACTCAGATTTCGTTGCTCAACTGTCTACTAAGAGCATATTTGTATTTAGGAAGCACAGGAAGAATGTACAGCAATACTTTCCTGAATCTAGCCCATCAGCTGGGAGGAGAAATCTAAGATAGACAGAATCAACTACCTACAAATAGTATTAACAGAAAATTCATATGATAAATAGAAATAAATAGTTATTAGACTTGAATGAAAAAAATCTTCCAGTTGAGGGATTCAGGGAAGATTTTGTGAAGAAAATGATATTTGAACTAGATTTTGAAGATAAACAGACAACTATTTACTAGGCCAGAGCTTTCCAGATAGATTAGATGTTAAAAATAAATAAATAAATAAATGAGGAACAGTCCATTTCAAGAAAAGTCCAAAGGTGTAAAGTATTGCTTGTTTATTTCACCATGCCAGTGTTAGGGAAGAGCTGTCAGTTTTGTGCAATAATACATATTGTTCTTCTGTCCCACCAGCATGTCTGTTTCCTGTCTGTGTACACAGCTTCCCAGCATACACAAGTTGTGTTGAAAATTCCGTTGAACATGCATGTTTTATTTGGAAGATACCATCTGATAATGATGTTTTATGCTACAGTTATCATATATATAGTATTAGAGTTTGAAGACAATTTTTAAAAGTTCAAAGAAATCCTCTTTGCATTTCACAATTTGGGCATGAACCAGTGACTTCCTTATCTGTCATTATCTCTTTTTGCTCTGCATTCTTTTTCATGTAGATTTTCTCCTATTGGTTTATGAAAGCAAATTTCTGTGGATATGAAAGGCCTGTGATCATCAGGATATTCTGGGCTTATTTGAACACATTTTAATTTTTCTTAGTCTTTGAATTATTGAATCCTAAAAAGTTCTATTTTCAGAAGAAAAAAGAAAAAAAAATGCCCGTTGCTTGATTATGAAAGTGAACACTTTCATGTGTATTAAATTCTGTTAGGTTTTTATAAATATTTTACATTTAAATATTTTGTTAGCATTTAAAAATTTATAATATATTTTATTACATATATTAACCTTTTATGAAGTTTTAAAGCAGGCTACTTCTGGACAGTTAATGGAATCTTATCAATATTTTGAGATAATAGATGTAAAAGCTGGCATTTTGAATCTTCATACAAGATTCTCACAAAAACCATTAAAGTATTTTCTCATTGAGTCATGCACCTAACTACCCACTGCATGTGTGCACATATACACACATTTTCTTTTCTTTTTACTGTTTCCTATGGAATACTTGGATACAAAGTAGAACATCTGTTGGTCAGCAAAAAAGAGGTAGCATATATCATGGCAGGATTTCATCTTGATGACTCTTGGAAGAATTTCAGTGTTAGCATTGTTTTCAAAGAGCTCATCTATGGTTCTTTTTTTTTTCGTGAAGGTATATTTTTTACTCTAGATTATTTTTCTTTGTGATTAGGGACAAATTTCCCTCTATTATGTGATTCTTTATTATTGTGTATTGGTGTTATGTAAAAACAATGTTTATTCACGCATTCTCACCTTGGAATTTTTCACCATACTTAATTTTGCTATTGATTGTAATTTTTCTGCCCATTTGATTATCCTGAGTTTTAAGAATAACAACAGAAGACAATAGCTTTATATACTATCCATAAATGGGCAGCTCTCCTCCTGCCTCCTCCTCCATCTTCTGCTGCATTAATTAAATACACTGAAAACACATATTTCTCTCTCTCTGTCTCAGTCTGTGTCTAGTTTTAGTTCATTCATCCACAAACTTTGTAAACCAATTTCTTTTGGGTATTTGTTGGAAATTTTTGATATCTGATTTGGTTCATCTGTTAAAATTTTGAATTTCAGGGCTGGGGATTTAGCTCAGTGGCAAAAGCACCTGCCTGGCAAGTGCAAGGTCATGAGTTCGGTTCCCGGTACCGGAGAAAAACAAAACAAAACAAAATTTTGAATTTCATTTTCAGTCAACTTTAGAAAATTTTCTGTTTTATTTTTTAAAAAAGAACAGAAACAAAATAACAAAAACAAAACAATACAGAAACAATAAAAAATGATACAGAATTCCAAAACAAGATCATAGGAAGCTAACAATGGTTGTTGTATTACATATTATTATCTTCAAAGTAGTTGCTCAGATTATTGGATGTAGGTATCCAAGATTAATCAAACAATTATACATTAACTGTCCCTTTCAATAAACCGATAGATATTAGTAGTACAATTATCTTAGCTATCTTGTGTATGTATATATTTTTCCTTTCCTTCTTTCTTTCCTTTCTCCTTTCCCTCATCCCAGTTGTTCTTTCCTTTTGAGAAGTTTCTCTCCCTTTCACAATATCAGATTCAGAGTATCATGAATGATTATCTTTTAACAAATCAGATCTTTCAACTCACCTTCTGTAGAAGAATAATTAACAATACATTAATTTTATAAATATTTTTCCACATCATACTTCTTAGATATCTATTGTACCAATATCTATTGTACATTTCAGATTCAAAATCTCTAGTTCTTCAATAGTTAAAAATTTATTTTCATTACCACTATTCTAATTGAAATAAACACATTAATTTTTTTTTTTTTTTTTTTTTTTTTTTTTTTTTTTTTTTTTCCGGTACTGGGAATCGAACTCACGACCTTGTGCTTGCCAGGCAAGCGCTGTGCTGCTGAGCTAAATCCCCAGCCCTCAACGCATTAATTTTATGTGTCATTTGTGCCAGACACTTCTGAACTATATTCTAATGTGTGAGTGTTAAAGAACAAAAATTTTTATCTGCTCAGCAAGTATTTCATAAGTGTGCTTAATCCAGTCATAATATGTATTTCTTATAGAGTATTTAAAGTGATAGAGAAATTACCTTTTAATAATTGTTTTCATTATGTGACAGTATGCAGGATTCTGGAATCTTGACACATATTTGCTGAGAGAACTCTCACTGATGAGTGTGTGCTACATATCCCAAATACTTTGGGGAGCCAGAGCAACAAAATATTCATGGGCAACAGGTCATACAAGTTAAATTTATATTTTCTGCTTTACCACGTCTCTCCCCCCTGCAAATACTTTTCTCATATTGTGTCCCCTGAAATAACATGGAAATTGAGATTCCCTGGGTTAGATGACAGCACAGAGTTTTAATAAGGGCTATTAAGTTGCTGTGTTTTGTGGGCAACACGGGTGTGATACTGCAGAGAGGAGACAGTAGGCTGAACCAGGGAAGGCAATCATCTGAAGAACTATTTATCTTCTACCATGTGTCTGGCTTCTGTGCTCAAAAAATTCAACATTTAGGGCTGGGGATTTAGCTCAGCGGCAAAGCGCCTGCCTGGCAAGCGCAAGGTCGTGAGTTCAGTTCCTGGTACCGGAGAAAAACAAAAAAACAAACAAACAAACAAAAAACAAAAAAAAAATTCAACATTATCAATGTAATATTCTCCTTTCCCTTAAGATAGCACGTACTCATTTTCTGGAAAAGAGAAATTTATCTGCTGTGATATCTTTGTGCAAATGAGTGAAAGCTGAAAATATAGATCTAGAAGATTTTCCAGGTGTATCATAGAAAGAAATCACATTAAGCATATACTCCTGAATAAATTTTCTAAAGTAAATTCTATACGTTTCTAAGAATTTTGATGTGGAAAAATATCTATAAAATTAATGTATTGCTACTTATTCTTCTACAGAAGGTGAGTTGAAAAATCTGATTTGTGAAAAGATAATGATTCACGGTTATTGATTATCTTTGTCAAATTCTTCCTAGCAAATCAGTTAATAGATTAATCAATCAACTTTGCTAATTTTTATACCAAACTTACATGCCTTAACAATTAGAAAGTAATCTTTTGGTATTTGAGTCTATATTATAATTTGAGTTCTGTAAGAGCATTGAAAAAAATGAAATGCTAATAATACATCTTTTTCATACCATAAATTGACTTTTAATTCTATTTTTTCATTTTATTCACATGAAAGGCAGAATCTGGTAATTAATTAATGGACAGTAGTGAAAGGCCTTACACTCTTGAAGTTTGGGTAAAAGTAGTAGAGAGACCTATGTTTCCTAACCATAGTGCTGGTCATTTGTCCTCGTGGGTGATAGTTTCTCTCTGAATTCAAATTTTACACCCTTTTGAAATGTCCTTAATTAAACTTCAGTTTTACAATTTTTCACTTCACAAGAATTACAGATACCACTGTCTCCATCTTGGTTTTTCATGCCGGATATGGGCTTTCTGCCAATATGCACCTTCATGCCTTGTCTTTTTCCATATTTTTAAATATTCACATTTTTCCATTTCCCATGTCCTAGCCAGAGCTAAGTAGTCCCCATAAAGATAGTTATGGTGACAAACCCAGTGAAGAATCCGGCCAATGCTCAGAAAAAATAATAAAACCTAAAGGCACAGGAAGTGGATTAGAACTAAGAAAATCACATCAAATCTTGGCTTCAGTAGTAAGCAAACTAATGAATAATTCTGATCCTTTATTTTGTCATTTGATAATGGAAGATGAAAACAAGTTGTATCCACAATTACTGTAGGCATTAAATGCTGCACTTATGAAAAACAGAAACTTGAAATGAGTTATTATGTATTTTCTATATTATTTTTAAAACACTCGAACATGGTAGGCATTAATAAGTGTCATTCTTCTCTCTCCATCTCTTCTTGTCTGAGGGACTGTATCCCAAATTTGTCTGCTATTAGTATTCTGTTATTTTCCTGTGTATCTTACTACAAGTTCTTTCAGGATATTTAAAAGATTGACACCATTTCTATTTCAATTTAAAAGATTGTTCTTTCAGGATATTTAAAAGATTGACACCATTTCTAAGTATGTTTAATACCCAAAGCTTCAATTGATTTTGGCTAAATAAAATCAGCCGGTTTGGGTAAATTTGGAGCCCCACTTGGGCTGAGGCCCAGTTTTGCTAACAGTGCACGTTCAAGGGACACTCTGAGCAATTCTATTTATCTAGGAGTACAGCCTCATGGTTGGGTTTGCAGGTGTTGCTGTAAATTTCAGGTGATTTACAGAGTGGGAAGCACACCAAATCTGAAATTATAATAGAGCTCAAGGATCACAGCATCTTTTGTTAGATGCTCTGGTTTTATGATGTTGGGTGGATGCCACCATATTTTTCTTCCAAGTGCAATAAAAAAAAGGATGCCATTCAAGCTGAAAAGCTTAACAACCACTTTACCTTTATTGAATCTGTAGCTAATGTACTGAAATAGCAGGGGTTTTGCAGCAAATGTAATTTGGGATTTTGTCTCGGTACATCTTCAGGCCTTAAAGTGGGTTTGCATTGAGCAAAAGCAAGTTACCTAAATGGTTGTGGCTCACAGGAGCCTACCTAGACCCAAGAAAGTACTAATTTAGAGATAGAGACTGCTCTTCCAGAGGTCATCCGCCAGACTAACCTAACTATGGCTTTAGATATTTGCTCAACTTCACCAAAGTTTCTGTTTTCTTAATAATAACTTGACAGAATTGCAGGGTAGGTAATCTTTTTCCTTTAAAGATCAGAAATGTTCTCTGGGAACTGGCATGCTTAGGTTTTTAGTTTTTTCTTCCTTCTTGTTTTTAACACTTTCAAATTTCTTTAAAAGCTTCCCTCCAAAGTGAACTGTTGTCCTGAGGTATGATAAAATAAACATAGCTTCTTTTTGTCCTAAACTATGCTAAAATTTTGACCCTATTTGCTGATCATGTAAGAAATGAACCTTGTGACTGCAGGCAAAGTGAATTTGAAAAGGCACTACTTTTATGATTCAGAAGTTTTAATTTGGCTCCTTTTAAAATAAGATGAATCATGTTGAATGTTAATTAAAAACTCAAGGAAAATTCATTTTTCTAACCCTATTCAGATATAACAAATAATTTTGAACATTTACTAACTGGAATTGATGTGCTGGGGAATTTCACCTGCATTACCCAGCATTACCATCACAACAACCTAAATGAAGGTCACGCAATGAGAAAGCAGGATTTAGTATCCCACCTCCAGTGTTCTAATTCCAAACGATTTCATAAAAGCTTTGCTACTTAATCACCACCAGCTCAAATGGGGTATGCACTGAACCTAGTCTCTTCCGTTAATCTACCTCATTTATTCTCAGAAAACATCCTTGCTTTGAAGCGTTGTTTTCCTTGCTCTTAGGTATCCTTCTGTTGTACTCTGTGAAAAATGTAAGGCTATATCAAGGTCCTGATAAGCTCCAAATCTCAGTAAGTGAATCTAAATTAAAAATATCAGTTTTTATTTACTGATTTTTTTTAATATTCCTAGTGTATTTTGTCTGTATGACTCAGAGCAATGTCATCATTCACTTATGTTATTATTTATTAAATTAGTGCTGAACTACAGGCTCTTTTTTAAAAACAGCTCTTTTTTTCTGGACATGCTGTACTTCATAGCAATCACTTCCTGATCTAGTGATTCCACTAAAAATTTTCAATTTTGTTCTCCAAATATGATAAAGTGCTCTAAACGTCTTGGGACTCCCAGTGTAAGAGAAGGTAAGATACCGTATAATCCCATTCATAAGTAAACTTGCTTTAAGTAATGTTATAGGAACAGAAATCATATTGGGAAAGCATGGTAGGTCAGAGTATGTGTCCATGAGAAGGCTAGCAGCTAATGAAAAAAGTGGGGCTTTTTTTTCCAGGCAGAGAAGAATGTGGATGTTTAAAAAATACCATATATAAAGTAGCTCCAAAGATGAGATACTGCAGGGGAAAAGATATAGTATTGTGTAGTAGAGCCAGCTGAATACTGAGAGGCTGGATTTATAAATTGTTACTGTATGAAACCTTTACCTTATGCTAAAAAATCTGGGCTTTATACTGGGGGATACTACAGACATTTCAGTTACTTCTAACTTAGCAAAGGTTTCCAGTAATCAGATTTGGTGTTGGAGAGATAAGTCTAGTACAGTGTGTCCTATAAATTAGGGAGGAGGCTACAGTCACTAATATAGTTGTGGAAAAGAAAAGTAAAAAATTGATTCAAGAGGTGGTCAAAAAATATAATCGACAAAACTGAATTGAACTGAGGTAAACTCTTGGTCCCTCTAGATTTTTTTCTTTCCATTTTTAATACTTGTCTGCCTTTATTTCAACATCCAAAATGTTGAAAGTACCTGTCACCATCTAAATAGAATTCAATTACTTTCTTGCCTTTTTTCCCCTCTAGATCAAACAAAACTCTGGTCCTTGCCCTTTCAGATGTTAAAGTTTTCTTTAAATTAGAACACTGCTAAGATGTGATGATTTTCTTAGGAACTACTATGCAGGAAGTGGATTTAAAAGTTACCTCTCTAGGGTACTACTTAGAATCAGCCAAGTAACAAATACCTGTGCACAGAAAAAGATGCTTAAGTCCTAAAGAAAAAATAATATTGAAACTAGTACTTTAAACTCTTTTTCAAAACATATATCAGACATTCTACACATTACAAAAGCTCTTAAGATAAAATCAGATTAGGTCATCTTCCTGAGGGCAAAGAAATAAAAATTCATAGTAGAGTTGGTTTTCCATAGGGCCCAATGCAATTGCAATGCTACATCTTTTTCTACATGACGCTAACCTACTCTATGTGGCATTCAAGTAATTTCGTTTGCTCAGTGTTAAAAAATTTAGCTCCCTTTTCCTTCCAGTTGTGGATC
Organism: Chinchilla lanigera; assembly: GCF_000276665.1. Lineage (NCBI taxonomy): Eukaryota > Metazoa > Chordata > Mammalia > Rodentia > Chinchillidae > Chinchilla > Chinchilla lanigera. The sequence continues at coordinate 9,191,002 of NW_004955424.1, read as the reverse complement.
TTATTTAAAATACGTACTCATCCACCTCTTCTCAAAATTTCAATGCCTTTTATTCTTTGAAAAAAATTAATTGTTGTTAAAATCTTTCAAAGAAATCTCTGTCTTTAGTAGCAGTCACTTTGAGTGGGCAGTGTCATAGCCTTCGAGCCTCCCCCTTCTATCCGGGTAACTGATTTTTTTCTTTATTTCATTCAGGGATACATTCCTAGGAGATGAGTTATAATTATTCCATAGCAACAGTGAAAGAATACTTCCTATTATTCAAAATTTGCTGTTACATCTGTCTGGGCAACTAATAGATGGTCATGTGACACATAAGGCCCAGTGACAGATTAACAGGGATATTTAAAGAGGCTACTGGGAGTTTTGGCTATGTTAAAATGGCTAATATGGGGGCTGGGGATTTAGCTCAGCGGCAAAAGCGCCTGCCTGGCAAGCGCAAGGTCGTGAGTTCGGTTCCTGGTACAGGAGAAAAACCAAAAAAAAAAAAAAATGGCTAATATGCTGAGAGACTGCTACAAAGGATAAATACTCAAATATAAGGATGGTACTCACTGAAATGACCATATTCTCACCTAACATAACAAGCATCATGAACAAAACACAAACTAGTAAGAATGATTGAGCAAGGATATGCAGATCAATCACTGAGGGAAAAGTCTTGATTTATTAGGATTTGATAATTATAATGGTATAAATATTCTAATTATAAGCTAGTTAAATCTACCAATTACTGGAAAGGCAGTCCGTCATTCTCTGTGTACCTGTTCACAAAAATGAATTACCGGGGCTGGGAATTTAGCTCAGCGGCACAGCACCTGTCTGGCAAGCACAAAGTAGTGAGTTCGATTCCCAGTACTGGAAAAAATAAAAAGAAAAACCCAAAAATGAGTTACGGTACTTGCTTTACACTATCTTAATATATTCTCTATTTGCTTATTTGTAAAATATTTAGTGAGCACCAATTATATTCCAGCAGCTATTCAAAGCATTTGGGAGCATCAGTACACAAAACAGGCAAAGGACATCTCTGTTTTTCACATAGAGCTGAAATTCAGAAGAGAAAAAAATGATCAACAGTAAAATAGTATCTAGCAGTGCTATATAATATTTCAGAAGTTATGTTATAAAAAAGAAAGAAAACCTGGATCAGGCCAAAGAAGAGAGAGACAGTCTATTGGCCACAGGAGGAAAGTTAAAAAAACAAATGAGGGTGCAGACAGGATTCACTGAGTCAGGGACTTTTGATGAAACATGTGAAAAAGAGGTAATATTTGGCCACATAGCTAGAGGGCGAAAAGCCCTTCAGGCAGAGAAGATTGCTAGAGCAAATGCTGGTGGTTAGAGCATCAGTGGCCTCAAGGAGCTGTCAGGAGTGAAATGAGACCGGGGAAGAGGGGACAGGCACAAAATCGAGGAGCCCTGTAGTTGGTCAGTTGTTAAGATACTAGATTTTATTTCTAAAATAATTGAGGGAAGTAACTGAGTCATTATCTAGGACAAAGATCGACAAGTGTTAATACCTTGACTCATTTCCTTTGACAATCCCTTACCACTAGCTCCTGTTCTATGGGCTCAATTTCCCCTTCGGACTCACAATATTCTACCAGAAAACAAACGTGCTCCTTGCTTGAGTGCCAGAGCTAAAGCTCTCAAAACTTTCTAAGTTTCCACTTTACTACAGAGGAAAACATGTGCTCTAAATACTTCTCTTGTTTGACAAGCAATGGAATCGTATCAAAGAGTTAATCAGGTTTTCTTTAAAACCAAACTGAATAGCAAAGTAACAAGAAGAAAAACACATTCTGGGAATAAGTTAGTGGTGGAGAAAGTCCTCATCATTTACAAGAGCCTGCTTTTTTGCCTTCCACCTTCTTTCTATTGAATAAATCCATTAAAAACATACAAAAATGAGATGTTTTAATAAAATTTTTTGAAAAACTAGGGAGTAGTACGTTTCACATGCTAAAAACGTAAAACAAACAAACAAACAAAGAAACCAAAAAACTCTTTCTGAAAGCATATGATGTAGATGGTTCACAAAGTGGGTCTGAATGTCCTAACCTGGAGGAAGAGAAATCGCACTCTTGTCGGTGTGTTTCTGTACTGCTGTGGGGAGCTGAAAAGGTCTTCACCACAGCGCCCCCAGCTGGCCAGCGGGGTGCGGTGGATGCACCAAGAGTTTCAAATAAAGCGACTAGCGCTGGAAGGGTGAGAAGTACTGGTGCAATTCAGATTGATAAAGCCCACCTCGGAGGGGTTTAACATGGAGAAACGAACAGTTCATACAAGAATTACAGCGGTATTGTGGATCAGCAACCTTTCTGATAACTGAAGGAATACACATTTAAAAAATGAAATGTTATCTTTATTAATTTATATATACGTATCAATTCATACTATGTTACACAAATTATTCAGTTTGGTGGAACTACATATTAAGAAGGCATTTTTCTATTAAATAATCTACATATTTAGTTGATATTAACACTTAGGCTTTACCAATGAAATGTTTCATTGTTATTATAAACAATACATATCAAATAACATGGAAATGTCTCTCTTTATATATCATTAAGCTAAATATGTTTTATAAACTTGGCAATATTTTTGTATACATATATATTATTTCTAGTATTATTAGTGTAGCATTTTTTAGTATTGTGTATGTATTGTGTATGATTCTACTCTGTGTGCCTGAAATAGAGGATATACAATCATACAATGAAGATTCAAGTTGGTTTAACTTTTGGTAATATCTTGGGTAATTTTTTATATGTTTTCTTGCTTTTCCTTTTCTCTCCTCCATGATTTCAGAAATAAACATAAATTTATTCTGATATAAGACATAGCAAAAACAAAAGTAGAGTGTACAGTGAAAGGTCTTCCACTTGTTAACAAAACCAAAATTTATTTGTTAATGTTTTAGGATATAAAAGTTTACATTATTCTTTTTATTTAGGACCCTTATTTAGAATTATAGATGGCATTTGGTTTTCAAGACTGAAAGCATGCCTGGGCTTAATACTTTTGTATTTCAATTAATATCTTGAGTTATTTGATCACCTCTACTAGGAGAGTAAACATACACTTCAACACAGAAACAGACTAGTGAAAAGTCATAATAATAAAGAAATAAGAGACTTTTGAGAATGATGGTATGCAAAGACAAGGGTATAAATGAATAACTGGGGAGCTCTCTCTAATAAAGTACACAAGTGCAGTCTCAGGTAATTTGGGGCACTATTACCATGTGTTATCAAGTGAATTTTATAATATGTTGTTATCAAGTGAATTTTATAATATCATTCAAAAAAGTAATAATGACACATTGGCATAAAAAAGAAAATGATCAGCTGATATATATGAAGTTTGATTGTATGTCTCAAATATACACAGGGTGCCTATATGCTCAAATATAATTCTGAGTGTTTCTATGAGATGTTTCTGAGAGAGATTAACATTTATATTGGTAGAGTGGGTGAAGCACATTGTCCTTCCTAATGCAAATGGTCCTCATTCAATCAAGTGCAAGCCTGAACAGAACAAAAGACTGACACAACCTGAAGGAAAGGAAAATTTCTCCTGCTTCACTGCTTTCAAACTAGGACTCAGCCTTTTCCAATCTTCATGTTCAAAACACTGTTTTTTGCAGGGTCTTTAGCTTTCATCCTTTCAACTGAAAACTCAGCTATTGGTTTTTCCGCTTTCAAAGCTGTTGAACTTAGACAAGAATCGTGCTATCACCTATGCTGGGATTCCTCCACCGCATTTTTCTACCCAACCTGGAGATCTTGGGATGTGTCAGGTTCCCTAACTGTGCAATACCATTTCTTCTTTTATTCTTTGTTGCTTCTGGATGTCTGGAGAACATTGAGTAATATAATATCCATCACATTCTGATGGTTTCTCTGTTCTTCTTCAATACATAAGACAATTTAGCCACCCTAACAGGATAGATCCTTTGGTGACAATAAAAATATCAAGTAATACAAACATTTTGCTCTATAAAATATTATGGTTGCAAACTGGTCTTCCTTTGCAATTTAAAATTACAGAAACATTGTGCTGGATTCTAGCATGGTAAATATTATATTTATTATTAGAATTTTCTTTTATTATTTTTTAATTTTTTAATTATTATTATAATTTTCTAAAAATTTCTTAAGTGGATCATAGCTAAATATCTTTAATTTCCATGAATCAACTTTTTGAGTTTCTACATAAAAATAATAAACAGTTCATATCTCCAGGACTTCAAAATTTAGATATATCCACCAAGAAATTGCCATCTAGATGACTTAGTAGTCACCAATCTCTTTTCAAACAAAAGAGCACTCCTTTGTGGACCTCGTTCAAATAAGCATACAGAAGAATAACTGCTCTTCTTAAAATACTGTTAGATATATTTTCCAAAACAATGTCTTGTATTTTCATCCTATTTTTACTTTGTGAAAAATCATAAAGACAGATTGAGTAAGTGTCTTTGACTTTATGAGGGAATAGAAGACAAGGAGTAAAAACAGAGGCACTGAAGTCAGAGAGATGAGTTTGAATCTCATCTATCATTTACTTTCCCCTCCTGTTTATCTATTCTCTCTTCCCTCACTTCTGCACTTATAAATAATGACACCACCTACTCACAGCATTGTTTTGAGAAATATATTCTTGGCAAACACATTGCATACTGCCAAGCACATATTAGATACTGTGATGGTCAATCAAGACTGTCAACTTGATTGCACTGAGAAATTCCTAGGAATTAGTAAAGCAGTCTTCTGGGTATGTTTGTGATTGTCTCTAGATATGACTGGATAATTAGGGATCTAACATTATCAGTATATACTGCCTGGATAAGACCTTAATTTCTTGATATTGGGAAGTGATGGGAGGCCTTGTTGAAGTGAATGGGTCCTGAGAGGATGGCCATAAAGGACTATCCGGTCTCTGGTTCCTTCCTCTGTCTCGTTCCCTTCCCTGCTTCTTAGCTGCCAGGAATTAAGCACTGTTATTCAGCCCTACCCTTGTGTATTGATATTTCTTCTTGGAGCCAACCATTCCTGAACTGAAATTTCTCAAAAAATGAGCAAAAGCAACCTATGCTTTAAGTTATCCATGACAGATAGTTTTCCTTGCAACATAAAGAACATGAATGTAGACAATAAACATTCAGTGTTATTATAGTATTTGTATTTTAAAAGGAAAAAACAGGACACATCAGTGTTAAAATGAGGTATCAAAAGGCAGGTGCTAGTTAGTAATATATTTCACAATAGAAATCACTCTTTAAATTCCTTTGTCAATATCCCTAATTAGAAGACAACAATTCCCAAACATACCAGTACAGTTGATTCCAAATGTATACACAACAAAATGTTACATAAAAATTCACAATATGCCCAATCATCTATCTTTAAAACTAATGATAATTCTAAACTTTTGTATGAAGTTTGTCAACTTCCCACTAGATACAAATATTCTGTCCTGTATGGAAAGGTCAGGGTATTGAAGACATCTCCCCACAGCTTGAGTGGGACCCCTTTCCTTTTTCATAAAAAAAAAAAAAAAAAAAACTTGCCTTCCAAATTACCTGCTGCTTTTCCTATGAAAGACTTCAGTCTCAGTGAACACAGATACTACCGAGTTGAGTGGAGTTCCTCTCTGAATTTAAATTAATATTTATCTTCCTCACTTATAAACTGGCCAGAAGAAGTTGGTAAAGTTGAATTTCATCCCAGTCACCAAGTCATAATGCACAGAAAGAGGATATGTGAGATAAAAAATACCATTTGTTTTCGTCATAAGGTATCACTTATCACTCATGGATGTCATTCCCACACCACAGAAATGCCTGAGGATTCATTCCCACACTAATGGGAATGTGTCCAAGAGTTAAAAAAATTTGCTGAACTTATAACATATTCTAGTGATGTCAGACAAGATTATGAAAACATAGTTCTTGGAAGACATTTTGAGTTTGGTTGGAAAATTTTCAAAAATTCAGAATACTCCAGTTTATTAATTTGGTATCAGATGATACCAAAGAGTCCTCAATGATGCTATCTTTATGTGTTCACAGTTGAACAGATCTAAGTTCCTGAAAGCCAAGGCAAAGCTACAAAACTTAGTTCAGTACTTCTTATAAAATATTCCTCTGGGCCAGTTATGGGTACTATAATATTTCACTCATTGTACCATGGATTATAACAAAATTTAGCATTCAGTTAAAGGATGGGTGTGTGTCACTACAGACTTGTGTAACAAACCCCCTAATTTTCTTTCTCAATATTTATAAAACAGAAACTAGACTGTCTTGATTAAAAGGGAGATTTTAATGACTTAAACAGAATATCCCTTTCCATAGACTCCAGTTACAGATACATTTGCCCAGATTAGAATCATGTGATTAAAAAAGTTAGGTACTAGAAAAGAAATAGATCAAATTGGTAATGAATGTAGATCAACTACAGGGTTTGTATAACATACAATAAGAGTAAGAAAAGAAAGAATGCTGTAAGAGCAGTAGCCTGGTTAGAATAAAACAAACCATAGAAACACTAAGAATAAGTGCAAGGGAAACCAGTTAAAGCACAATGAGCTGAGAAAGTGATTGGTTTCCTTTCAGGGATCAAAATAGGAATATCTATTTATCATGTTTTTGTTGTTGTTGTTTATTTTCTTTTCCTTTTTTTTTTTTGTTTTTTTTTTGAGACAAGATCTCTCTTTGCAGTTCAGGTTGGCTTTGAGCTCATTTTGTACCCCAGGCTGGGCTCGAATTTGCAATGATCCTCTTGCCTCAGCTTCCCGAGTGCTGGGATTACAGGTGTGCACTGCCACCACCAAAACTGGCTACTCCATTCATGGTTTAAATACTAGATGTTTTGATAAACTAATTTGCCTCTTTGGTTTTGATTTTATTAGGTTTAAATTCAATCTTTTTTTCAGAAGACAGTTATTTCAATACTACTGGCTTTAACGACTAAATGATTTGATTAATTTACATTCTATGCATTCATGTTCATATCTGCAAATTCCTCTACTGCAGAGCTATAAAGTACATGAGACAATAGCCTAAAATTGCACCTTTTCCCTCAAGAGACACGGAGAATATTTCTGTACAGTGCCAATGATTTGGTTTTCCTTCCCATATCTAGCTGTGTTCCACTTATCTCCAAGTGGGGTAGGGTTGTTCAACTTCTTCATCACAGTTGTCTGGCTCATTCACAGTTTCAATTTCTTGCTGATGGTCTATTGGGTTTTGTACTTGGCTTTCTCAGCTCAAGTGTCAACACAGTCTTTTCAACAAACACAGTCTCTTTTCCTGGGAAATTTACATTCGTCTTGCCCGTCCCTTAATCTTCACACAAGCACTGAAATCTGCCAGGTTGACAGAGCAATCACCTACTTATTTGAAAACAGCATTTCTTCACTGTCCTCATTTTAGGAATCTTAATATAACACATGATCCTGATCAAGCAATTATTACAAAGAATTTTAATATTTGCAAGTCTAAAGTAGAGTATGAGAGGAAGATTTCAGTCCAGAATTATGATACTGCCTTTGAAATTCCCATGATGGAAAAATGTCTGCATTGTCCTTAAACATATGATATTTATAAGACTGTATGACATATGAATTCTATCAATGAACTGTGTGGTTTTTCTGTGCAAGGCTTTCTATAGTCCTAAAAAGCTAAACTACTATTGTGTCAAATAAAGTATTCATTGCTGTAATATTCTTTGTGAGAATTTCCAATATATTCCTATGTCAGTAAAAGCACACTCACACTCAGCTGCAGGTAAGTACTTGATAATTTAAACTTAAAGACAAAGTAGGCTTTTGATATTTTAAACAGTTGGTAATTTAGACACGTTCAAACAAAGCAGCTTTTTAATTTTTCCAGTGCTATAAATATGACACTTACTTGCCCTATTATTTCAAGTGCATTACCATAAGAAATGTGGAACAGCCATTTTCAAATATCAGCAAAATTTGGTGCCATTCAGTGACTTGGCTATTGTAGCTTGTAAGGCCAGGAGGTGTTGGGTGTTTGTATTCCTGGTGTTTGTACTTCTTATTCCCTCTAAGGTCAGAGCTTGTTTTGAGATGAGGAAGACTTGAATGAAATGACAATTCATAGCATCACTTAGAACATGCAATCTGAAGATCTAGTAAATGCTTGTCATTTTCTGATTTTACCTGAAATTGCCATGAACTTTATTCTTTACTCAGAGAGGTGCATAGAAAGTGTAATAAAGTCAGCAGACATTTCTCAAGAGAGAAACAAAAGCTGAGAGGTGCTATTGTCTTGAAAAGATCATACTGAAGGTTACTGCCCTGGACTAGATACAATAAAAAGAAGTAATAGCAGCATGACCTTCCTGCTTGAAAGAAAATGAAAAGAGGTTGTACTCTAAGGTTAGGGAGGGGAAATTATATATATATATATATTACTAGAGCAATGATAATCTCAGAGGTTGCTCTGTAAAAACAATTTCTCTGTTAAACTGATTACTACTGAATCATATTTGGACAATTTAAGAACTAAAAACGAGACTTACATATATTTGTTGACTTTGAAGGAGAATTGGAGTTAAATGAGAGAAACATAACTTAATAGATGGAGATAACTACTTGGCATGATGCATTATTATGTTTGCAGAAAATCTCTTTGTTAAGGGTAGCACTGTCTGTACATTCATTTTATAACTCAAAGCAGATCCTCTTTCTAGATTATTTTTCAGCCCCTCAACTATATACTTTTGCCAAGACAGATTTTAAAGTCACTTTCCGCCGCCTCAGTATTTAAAATTGGAAGCATGTAGCTGGTGACTTACATACACTCAGCATGGTTACTTCTGCCTCCCACATGCCCATTATTTTCACTCTTCTATTACTCCTGGCTATGTCCATTACCCCGAGGGTATTATAAAATTCTGGGAAGAGAGAAAAATCTAACTGCTAAGATCCAGCTACATGCATACAATATCTCAGTCCTCAAAATGATATTCTGGTAAGATTCAGTTAAGCATGTGTATGTGTATGTTTATTTGTTTCCACGTCAGAGAACCTAAATTCAAAGTTTATTAGCATCCTCAAGTTTACATGACTATTTGCATTAGATAAATCATATGAATCGCGAATTGTTTGATACTGAATTTGACTTGTTTTCACTATATTTTCCAGGTAGGAAAGTTCTATTTTTATTTATCTCTAAATTCCCTTTTTTGTTGCCTGCAGCCAATACGAGTTTTTCAAATAGTAATGCTCACTAGATGGTAGTCATTAAGAAATAAATAACTGTCTCTGCTATTAATAAAACTGGAGAAGCAACTAAGCAATTTTTCTTAATTTATTACCAGATTAAGTTTTAACAATTCTCTTCCGGATGCATGGAAAAGTAACGTATTACCACATATCAATACTCAGAGACCTGAAAGACACTGATGACTGTAAAAGAAACAAGAAATATCATCTGGCTAGCACATTAAGTTGTGCCTCAGAATATACATTAAATAAGAATAAACATTAATCCTGCATTTTAGTTTTACAAAACCCTCACATTCTAGAGAGACTTAGATGTTAAGTAGTTTACCACATTTTGTTTGGGAAGCAAAACAATATGTCCCCTACTTAGAGGCTGAAATAGGGGTTGCTAATGGAATTAGGAATATTCCATCAAAGGAACAAGACTGTTTTGCTAAAAGAAGAAAAATCTTGGGAAAGATATAGCCTTTGTATTAGTAATTTTCTTGTCCCTGGGACAAAATACCCGACACTTGCAACTCAGAGTAGGAAAGGTTTATTTTGCCTCATGTTCTTGTGGGGTCAGTCCATGGTTAGCTGGTTGCAAGGCAGAAAGGGCATGGCGAGAGACATGATGAGGGAAGTTGCTCAACCCCTGGATGCCAGGAAACAGAGATAAGATGGAGTAGCTATAGACAAAAGTACTCTTTCCAAGTCAAACGCCAAGTGGTCTGCTTCTTACCGGGCCCCCTTTCCAATAGCACATTCAGCTAATAGCTCATCAGTGGATGAATCTACTGATAAATACAGAACCCCCAGGACCCAATCACTTTCCAAACACATGAAACTTTGGGGGGATATTTTAGATCCAAATTATAAGAGCCTTCCTCCAGCATATCATTATGCTCATTCAGTAAACTAATTGAACTAACTATATTTGTTTTCAAAGGAGTAGCATTCAGATTAAAAGGTACAATGTGGAGTAAAATGGTTTTATTTCATTGTTAACCCAAAGAATATAAAGATGAAATGAAGGTTTAAATTTCCTCACCTCTGAAATTATTTATATAGAATTATGAAAACCATTGGTTAAGACTTCTAAAGAAGTGATTCCAGTATCAATTTTGCTTATGATTTCATTTAAATTTTCATTTTTGCTGCACTATATTTTTTCACGTTTGTGAGAGAAGATTTTTATTCGTGATCCAAATACATTCCCCACAGTCAGTCCTGATTGGGGAACATTGGTTCACCATATTTTCCCATAGAACGATGAGCAATAATTTGAAGATATGTTTCTAAGCAGTTATTAGCATTGTGTGTCAACTTTTTTTCCCGTTTTGCTCCCTGTGAGTGCCATGGTAGGTACTATATCCTTCTTGACACAGAATGTCCCCTGACCTCCCTAGAAGACATAGAAAAGAAATACTCATTGGCAAAATAAAAATAGACTAGGATCACTTTTTTGGAGTCATTTTTGGCTGTGGTCTGAAAATGAGAAAATGTTAGCACTTTGCGATAAATCTGTCGTTGACCTATCCACAACCATTAGGTCTATATATATAACACATGTAACTCAAAGATCATTGTAAAGTTTATGAAGTTTCTTTCAATGTAATATTTTACATTTCTTGCCTACTTTTTAACCATCTTCATCACTTTATCAGAGAAGGTATTATTTCTTCATGAAACTCTTGTTCTTAATTTTAGACTTTTGTTTTTCTACATTTTAACTGAACTCATTGAACATCTAGAATCAACTGATTTTAGGTGCTCTCCCTTAAATACTAAAAGCCACAATTTAAATATGCTAGAATCAAGGCAATCTGTACTGTCATTTCCTATTTCAAATGAATTAATCAGACAAAAATACACTTACTTGGAACACGAACAGTGACTAAAGAAAACTTCAAGTTTATACATTTAAACAAAAGGGAGAAGACCATTTTCATCTGATGCCCTTATTTAATATACAAATGAAAGTTGGATTAGGACTTTCATGCTGTATATTTTAAGTAAAAAACAGAAGTAGGTTTTCTTTACACCTCTAAAGATTAAGAAGTCAGTCCAAAGTATCACTCTATGTTATGACATTTGTTTTTAATATCAAAATTCCCATATTGACCTCATGTAAATACTTTGAAGAAGACACATACTACCATCTGTGTCATCTGTCAAGACTCTACAGAAGCATTGAAGTCACTTACTAGCTAGAGTGAAAGAGCAGGTGGGATTGGGGCTTGGGAGCATTCCGTAGTGGTGATGGTGAACTTTTTAGAGACGAGTACCCAAACTGCAACCCCAAACCCAGTTATTTATCACAAAGTGCTAACACTACAATTAAACATGAATATTGAAGTTTTAGTTTAGAAAAAAAATGCATACATTAACGTATTTTGTCTTAAAAGAAAAATACAATAGCACACATGCCATGGGTTTACCACCAGTGCCAGTCATATCTCTTTCCTGAATGGAAGCAAAGCAAAGTAACTTGACCCTGCTCCTTCCAGGTAGGATGGAACTCTCAGCCTAGAAGGGTTCTGTTTACTACCTGTCTGCCAGCTCCATCCTAAGTTAAAGAAATGAAGCCCTCTGAGGCCCACTAAGCATGTCAGGGGTTAATTTAAAGTACCCGTATGCACTCTCATGGAGGAGCATCCGGGTTCTCACCATCCTCCTCTCTGAAGCACTGAAGAGCTTGCCAACATGAAATGATTATGATGCAGTGATCTCATTTTGAACATTGTCCTCGGGGTTTCCATCAGCTCTGCTTGTTACCTTTCTTTCCTTAGAGCAATTTCAATTTTCTTATGACTCTGCAAGCAGTATTTGGATCAATACTGTATTTTTCCCTTTTTCAGTTTTGGATTGGTTCTTCATGTTTTTTTTTTCTTCCATTCTAAGACAAATTTAAACTCTTTTCCTTCCAAAAGGCAAAACTTTTAAAACTGGGAACCGTGTCCTTTTCCCAAACAATCCTTGATTGATGTGCCGTGTTCTGTCACATCAGTTTAGGTAACTCTTGTCTCCTCACATTGTGTCAGTCAACAAGCAAGAAAGAATGATGGACTGAACAGAGCATGAAATGCAGGATGTGGGGCGATGCTTACAGGACAGGTTGCTTTGAGGCTTTACCACAAATTCTGCACCTGAATACATATATGAATGCCTTCAGATAGTGCTTGCAAAGCAAATTGGACACAAGTACACCCAGGTATAAAAGACTTAAAGATAAAGCCTGAGTTGTGGCTAAAACCCTGGAAATCTTCTGCTGTTGATTTCCTTTGGGTATATTTGATATGGATATGAAGTGCATTTGTTTTAATTTTTTGTTTGTTCCTTTTTATGAATGTTAGAAGTTAGCTTCTATAATAAATCCTTCAGGGGCTTTTCCGTTAAAGAGACACTTGCCTTAAGCTTACTGTGTAAGTGATGCTACAGTGATCCAGATGCCACAGACAATGCATTTCCATCACTAAGCATAGATTTTTTTCCCACTTGAGATGCTCTTTTAATGTGCAGTCACTGGTCTAACACTGTGGAACAGGTCACTCCTGCAGATTTACAGCTTTTAGTATTATTAGGTATATGTTGTCACAAATAGAATATGTTTCTATCAGTCAAACATTTCCCACTAATGTACCATCTATTTATATCCCTTCTCATTCTAATTAGCAATAGGAAGCACACTCAAGTTCCATTATGCATATGTCTGATGTATTATTGTCTTAAATGTTCTCCAGAATTTTCTAGAGAAATGAACTTTGTGAGACTTCTTATTGATTCTTTTTGCCACCTTAACCAAGGAAGCCCTGCGGAATCAATTCAGCTGTGGAGACATTTCCTGTTGACTCAGATGTTCTGTCCTCTACAGGATATTAGGATCCGGGCTAATGCAAGTATCATAGGCTGAGTCAGGAAAAGAATATAAAACCATCGGATAGAATTAGCATATATTTTTTCACCTGATCTGAGTTCATAATAAGGTTAGAGAGGGAGATTTCTATCCAGAAATCTCAAAATAGAGGTAGAGTTTTAAAAATAATAATGATAATAATTATTATTATTGGTTGGTGAATTTAATAACTCATGAAGTGTCAGATTTAAGACTCAAGTCTACACTCCTACACAGTCTGAATCATACTTTAAAAATATTTCAATCTATCTATAACTCATTGCATTTCTTCTGTCTATAGTCATATGTTATGGTCAGCTTGCAGCAAATTCTTGAGTGTGAACAGAAATGATCTCATTTTATAGCACCTTTGGATCAGAATGTTCTTTGTACACTGTACATGGTTAATTTTTCTTTTCAATGCACATGTGAAACTCCCACGAATCTCTCTGCAATTTCATGGGGCTATTTTAAGATTATATTAGAGGAAAGACAGCAGAACAAAAACGCCTTGTGAAGCCTTCCTTCAACTTAAGGAAGTTCAAGCTATTTTTACATTGTCTGGATTTATGTGGAAATATTGCTAAGGACATAATAAAAAGCAACCAGTGGATCTGCAATAGGTGACATATAGGTAGGAGCCTGGTCACTTAAATAAAAAGTATATAAAAAGCTTAAACAAAGTCAAACTCAGATAAAAGAATATGAAATAGGTCTATGATTATTCTGAAGAAGTTTTCTGGAAGTCTATTCAAAATTTTTACACCCTATGAAATTAGCCTTTGTCCTTTCCTTTTCACAAGTGTCAGTATTCTTGTTGTGTCTTCCTTGTCATCCTATACAATCATTTTTCCAGGATAGGATAGGAAATTTACTTAACCAAGTAACACATCCAACCATTAACAGCTTTACTTTAGTGTTCTGGGATCTTTATGTTTAAAACCTACTACACTTTTAAGGTGAGGCAAACAGGTTGAGGAAGCTGGGCTTTCTCTTTGCCTTTTGGGTCATTGAACAGGAGCGGTCATAAACTTTGTTATATTTCTGCCATCAGGCTTACCTTAATTTTACAAATGCAGACTGGCAAAACTGAGAAATCTCATGGGATACTGTTCAGTTTATGCTGAGGCTGATTTGAAAAATGAAAGCGTGGTGGAAAAGAGTAGATGATTGATTGTTTTTAAAAAAGGGCAGAGCTTTAGGGGAAACTTTAAAAAATGTCTGCTAACTCCAGATATATACTTAAAACACAGCTGTTATTATGTGCTATGAAAGTTAACTTCTGCTATTAAAATAGAAATACAATATAACTAGAGGCAAAATGAATTCATTTAACCTAGAAAATAGGATTGAGGTTTTGTATGGTAAGTCTGTAAGAGCACTCCAGTGAAAGCCACAAGAGGAAAACAATACTTAAAACAACAAAATATTCTAGAAAATAACTACATATAAACTAAAAATGGCAGTAACGATGATAATAGTACTGTATGCTAATACAGTCTTTGTATGTATTATACAATAAATTTTCACTTGTTTTCTTGTAATATGCCCTTCTAATTGAATGATAACATAATTTAGGAGCCCAAAGTTAGACATTTTCAATTTAAATGTGAAGGAAAGAGATATAAAGAAGCAGAAAACAATTATCTAAATTGAAATATTGTCAAAACACATAGATTAACAGTTCCATCTTCTGAGGAATATCCAAGCAATCTATTGCTCTCTAGTAGTTAGGATTTTTCTTTTATTTCCCAGCAAATGGCATGATTGTTTTTTTTCTTTATCCCACTGCAGTCCTGCACGGGTTCCTATTTGCTCAGCATTTTTGCATACCAGTACCCTTGCCTGTCTTTTGCTGGAAGCACATAGAGTTTGCATCTGGATCTGTGAAGTCACTGCCTGCACAATATCACAAGGTCCTGTTTAAAGGTTGCGTGCTGTGTGCGGTGAGAGATATACAACCCTCACTGACTTCTTTCTCCCATCTTGTACTGCTGAATAATGTCTCTTTGATACAGTCAGAAGACCCTGAACTCCAGTTGCACCTAGAGGGCTTCCTAAAGGTACGAACTGAAATCATTTGGGAAAATAACAACAAAACATCTTCAACAAAAACACCTTCCCATGAGCAGGAAAAATGCAGAAAGCCAAGAAAACTAAAACCAAAACTAATAAACAGAAAGCCTATGCAAACAGAAAAGGAAAAAAAACGAAAGCAAACATAAATACAAGTGGTAGAGAAATGAAGTTTTTCTGCACGTGTGGGTACAAATTGAGTAAATGTGTTCTTAAGACTCCAGGGTGTCTTCCATTCTACTGCTGAACAGAGTAGCAGGCTCTTCTTCTCCTACTATCTCTAGAACTTTTAGTTCCCTCTAACCTTGCACGGATCAAATTTATGGAGAGCTAACATTTCCCCTTTCCGAATAGTTTTCTTTGGTGGGACAAACCGTTAAAATTGAGAACAAGGTGAATCAGTATTCCGTGTAGTGCTATAGAAATTATATACTTGCGGAGTGACTCTGTGTTTATTGTATGTTAATTACAACCACCATACACAAGGCTCACATGAATGCCGACTGCTAAGTGGTAAGGTGATAGGACAGCACACAGAGGACTGCCTTGACTCAGGAAATCCCTCATTCACATTTCAGTCAGCCTTCCTTGTTACCGACTTGTTCTCAGAGCAAATCCAAGGACACTTCTCCTGACCATGTTTACAGAGTTCTATTTCTTAGAGACTACACAATGAGGCTGAAACACAGTATCACCTTGATTATAAAATCTTTGAAAAAAAATCAATACAGCACCAGCATGGTCTCTCATATTTTAAAATGGCATATTCTGTTTTTGGGAGTACCAATGTTGTCCCACTGTCCATATATACAGAGATGCTCAAGTAAAATAAAATATGTAAACTTCCATTTAGAAGAAATATAAAACTTTGCCAGATTTAAAGATTCAAAGAATTGTGTTTAACAGTTTAACATATACAAATAAAATATTGGCACCTGAAGATTTGTCACCCTATATTCTGATGTTGTGGTGAATAGAAGTCAGTTTCAGTAGAGAGAATTTGACTAACGAATTACAGGACAATCTAGGTTTTTTTTTTTCCGGTTCCGGGAATTGAACTCACAACCTTACACTTGCCAGGCAGGCGCTGTGCTGTTGAGCTAAAGCCTCAGTCCTACTGGACAATCTAGAGCACAGCTAGTCTACATTTAACCAGGAGCTAGTAGAGCAACCCAAACAGGCTGGCCACTGTTTCTCATCAAATGTGTCTTAAATAAAAACATACACTGAATTAAAAACCTTGCTTTTGCCAGAAGTTGTATATTTCAAGCAAATTTGTGTGATTGACAGACTCTGAGATGGTTCCTTAGTCTCTATTTCTGGATACTCATACTTTTGCTTCATCCTGTCTCATCTGTCACTCACTTCTAATTAATAGAATATGGCCAAGTTGATCAAATTCCCTTCTGTTGTAAGATTACAGACAATTATAACTTTGCTTTACTGACCGGTATCTCCCTGGCTAACTAAGACGAAGCGAGCAGCAATGAAAAGAACTGCCTTGTAGAGGCGCCCACGTGACAAGCTGGCTACCTCTGACAACCAGCAATATATGTTTATCCAAATTCCCACATCCTACAGGAAACTCAGTCCTATCAGGATCTGTTTAAGTGAGCCAGAAAGAGGATTCCTCTACCATCAGGTGTTCAGAGGCCTAGGCAAGCACCCTGACTGAAACAGTATGCAGACTCTGAAACCAATGATGTAGCTCAGCCAGACCAGGGCTGCTGAGGCACAGAAAGTGGGAGGTAATGAATAAGTGTTGGTTTAAACTGCTAATTTTGTGATGGTTTGTTATGCACCAGCTGATAACTGTGGTGGTTAGGGTAGGGCGACAGATTGTATGGCTCTGGGATCCACCTTGCGCATGTGATGGAGCACAGTTCTGCGAATATCAGGGTTAGTCATGGAGGTGTGGCCGTAGGGTCTATGTCTGGGCCCGCATCCCTGCCTCTCTGGGGCTGCTCCCCTGCTATTTCCTGGCCACCATGAACTGAGCTGCTTTGCTCCGTTATACTCTTTCCATCGCCACATTTCTAAAGCCAGCGGAGTTCTCAAATCTGGAAGCCAACTTACACTTCTCCTTCTTTAAATTGTGAGTGTCAGAGATTGTATCACAGTGTCTAAGAGGCAAATAGTACAATAGCTAATGCAATTGAATTCCAATAAAATAGTTGTGTGTAATGTTCAAAAGAAATAAAGCATGGGAAAGTTTCCCTGATCTTACAGACAAATTAGCACCAGAATCCTGGGCTCTCTGTTGAAATCATAACAAGACAAAACACAACAAAAGCAACAGGGAAAGTGGCATTAACAAGAGAAGAAAGTTATAGTCATATTGCAAACTGTCCTTGTTTGCAGTGAAGTGCATCTGTGAATGTTGCTCCCTGTCTGCTTATATCTCTCCCTTTTCTAAGTGCTCAGGTAATGCCTCCAGGAACCCTCTGAATTTCAGGCCCATGTATGGCTTGACCTTCATCTGTACTCCAGAGGAACTTACTGTTTGTGTCACTTATGTGGCACTTAAGATGTACTATTGGTACGGCTGCTAAGTGCGCATTTGTGTCTTGTCTCCTTAATATAGTTTTAAACTTCCTCGGGGAATATATAATATGTTTCATCCCCCTCTAACAATAACATAATATACAGTAACTTTGCCAGGGAAGGTGCACAAAAGTCTGAGGATGATGTTGTAGAGGATGACACTGATGTTGACCGTAGACATCGTTTCCCTTCTCTTTATGAAGAATATCAAATATCAAAAGTGTTTGAGGAGATCTATTTGCAATATAGTGATAAAAACCTGGATAGTTTGGTTCATTTTTTCAGGGTCATTATATTCTTTGCAGAGCTTTATTTTCTATTACTTGACTTGCCTCCTATAAATACAGAGCCTGGTTATAACAACACCTTAGGAGAAAAAAATGCTGGATCCTTTGAACAATTTGCACAATCTGTAAATTCTGTGATTACCTTGTGACCCTGGCATGTGAGAGATAAATACGTGCTTCTGGATAACATTTTATTATCTGACCTTATTCTTAATCATCGTGTTGTGCTGCTGGAAATCTGAAACTTTAATAGGTAAAGCATGTGATAGATTGATAACCCAAACCCGATGCTAATGGTCTTAAACACAAGAGAACCCATGGACAGTGTAGAGAATAAATTTAAGTATTGATTCCTTCTTTGGAAGGCCAGTCTCTCTGATCATTTGAATCTGTTGAAAATTCATGAGGTTAATGTTTCCTAACTTAATAGCAAATCATTTTCATTGTAAATAAGATTAAATAAAATTTTTAGAGCAATAAATTGTTATTGTTATAAATTAAAAAAATCTTTCTTTCATGGAGGATCATTTTAGTATGTAGAAGTATTTTACAGAAAATTTGCTCATACTGTATAGTCAAAATCCGTGTTTTTTCCTCTGAGCATTTCTTCCTAGATGAAACAGATTTCTTAGCATGCTTTGTTTAAATTCTTCTCATGTCTCATCTTAAAAGCATAAAAAACTCCTGAATATGACTCAACAAGTTTTGCTTGGTCAAATTTTCCAGTTTTTTTGTTTTTGTGCTGCACACACACACACACACACACACACACACACACACAACAAACACACAGCAGATGTTATCTTTACATTATCTGAATCTTTGTTTACTTGTGTGGGTAAATCTACACCGGCCTGCTAGAACAGATATACAGCTATCTTTATAGTAGATCAGCAATAAATGTTTGGTAAATGATTAGGATGAATGAAAGGCCAGATTTGATACATGTAAATTAAATTATGACTATATTTAAACTGATTAAAGACAAAATTTGATTTTAAATAGCTGTGTCCTATCCAATCACATAAAGCAAATAATTTATATATGGAAAGTATTGTTATTGTCTATCACTGGTATTATTTCTAATGCTTTGCAATTTTAGATAACTCAGTAGTCAACTTTGTAATTATCTATTATCTATTTGTGATGATTTCCTCAGAATAAAATTCTAGAAATAGAATACATTTAAGGCTTTCATATTACTCTCAGATTACTTCTTTGAAAAAACAAAGAATTTATGTTGCTAGCGATAGGTTTATTTTATTTTTTAAACTTTACTTATTTCTAGGTGACCAACTCACCTCCCCTGCTATAGTTATGTGGTTAACGTACATTTATTTGATTTTTAGGCGTTACAATTTACATCTCATCTTTTGTTATTAACCCTTTGTGTTTCTCACTTCCAAGTTTATTTGCCAATAATCCTAATCTATATAACATTGAAGTCTCACTTAGATTTTGCAGTCACTTTTATGCTCACATATTTTCTTGTACAATAACAGAAACTAGAAACTTCTAGAGGAGATATAGTGGCATATGGATAAAAATAGCCACAACTCACTAAAGAAAGACATTTTTGTTTCCAGTGATGCATTCAGGAAGAGGATATATTTGCCTTGAACAACGTAAATATTTTCCTGTTGTAATACTTGAGACAGTAAAAGGTAGATCTACCACTGATATGAGCTATTAGCCACAAAATTTTGGATTCAACACTCCTCTCTCTAATTCTTTATCCTTACATCTTTCTTCATATTTCTCCTTGATTCACATATACTTTGTATTCACTTATCGCACTGCTTTTAGATTACACTTTGGTATTTTTAATCTTCTAAATTTGTAAGTCACCTCTGTAGTCTCATATTTATCAACTACTTGCTATACACATATTGTGTTAATGAATCCTTTGGGAAATGAATATTGTGCATAGCAAGTCAGTAGAATATTTAAGATGTATGTCCATTCTTGTTGTCATCTCAGAGAATGGGGATGTGAGGAAACAGAAAATTTGAATCCAAATGACTGGAAAAACCTGGAGAAAAAAAAGAATCTTCTGTTTGTTTCTTTATATTTTGTGCAGCTTTTATTAATTATCCATAGCATTTAATAATTATTCATAATACAAAAATGTTAGTGTTCATATATGTTAAATTCACTTCCCCATGTGACTTGCCAAATCTTGCTAGTCAATTCATATTCTCAATTATAGCTATTTTTCTGAAGTGTTCAGTGAAATTCTGGACAGTGTAATATTTGGTACTATGGACAATTACCAGAGACAGAGTCTTACTTCAGCTTTTTTTTTTACTGTGGAGTTTAATTAAGAATGTGTTTTTCTTCACAGGAGCAATAACATGGGATCACATCCTGGGTGAGAGTATTTACCAGCTTGGAATAACGAAGAAGAAACCATCATTTTACTTGTTGCCATCTTTACAATAATTGAATTTAATGAGCTTTTCTTCAGTTGTCCCCAAGGAATCTACTCTCTAATCAAGTCTAATTGGTGTTTTCCCGTGAGGTAAGAATTATACACATAGTAAAGATCTTAGCACGCTGAAAGATCTTAGAGGAAAAGGGAGAGGCTTTTTTAGATAAATCAGTAAATTTTGAATTGATTTGTATTACTTTCTCATATATTTACAATTTATGTAAATATAAAAAACTTTTACAATATCAATTAACTCAAAAATGCAGCAAAAATCTATCAAATATTGTAATAATTTTTATAATTTAAAGTGGCACAATATATTTCAAGCTTAGATAAGTTTTTATTAAATGCATTTTATCAGTACATTTTAGGTATACACAATCACATTCATCATAGGGAATTTGCACCTGTACATGATATATCTTGCTTCTTTTTCCCATTTCCCTTCCCTCCCTACAACCCCACTTCCCCTATTTATTTATACCTTGTGTTGATTTTTTCCTTCTCTTCTCTTTTCTTCCTTGTTATTTCCTTCCATTCTCTCTCCACTCTCCCTATTCCCCTTCTCACTTGAACATTTCCTTCCCATTTCCCAATGTCTATTATGCATTTTTGTTCTTGTTTATACTTTCAGGTTCTCACACCAGAGAAACAAACCCAATTTATTTCACTTAAATGTATGGTCTCAAAGTGCATCCATTTAGCTAGAAATGTCTCAAGTTTATCCTTCTTATGGCAGAGTAGTACTCCATTATATATAACGAAACCCATACATCTTTATCCATTCATTGGTGGATGGGCATTTGGGCTATTTCTTAGATTTAGCTATTACAAACTGTGCTGCTATAAACACGTGTGCATATAACACTGTGGTATGATCTTTTGATTCCTTCAGAAAGATACCAAGATGGGGGACAGCTGGGTTAAATAGAACGTCTAATTTTAATTTTTTGAGGAATTACCACAGCAATTTCCACAGTGGTTGTACCAATAGTGGAGAAGAGTTCCTTTTTCCCCACAGTCTTCCCACATTTGTTATTGGTTGATTTCTTGATAATAGCCTTAACCTCTGGAATGAGATGAAATCTCAGTGTTGTTTTAATTTGCATCTCTTGAATGACCAGTGATATTGAAATTTTTTACATATATTTATTTTCTGTTTCTACTTCTTCATCTAAGAAGTGTCTATTCATTTCAGACGCCCATTTTAGGACTGGGTCTTTAATTTGGGGATGTGATCTTTCTGAACTCTTCAAATATTCAAACAAAAGATATTAGTCCTTTGAGGAAGAGTTGGCAAAATTTTTTTCCCACATTATGTGTTTTCCCTGCACACTGTTGGTGATTTCTTTAGCTGCACAAAAGCTTTTCAGTAAGAAGAGATATCAATTGCTTATTCTTTGTCACATTTCTTGTGTGATCTGGGTTTTGTTCACCGTCTTTGCCTACACCAACATCTTCAGGAGTCCTACCTATTCTATCTTCCAGCACATTTAGTATTTCTGTTTTAAATGCTAAATGAGCAAAACCTGAAAACTTCTCTCTACAATCAGGAACAAGATAAGTATGTCCACTATCCCCACTTTTATTCAATATAGTTCTGGAAACATTAGCCAGAGCAATTAGACAAGAAAACAAAATAAAAGGAATAAATACAGGAAAGGAAGAAGTTTAATTATCACTATTTGTGGATGTCACCATACTCTATAAAAAAGACCCCAAAATTTCCACCAAAAGATTTGTAAATTTATAACCAAATTCAGTAGCTTAGCTGGCTACAAAGTCAACACTCAAAAATCAATACCACTCCTATACACAAATAGCAAACTCACTGAGAGAGAAATAAAGAAACAACACCTTTCACAATACCTTTCACAATAATATACAAAGAGTAAAATACCTAGGAATTAATCTAATGAAGGAAGTAAAATACTTTTATCTTGAAAACTATAATACGCTGAAAAAGGAGATAGAAGAGGATATCAGAAAATGGAAAGATATTCCTAGTTCATGGGTAGGAAGAACCAATATAGTGAAAATGGCCATACTTTCAAAATGGCTGTATACATTTAATGCAATCCTGATTAAAGTAACAATAACCTATCTCACAGAATTACAGAATACAATATTAAAATTTATTTGGAACCAGAAGAGACCTAGAATAGCAAAAGCAATTCTGGGCAAGAAAGTCAAGGCAACAAAGGCATCACAATCCCTGACTTGAAATTATACTACAAAGCTACAGTAATAGAAACAGCATGGCACTAGGCAAAAAAAAACAAAAACAAAAAAACAGACCTAAGGATCCGTGGAACAGATCAGAAGATGCATAAACACTTCCAAACACATACTGCCACATTATCTTTGACAAAGGAGCCAAACATCTTTACTGGAAAAAAATGATAGCCTCTTTAATAAAAGATGCTATAGAAACCAGCTTTTCTACATGATGAAGATTAAAGCAAGACCTGTATCTTTAACCATGCACTAAAAAAAAAAAAATGGAAATGGATTAAAGTTCTAAATATTAAAAGAGAACTTTTTTAAAAAATCAGAAATTGTAGTGAAATGTAAAAGTGCCTTGAGACTTTTAACAGTTTAAAATATTTTGTAATGGTTTCAAGCAAATTTCTTCTTCAGAAAAACAAATGCATTTACTTAAGCTTATTTTTGTATTGTTGGGCTTGAAACCCAGGGCTTTGTGCAAGCTAAGCAATTGCTCTGCTACTAAGCTGTATCTTCAGCCCCAATTTCAAATTATTTTGAATAATTTCTTTCTGCCAGGCTTCAGCAGCAATTTTCTTATTATTTCATTAATCTTTTTATTTACAGTGAGGAATATACAGTTACAAAAATTATCATTTATTACTATCTCTGTAAAGTTTTTCAAAGGGTGATTTAAAAGGATAAAATTTAGAATTTACAAAATTAGTCAACTTTTTAGTTATTTGCTACTGATAACTCTGACATTTCTAAGATTTTAACTATTTTGTTTTTAAGAACAATGGTTAATCAACTAATAGATCAGCACTTCATAATTGCATGATAATTACTGCACTTAAGGTGACGTGGAAAACAATGCTTATGATTATTGGAAATTTAAATCAAACCAAAGAAAGGTCAAATTTAATGCACCTATTACCGGTGTGTTGCCTTTGAATATTAATTAGAATTTAATTTTTTCTGCATTTATTTTAGGATGGTAAAGCCAAAAATTCTCTGTTCATTGGTTGCTTCCATGAATTTTATTTTCTTCATTGCAGAAACTTTATCAAGACTGCTTAGATTTAAATGCAATAGAACACCAAAGTTATAAAAATAGATGAGGTGTCAGAGCCGGTGTTCACATATCTGTTCATAAAACAGTGTAAAAAGTTACAGGGATAGAAAAGTCAAGGGGAAATATTTTACAGTGAGT
The DNA here is from genome assembly GCF_000276665.1 of Chinchilla lanigera. Taxonomy (NCBI): domain Eukaryota; kingdom Metazoa; phylum Chordata; class Mammalia; order Rodentia; family Chinchillidae; genus Chinchilla; species Chinchilla lanigera. The sequence continues at coordinate 9,167,105 of NW_004955424.1, read as the reverse complement.
CAAAGCTAACATCTGTCTAAGAAGTATTACAAAAAGACGAAATAAAAATAAATATATAAATGAAGCAAAAGGAAAGCCAATAACCCAAAGAGTGTTGAAGGTGTTATTTGGGCTCCACATAAATTCAAGTGCTCCAAATTGATCAAATTTCTGGGTCTTGGATCCTTCTGAGTGACACAAAGCTTATGACAAGAGTGTAAGTGAATTAATTTTCGAAGAGGGAAATGAAAGGCAGAGCCACAGCTAGTAATATATAGTCTACTAACTAGCGAGTGAGAGCTCAACTGGTATTGGACTTTGCACTGATGACCTTGGAAGAAAATCTTATCATCCTTAGACAAAAGTTTGTACCCAGATTTCTTTAGCGCCTAATTAGCAATCAAGAGTAAGGGCAAAATGAAACATTTTCAGACATTCAATAATCCAGGGAATTTACTAGTCATGTATGTCCTACAAATTTCTTTTGTCTTTTTGAGACAGGGTCTCGTTCATTTTGTAGGCCAGGCTGGTCTTGGACTTGCAGTGATTCTCCTGCCTCAGCCTCTCAAGTCCTGGGATGATAAGTGTGGACAACTGCATCTGGCTATGATCTACTAATTTCTCTTTTTAGTGATTAGTTTTGTTTTTAATTAATTAATTAATTAATTTACTGCAGTACTAGGGATTGAATTTAGGGCCTTATGCATGCTAGGCAAGCACTCTACCACTGAGCTACATCCCTAGTCCTTGTTTTCCATTTGTAATGATCATTTGTGTTTGAAATACTGTATAGCTACTCTCCAAGAACTTGAATTTTCTCAAATGAAATAAACTTGTTTTGTTATTGTCTTTTAATTGTGTTCTTGCTTTCTTCTTTGGTTTGTTTCCTTTTTTTCACTACAGATGCTAAATTTATGTTAATTTTTTTCGTTCATTAATCTCAACAATTTTTCAAATTTTCCTTGTTTTTCCCTTGAAAAACAGTACATCTACTTTTTCCCTGATAACCATAACCACTAATGACATAACTTTTTACTCTTTGTTATCTAAGATGGAAAAAAAAACTTTCCTTTTTACATTTTGTCTACTTATTCTTTCCTTTTGTTCAAACATGAATAGTTAAATGAGTTTTTAAATATCTTTACTTTTAAAAAATATATTTGAATTTCATGATGTACTATGATGGAACACTAATACTAATGTATACTTCTAATTGAAAGTGGTTTCCACTTTTATTAACTGTGTTATGCTTAAAACATCTTGTGAACCACTTTAATATTCTTCTGGTAGTAAAACTGGAGCTCAGTTAAATCCGTATGCATTCATTGCTATCTTTTCATAGACATTATCTATGAACAAATACTTGGATTACAATTAAATGCTTAGTACAAAATTATTCCTCCCCAACACTTAGCATTCAAGGCTCAGCCTCAGAATCTGAAATGGAACATTCTGAAACAAATCAAGTTTTATATCTAAGAAATTAATACTTTTTGGTTTTGACTATTTATGGCTTTGGATTTTTCTGTAAAGGTTGGAATATAAGGCAGACGTCAGGGTTCACACACCTTTTACCCTTAATTTCTAATGAAAAATTAACTTACTAGATATATTTTATTAGTGTAATGGGAAAATGAAGGTACATTTTTTGTCTGTATTCCTCTTCAGATACACAAAAGGAAATTAAAACAGTAATATACAGCATATTATAATATTGTATGACAATTAAATTCTACAGGTATGAAATTATTATCCAAATTAACAAAGTTGAGACACAACACCCCCAGAGCTTTGGAGATCACCACTTTGAGTGCATTGGCCGCCAGTAAGCGTTGCTGAAAGAAGCAGAAGTGTTTGAGAACTCATTTCCTGAACAAGAAAGTAATGTACTTGGTGCCAAAAGTGTTTGTGTGTGTGTGTGTGTGTGTGTGTGAAGTGACTTTTCATTCATCCAAGGAACACTCTTCACCTAGAGCCGGCAGGTGGGAGTCCTGCGTCTCCTGGTTATTCTACACAGGCTGACTGCCCAGGCTCCTATTCTAGCTCTAGTCTGCTCCATTTCATACATTTATTGGGGATTTGGTTTACACCCTTCTTGAGCACTTTCGCAGTTCCCAAGCCCTCATTTATCAGACCCAGGACAGGCACTGATTCCATCAAATGCAATCTGTAGTTTCGGTGAAATTTTTATCAGTAATACACCGATTTGTATGTTCATCATTAAATCTAAATGTGTAGACTTGAGTGTTGAAGAATGAGAATAAACAAGAACTTGCATCACTACTATTACTGCATCACAGTTATCCAATGTTGAAGTGGTGATTACAGAGCAAATACAAGGATCAGGGCAATGAAGGACAAAACAGGAGAAATGATACAGACAGACAAATATGATACCATAAAGTACATGTTTAAAAAAAGTCTTTGAAATAACTGTTTACCTCATTAAACATCAAGGAAAATAATTAAACTGAATCATAAGACAAAATAATCAAGGGGGTAAAAAGAGCATAATATAAAAATAAATTTTAAAAAGTCATAATTTATATTTTAATATAATTTGACATCCCTATTATATAGAGGGAATTTTCCCCTAAACCTCACAACAAAATCAATAAAAAAAGAAATATGACAAATAGTACCACCGATCAAAAACAGCCCTGCGAAACTTCAACATTAATGCTCATAATTTATATTAATATATAACTGTATTTCACATGCATATATTAGTATGCATATGTTATATGATCATGTATGTGTATACATCAAAATGCAATGCAGTGTAAAAGAAGACTAAAATATATGTACACTATTAAAATATTTAAAACACAATTTACTGAGAAAAACATGAAAAAGTAAAATGACTGAATTGTCTAATAGCCACTGGATTATGAATTTAAATCATGACTTCCTACTTATTAACTGTCAAATTATAAAGACCAGTAAAGACAATCAAGAGGGTATTAATATTCTTGTGAATGGATATAATAGAATAATTTTCTTAGATCTGAACTTACCACGGTTTTGAAGAGTCTTTAAAAGTATATGTATGTATGTATATATCTATATATATATATATACACACACACACACAGTGGGGCAACCCACTAGGGCCCCCCTTCTGTCCCTCTCTTGGCAGAAACTTTCCTTCCCTCAATAAATATATTCTGCTCTTAAGCTTCATTGTTCCTAAAATTCATTCTTTGATTTTAGAGAGCATGAACTCGTCCCAGACATTGTTCAGGTTGGGATCTTTTATTTTCCTGTATCAGTAGTACACACCTGTATTCCCAGCACTTAGGAGGCTGAAGCAGGAGGGTCACACTGGAGTTTGATGCCAGCTTGAGCTACATAGTGCATTCAAGAACAGTCTAAACTGCACAGCTGGACCTTGTCTCACACATACACACACAAGACCACTTTGGACTAGGTGGTGAGACCCTGTCTCAAAAAACAAACATGAAACAACAACAACAAAGAAATAAGTAAGTTTTATCATGTTGAAAACATGAGAAAAACTGGTGCAAAGGAAAAAGAACAGGCTAAGTGAATAAGTCTTACAAGAGTTGAGTTAGGAGAGGATAAAAGATGTAGGAAAGAGAAAGAGCTGGGTGTGGTGGCACACACCTCTAATCCCAGCACTCAGGAGGATGAGACAGGAGGATAATTGTGTGTTCAAGGCCAGCCTGGGCCACAAAGTGAGCTAAAGACCCTCCTGAACTGCAGAGTGAGACCCTGTCTCAAAAAAAGACACCCCCCAAAAAGGAAATAAAGTAACTAAGAAGTTAGGTATGGTGGCCCAGCACTAGGGAGACTCAGACAGGAGGATTGCCATGAGCTTCAGGCCAGCCTGGGCTACATAGTTCTAGACCAGCCTGGGTTACATATTTTAAGGACAACCTGAACCGCACAGAAAAACCCTGTATCAAAAATAAAACAAAACAAAGCAAAGCAAAAACCAAAAAATTAACAAAACAAAACAAAATGTCTAAGATGAAAAACAATCAAAATAAGGGCTGGGAATGTAGCTCAGTGTGAAAGTTTGGGGGGAAAATTAATCAGAAACTAACTTGGAAGGACTGGGGATGTTATTTAATGGGAGACTGAATACTTAGCATGTGTGAGGTCCTGGGTTTTATTCTTGGCACAACACAAAATAAAAATAAGTTGCAGATTTCATGGAATAAAGAAAAATACCCCACATATATATGTCATATAACATATAAAACAGTAGAACTATATGCACACATATGTATACATGTATGTAAACATACATATGCACACATGTATAAACATATATATGGATATATATCTATACACATATATCTATACTTAAGGTCTGTGCATCTTGTATATTCATCTATAATATATACATATACATATATAAATATACATAAATTTATGATAAATATAGCTGAAGTACTGTTATAACCACATAGATAATTTATGTATACAAGCACATATGTTCATATACATATATCCATGCATGCATTTTAAACTCCTACATATATGTGTATACATGTATGTAAACCATATTTTATGTTTTTTTGTGCATATATGTAATTTTAAAGAAGAAATATGCTAGATGTTACTATGTTACTTGACAAGTAACATATGTTAAGTGTGTAAATTGCCATGCGGCTCAATATCAGAACACAAAAAAATAATTTATGTACACAAGTAAAACTTTCAATAATGAAATAATGATAAGCAATTTAAAGTATTATCAAAATACATTTATGTATATGGAATTTTTTCTATGTAGATGCATGTACAATTACAGAATAAAAATACGTTTTGGATAAAGTTAATGTCTATCTTGCTTTTACATAAATATATATGTATTTGAAAAATCATATTCTAAAGTTTTTTAAATTATCTTCTATTTTAAAAAATACAGAATGCCTGTATATGTTTCAGTATTAAAAATATGTTAAAAGATAGAATAGCTCAGGTTATTTCCAATAAGGATTTTGATTAAGATCATTAATCCATTGCCGTTATCCTTTTCAATCAGAATTGCTACTTTGACTTCAAATTCTATTCAAGCCTCATTGTAATTATCTGACAGTTTTTCCTAGGTTTTAATTTGGACTATTGAATATTTTGCCTTTTATATTTTCTTGTATTCGTTTTTCGGTACTTTTGCTACTATGGAGATAGCGTTCAGTAATTTCCCTCTAACATCTCGTTGCCATGTCCAAAAAGAATTTTTCCTTTTTTATAAGTTTTTTATTAGGTTAAGTTAGTATTTATAAAACTTTTGGTACTTAGTTACCATAAGTGACACACTCTTCTTTTTTAAGAGAATGAATGTGACGCTAAATGCTTCAACCAAAACCTAAGAGACTTAAGATATTCTACACAAAATAGACATACTTCAACAATGTTTTAACTTAAGGAAACAAAAGGATTTAAATATGCTTCAGAATATTTCCATTTACTCTGAACTATACTCGAATATTACGGAGGAAAAAGTCTTTCTCTAAATTGACATTGAAATATTTTGTTTATTGATTAATTAGTTTTTACATGAAAGAGAGATAAGAAATGTGACCTCTGTTGTGGTTATATGGTGCAAAATTAATGTAAAATTAATGCTATCTCAAGAAGTATTTTATCCATCACTTTATAAGGTAATACTTTGACTTCAGTTCTAAAAATGGTTCATTGCCAGCCTCCTACCTAGAGGTGATTTAGGTTGAGAAATCAGGTACTCATTGTGAAGAATAAACACTTTCAAATAGATTTCAAAATGGTGCCTTTTGTTTCTATAGATTTAGAGAAAAGAAATCGAAGTATCTCTTGTTTCAAATATGTCTCTCACTTTCAATGAGATCAAAGTATATGAAATCAACTCTCACACCCTTCATATTTTCATGGTTCTCAGATTGTTACTCTTTAGTATCAGATTTATGAGAATTAAAGAAATGAAGGTGATGATAATAGAATGGAAACGTGACGAGATAGATACAATAATAATTTGGTTACAAAGATCCAAGGATACACTTAGATGCAAATAGGAAATCAAGCTAACTGATGATGCAGTTAGCAATGAAGCAGGCAGGTAAAAGATCTGCTACAGCCTGAGATATGGTCCCCACCACATTCTCTAGGATGCTGAAATAATCTAGCAGAAATAAGTATCGGCTTCTGTCTTCCCTTTGGTTTTACTTCACACTGGCCATGAAAGGAGACCAATAAGAGATGAAGGAGAGAAAGAAGAAAGCAGAGAGTGAGGTGAGATAGAGAATGACTGCAAAATCAGGCAATTGAGAGCTTGCAAACGGCAAGTATTGAGCCGTTGTTCATCTCAGGGCTTTGTGAACTGTGACCTAGTCTGAGATACATGACTGCAGGGAGAGTCAGGGAGTTCTATTTATTCTGTCATGAGGGAAAAGTTCTGAGGTCATTTGCTGGTGAATGTCTCATCGAGGATCAATGAAAAGAAATAACTCTAGCGCAGCTGTTTTCAAGATAGAACCATAAATTCCTGACTTGGATTTCATCATTCTACCACAGCAATCCAATAATTTTATGGCAAGAAGACCAAGATTTGAGCTTGGAACAGGCCACCCAATTAGGTACCTACCCCTGAATACAAAATTAGAATCCAGGTTGCATTGCTCCAGGTTCAAGACGATTTTAAACTAGGTATCATTATGCCCACAGATAACAATTCCAAATGAAATGGACCCAACCTGAGTACAAATTCTACTATGTCACAGTCTTTTAATATTCTGCTCTCGAGAACTTCAGCTAATTGCTGAAGCTTTTTGCAATGCTCTGGAGTCTCTTGCTGGCTCTTTGGAACACGATGGAGGTGAAATTCTGACTGACATGAAGCACGGACACTTTTGGTCCACTCAAGCAGGTCCTCCCTCTGTTGTTGCCGGCCAGATTTGCTTTCTAGGTGTGGCTGTGGAGTATACAGTAGCCAGGAAGAACTCGCCTGGTCTTTCCTAAGAAGTACACATCATCCTTTTGTGCCCCACACCCATCTTCCACATGAAGCTCTGGAAATCACCCACAATCAGCCCACAGCCTGACCATGGACTATTTAACTGCTAAGCTCAGTGGCCTGAAGGTGGCTACAGAGACAGCCAATTTGATATCAGATCTTGTCGATGTCATTGAAAATAACAACTGATATAAAAGGATAGCATGTTTACATGATGAATAGACTAATCAGGCTCAATTAAGCAAAATTCTGTATATTCTTCTCCCAAGGCTTGTACTGCAGATATGGATGATTCATAAAATTATAGACAACTTATTTAAATGAAGATTTAAGTTTTAAATAGAAATATCATAGAATAATAAAGTCTGCAACATTGTTGCTTAAGATATTGTCATTATCTTAAAGATTCCATGACACTGCTTTACATTGTTCTCAATTTTGTTACTATTTTAACATTGTTCTAAGAAGATACAGACATTTTAAGAATTTCCTAATCCATGCTCCAGTTTGGATATACTTTTTATAGACATTTTCTAGTTAATATCAGTTACACAAACGTAAAATATAAATTACAAAGTATCACAAAGCATCCATTGTATGTTGCACAATCAAAAGAAGTATCCTAGCTGTACTGTTAGTGAAATCTCATTTTTTCAGTGTCCTTTATCTCAGACTACTTTAGTCAGTGGTTCAATAACTGAATGTAGAACCTGGTTTACCTGCAATTGTTAGGTTTTATCAGTTTCATATTGTTATTTTGAGAAGAGGTGTGATTAGGGGGAAAAGCAATTCTTATAATAAATAAGACTGAAACAAACAAACAAAAATATTCTGCTCTCGAAGCTCCATCATGATGGTCAAATAGGATTCATGTAATTGTCAAAAGTTGCTCCAGAGGCTAAGGAAGCATAAAGAAGCTTGGGAATACTGATTATACAGTTTTAGGGGGCTGGGGATTTAGCTCAGCGGCAAAGCGCCTGCCTGGCAAGTGCAAGGTCGTGAGTTCGGTTCCCGGTACCAGAGAAAAACCAAAAAAAAAAGAAAAAAAAAATACAGTTTTAGATTATTTCATGTTCTTATTTCCACAGAATTAGTTGACAGTTTCAGTGTTATTACACATTGAATTTTCAACCTTAACTATATAGGGAATCCATAGCGTAACTTTTTATGACTCGTAACATCATTACAAGCAACTCTGTAAGCAATAAAGGAGAATCCATGTGTCCTTAGGATAATGGCAGCCAACTTTCCAAAAATCATAAATATCAATAAGAAAAGCCAGTATAATTGACCACAAACTATTGAAAACGTAATGGGTAGAAAGTGCTGTAAAGTTAAATTCATACAGAAATAGGGGAATAAATACCTTCAGCTTGGAGGACAACACTGCCTAGCCCACCTAAGAAGAAGGAATACACAGAGTTGATGCTGCACCTGAATGGGAGTACTGGGACTGACGGTAGCTGAACTCAGGGAAAAGCACCACCAGTGGGGATTAAACCAGAAAAGGGAAAATCAAAAGAGAACTAAGTCAGGTCAGATCAGAGGAAGGACTGACAAGGCAAGGTCCAGGAAAGGAAATGGCAGTCTCTGGGGTTGGGGATTTAGCTTAGTGGCACAGTGCCTGCCTGGCAAGCACAAGGTCCTGAGTTCGATTCCTGATACCAGAAAAAACAAAACAAGAACAACAAAAAGAAATCACCAACAGGAAATGGCAGTCTCATTGTCCCACCTCCGGGACAGTATATTGAGGTGAAATTAAGAGGCATCGTTGGAAGGCAGGTCATTGAGGTGAAGAGAAATGAATGACTCTTCATAAACAAAGATCACAAATCTGGACTCAGGCCGTCTGTCTTGGTTCTTTTTTCTCACTGCTGGGACAAAATACCTGACGCCCAAAATTAAGGAAGGAAAGGTTTATTTCGCTTACAGTTCGTGGAAGTTTTAATCCGCACTTGGCAGGATTATAAGGCAGAGTGGCACGTGGCAGAGGGCTGCATCTCAGGGCAGCAGCACAGCAAAGCAGCAAGCCACACACCAGCGTGGAATCGGGGAGGAATGCCCCAAGCACTCTTTTCCTGTCCCTTACATATGCAAACTATCCACTCCTGGGCGGGTGCAGCTCTCACACCCATATTCAAACTCTAATAGCCTGCCCCAGGGCTGCAGGAGGCTTTGGGGGAACACACAGACATAAACCATAACACCGTCCCTTTCCCAACGCCCCCCTCAAGATGTTTGCTGACCAAAAGAAAATAAAACCAAAACTTCTTTAGTTAAAGCTAACAAGCTATTAAACAAACACAGAAAACCAGCTCTGTAACTCACTCACTCCTGCTTAAAAATAATCATTTGTTATTGCTGGATAAAAAAGTAAAAGAAACTTCAAAGTAAATAAAGGAATAGGAAACATACTTACAAACTTCAAAGAAAAAAAATAGTCAATGCTTTTCTGCTATTAGATATAGGAATGGAGAAAAAGTGTAGTCCTAGAATTTTTGACAAGGACACTCTATCAACTTTTCAGAATCCATAATTATTTTATGAAAAATAAAAAGGTAGGAAAATATCCAGATTCTTTAAATAAGTAGTTGTCACAAATATCTACGTATATACCTACATACAGTATTTATACATGCACATAATTTTCAATGTCATTTATAAATTTTGATGCAAAATTCTTAAATAAAATGTAACCAATTTTCTTAAATGCATCAAAATAAAGCAAGTGGAGTTTATTCTAAGACTGTAAGTGGTTTAACATTGAATACATTGATATAATTTATATTTCTAGATATAATGGAAAACTCATGATTATTTTTGTAGATATTAAGAAACTCTTTTTAAAAATCTGACACTTATCCCTGATTAAGAAAAAAACTCTTCAGGAAGAGGGAATTTTGCACTCTGCACAGTAAAAAATTCATATGTTGTAATAGTTGATTGATTGTGTCAACCTGAGAAGGCCAGAAGCTTAACTAAATCAGTACAACAATTCTCCACCCTAGGGTGGCCCATGGCCTGGAGGGTGGAAAGGGGAAATGAGGAAGGATGGATCTGCTTCTGTTTTTCAGAGGACCTCCAGTCTTCACCTGTAGCTTGAACGTCATCACCTGCATTCCAGCACAGAGTATTTTCTTTCTGCTGCATATCCTGCAGCCTTCCTGGTGTGGACTCTAGCCTTCCATTGCAGGCCCATTGGCCTCCTGTTATGGACTTGCATGAGACGCTTTGCTTTATTGAACTACAGCCCTTGTACTGAAATCTTCTGTCTCCAGTGTGTAGACACCCTGTGCACTCTTCCTCATTCCACCGTGGGTGACCATCCTAAGCCAATTTTATAATTTCTTATACATTGATATGTCTTGTGCTATATCTGTTTCTCTAGCAAAACACTGACTGATACAAATATCAATCCCTGAAAAGCCAGCTTTGGGGATGCATTCCCATTAAGCAAATACAAAAAACAAATTTGCCCAACATCTCCCATTAATATTTCAAATTGCAATGAAAATATTAACCAACATATTGAGATGAAAACAAAACACAACACAATGAAACAAAGACTACTATTTATGGTCACCAAGCAACAACAATAATATATATATATATTTCCAGGTGGTACAATTTTATTTCTAAATAACCCCAGAACAAGGGTCAATAAACTAGACTTCTCTATCAGCCACCTGTTTTTCTAAATTTTTTTATTGGAGTATATTTCTGTTCATTCATTTATGAAATATTTCTCTGCTTTTTTAATGTTCAGTAAAATTGTCCAGACTGGGTTTAAATATTTACTACTCAAATCTCTGAAAAAAAAAAAAAAAACAAAAAAAAACTTGACAATCCCAGCCCTAGATAATCTATGATTAAATTAACAGATACAATGACATTTAATTAAAGTGAAACAGTATAAAGCAAACAGAAAAAACCAACAGTCGTTATATATGAATATGACCATCTTAGAATATTGAGTATACCCAATTTATAAGAGCATAAAAAGATGAAAAAAGTTTAAAACTGACAGGAAAATAATCTAAATGAGAATGGAAATTTATTGTATGATAAAAAGTGGCATTCAAATTACTCAGGAAAATATAATTTTTTCTTAAAATACATTTAACAACTGGAAAATGAGGCAATTTGTTTTTTACCTCAAGTCAAAATAAGCACTGAATGAATAGTATATTTAAATATAAAAAATAAAACTATATAAGTACAATCAAATCTCTGTATCCTGAGTTCTACATCTGTGTGATCAAATAAAGGTATATCCAAAATATTTGAAAAATACAGTTACATTTGTATGAGTTATGTACAAGCTGTTTCTTGTTATTATTCCCTAAACAATACAGCATAACAACAACTTACACAGCAATTACTTTGAATCTAGGGATAACTTAAATCTAGGTAATCTAGGGATAAGTTAAAGTGCATGGGAGGATGTGTGTATATTATATGGAGAGAATATACTATTTTATATGAGACTTGAGCAATGGCAGATGTTAGTAAAAAAAAAAAAATCCCTGGAAAAAATCTTCTGTGGCTACACAGATACTACTGAAAACATAGATAAATTAATTTATAAGCTGATAATAAGGAATTATTTCTAATTATATCTTAATATGTATATACTAAAAAAAGGACTAATTTAACAAAACATTTTACCAATAAAGCCATAATAAATGCAAAAGACAAAAGAAAATACTAACAAATATTTTCAGCGTATGTCACATATGCAAGAGTAATTTAATATATGAAGCACTAAATTTAGGTATAGGAATATAACAATAAAAATAAATTGCAAAATAGCTTCCATTTTGTATAATTTGTAGACAATAAGTAACTTTGAAGACTTTCATGACTGAAGATATTCGAAGAAATTATTTTATATAGTAGAAAAATTAAAAGAACGTTAAATCTAGGCTCAGTTATTTTAGGAAAAATTTATACAATAATCTCTCATAGGGTAAATGGTTTAACACTATTCTAAGATAGTGAAATTGTAACCAACAGGTCACACTGATCAATTTTCAACAGCAAGAAGTAAAGCCCATTAGGGAAATTATTGCAAGATAACTTGGCTATTTGACTATTGAGGTCTAAACAAATATAAATAACACACACATATGTATGATTATCAGTGACTTTCACTTATAGTGATACAAAACCTACGTATTTTTAAACTTATAAAATTATAAAAATATAAACAATAATAAAACTTTCTATCATTTTAGGAAGCCTAACATGTGTCTGGTATTCTTTTATGTAATATTCTTTGTTATTTCATCTAAGATAAAGATATTATCACCTCCTTTTTACGCATGAGAAAACTGAACACATAAGTTGAAGAATTTCAACTCAGCACTCAGCTCCTACTATTTATCATTATTGCTTCCCATGTACTAACATAAGAAATCAACTGAGGGGTTGGGGATTTAGCTCAGAGGCAAAGCGCCTGCCTGGCAAGCGCAAAGTCGTGAGTTCGGTTCCCGGTACCGGAGAAAAACCAAAAAAAAACAAAGAAGAAATCAACTGAGAATTTGGAAGATAAATTGTCATATTTTTTATAAAGTGAAACAAAATTTCATAACAAAATAATGTAATGATAAAATAAGAGAATAACAATAGTTATTATACTGTGTATAATTATCTTCAAACTAGTACCTCAGAGTATAAGATGTAAATAAAAACTTTATACAGAAGAAACAGACAATAATCAAAAAACTTCTTTTCAACAAACTAAGATAAATTAGTAGTATAAATGAAACAAGTGAGCATATATCTATCATCTATCTATATAATTTTAGTTTAAATAGAATAAAAAAATACAAATAATACAGAATTTCAATACAAAATGATAAGAAATTAACAATGTTTATTATATTGCATATTGTTATCATCAAAGTAGTTGCTCAGGTTACCAAATACAGGCATCTAAGATTGGTCAAACAATATAAACACAAACTGTTCCTTTCAACGAACTAATAGAAATTAGCAGTACAATTCTT
>NW_004955424.1:9119827-9154050 GCF_000276665.1 Chinchilla lanigera | reverse complement strand
AACCATGATAATGACAGCACAAGTTATAATAGCCAGATCTTGAAAACTGTATATATGTTGATCAACAGATGAATGGACAAGGATAACATGATATTATTCTTGTACAGTGGAGTTTTATATTGCCAAAAAGAAAGAGAATCTTGATGTATTCCTAAGTAAACCAACGTAAGTTGTGAACATAACATTAAGCAAGATAATTAGACATATCAGCTCAAATATTGCATGGTTTCTTTTATCTGAGAAGCTATATATACATGTGTGTGTGTATATATATATATATATATATATATATATATATATATGGAGAGAAAGCGAGAGGGTAAGAGCTTGGTTGAGGAACACTGCTGTTCAAGAAAAAAAAAAAAATTCAGTTCGCAAATAGAAGGGTATGGCAAAATTTTGCCTGTCTTTGTGAACTCCACATCTGGTGATGAACAGGTCCGCTGCCATCTCCCCTCAAATCACGGAACAGGTCAGGTTCATGAACTGATGTACCAGTATGTACTCATTTACTCATATATATGAGAAATAAATAGGGACTTCAAATATTTTGAGGAGAACGCACAGTTCAGAGAAATGACGTGCTGACTTCACTGTGTTATGCCTAGAAGAACTCCAGAATTACTGGCAACATCTCCAGGTTCATTACTGATTGCAGGACTCTAGTGAAATGACCGGAACATCGTTTCACAGAAATTTTGGAAAGTCTGTTATTTAATCTGTTGCCACTTGTGTGTAAGTAGCATCCTTTCATGTGTCTGACTTCTGTCAAGGGAAGCGATTCAACGTGATACAGCACTTCTTCCTCTGGGAAATTTAAAATAATTTAGAAATATGTATTTTCTCTATTTTTTTCTTATTCTGAATTAAGAAACTTTATCCTCTTTAACTACTCCATATTTATTATATCTTACTTTAGAATATAGTTTGAATAACTCAGCAATGCCCGATCAAGTAGTATCCAGCTGTTCTGCCAGACAGCCTGACATTAAAAGTATACCTTATAAAGTCATCATCATGGACTTTAAAATACTCCCTGAGGCCTTCCTCACAATCTTCTTATATCCTTAAAGTGTTTTATTTCTAAATACTGACCATTTCTTGAAAACCATGTAAAAAATTGTCAGTCTCCCTCTTTGGCACTTGAATTATTGAAAAGCCTACAAAAAATGCATTGCAAAGCTAAGAATTCAAGACCTAGATTTCTATTATAAGCGTGTCAAGCACCACTCATTAATATTCTGTTATTTTATTGCTTTGAAGTTTTGGTTCATGTCTAGACGAGATCAACTTCTCCTCCCCGCAAAACATACGCATTGTCCATCTCTAAACTTTCCAGTAGAGAGAACGTCATGTCAGTTTTAAAGCATTGAGCTACAGCAAATGAGGCTTCCACAAGAACATCTGTACCTCCGAAGGATCATTGATTTCCCCAATAGGGGAGGGGAGCTGAAGCTGTGAGACAATAAACTTAGCAACAAAGAACTCATCTCTCTAATCACTGAACCTCCTGTATTCTCCTCTGTCCAGCTAACCTCTCTGCCCTGGGAAATTATATCCTTTATTTTTCAGGCTTATTCTGTTCTTTCTGGTACAAAATTAGAAACTAGCCTTCTATTCTTTTTTGGAAATATTTGTTCAGTAAGATCAATTTTTTACATTTAGATCTTAAAAAATAATTATTAGTTTTCTGGTTCTAGATGAGCACACAGACATTCCATGCTACATGCCCTAGATGTTTTATTTGATTGCTAAAGTTCCTGTCAGGTCTATGACGTAAGTATCATAATGTTCACCCCATTTTTATTGCCTCTACAGCAGACACTGAGAAGAGTTTACAGACCTGTAAGGCAGATTCTCTCATTGTTTTAGGACTTCTGCAAATTTATTCTGGTGTAAATTAAAATTTCCTGCAAGACTAAATATATGATGTCTATCAGGAATTACTTAAGACATGTTATAAGCTGCAGAATGTGACAGCTTTACTTTGAAAGAAGAGAAAATCACTAAAGGTGGAAAAGAATATTCAAAGTAACATGTGTTTTAAAAATCTGTGATTGATTTGTGTTTTACATTCATAAAGTCAGCAGAACTTTTAGTATTTATCACAGCCCTCCAAGAAGGCAGTAAAGAATGTGGCATTCTCCAAGGTTATTGTCAAGCAGCATCTCAAAGGTCTAGGTTTCCTCAGAAATTTGTTTAGGAAATATTGATTTGAATGTGATAGGAAATGTTTTGTTTTGTTTTGGTTTGGTTTGGTTTTTTTACGGTACCGGGAAAGCAACTCACGACTTCGCGCTTGCCAGGCAGACGCTGTACCGCTGAGCTAAATCCCCAGCCACCTTGATAGGAAATGTTGAAATAGCAACTCACCAAAAGTTTTGGGGATTTTCAAGTCTTTCCTACTAAATTATTCAAAGACCCTAGAATATAAAATATGTTGGATATCAAAATTAGAAGATCTTTACTTAATTTAAACCTTATTGAAACAGGCAAAAGGATTATTATTAGAAAAACAATCCTCCAAAAAAAAAAAAAAAAGAAAAACAAGCTCTCAAAAATCAGTAATCAAATGTTAAAGAAAAACTGATCGTGGAGTTTGAAGTCCTAGATTAAACTTCAAATGAGTCTATTATTTAGTTAAAAGGCATCAATTGATTGCATTTTGTATGAAATGAAAAATATTTTCACATTTGTTCTTTAAAATAAACTCAAGAATATTTTATCCACAATAAATAAACAGAATTATAATTCTCAAAATTAAGATCCAAGTAAAAATGTTAATTTTTCAAGAAAAGGAGGATTAATAAAGCCACTACTTTAGTAATATGCAAAAAAATCTCTGATAAACTAATAATTTCCCATAATGTTTGTTAAGACATTTTAAAATATAATAATTAACATTTCTCTAAAAAAATAATTCTTAATGTTATTTCAAGTCTTCAAACATCAAAGAATTTTTAAGTTGTTTAACCAGTTTCAAGACAACGAAGGAGATATAAACAATCCCCCATTTTTCTTTTTTTATACAAGCTAACCACATACAAATACATGAACAGGTAAAGTCTGGGGTAATTTGTGACACAAATTAGACATACATTGCTGTTGTCATGAAAATGGTGCTGATTAATTTATGCATTTAGAAGAATGTAGTTTATTTACATTGTAATTCCACTGGGATCTTGAGTCAGCTTCATACTATTTTGATCTCTGTGTGTCTATAACACTGCACAAGTCTAAACTGGGTGTCATGCTACACTTAAGGCAAGGATCGTGAAAAAGTGCATTCAAATGAAATGCTTAGGAACTTGCTGAAAGGTATTGCATACTGTTATAGGTAGTTGAATTAGATAGAAATATTATAGGCAGTCAAACAGGGCCAGGCCCTCAAAGGAGCCATTGTGGAAGATGAGGTACCTTGCAACTTTGGGGGAGACAGACACCTCCAGCTGTGGACAAAAAATTAAACAGATGTGCACGCATACTTCCTTAGGGATGGACCCCAGGGATTGATATTCTAAATAGGTAGCAATAACCTGAAAAAGCCAGGATGAGTCACTAACCGAACCCCGTATAGGAAAGGCCCCTGTTCTGTATTCATTCTTGCTTGCTACCTGACTAGTTTCCCTATTTGATCCCAATTCAATCAAATTTACCTGAACAATTATACTTGTAATCTTATTGGCTGATCAGAGTTTTGTTGCACCCCATGCCCACCTAGCGAGTTCCCTTGTTTTCCACCTTGGACCTGCCTCACCTCATAGATTTGCGCTATAAAAATCCCTAGAGAAGACATTATGCTGATGAAAGTGTACAAAGATGAATGGTAGATAATATTAACAAAAGATACACTTTGGTTATTCAAAATTTTATTCTCTAAAGTTAAATACATTTTACCATAAAGTAGGTTTTCTCAATAGGCAGTAAACAATGTTTTGAAGGCACCTACCCATGTGCTGAAATTCCTTATGCTGATAATACATTAAGAAGAATTCAAGCACTAGTGGATAGTTGGACAGCATTAGAATAGTAACACTTGTTGGACTTTGGATTTCAGTATATTTTGATTCTTTTTAATAAAAATATTTTCACATCATCCATCCTGTATAAATAGAAGCTTTATCTACTTATAGTTTCTAAATTGACCGGGTTTTTTTTTCTTTTGTTACTGGGAATCAAACTCAGGACCTTGTGCTTGCCAGGCAGGCACTTATGCCACTGAGTTATACCCCCAGCACTGACCAGTTTGAGGAATATACCTTTATTCTACTTTATGAGTTATCTTATTTGTTATGCACTAGAATTTTCAGGCTGTTAGGTTAGCTAGGAACAGTAGGTCAGCTGGTTTTTTCCATATGATTACTTAGTCACATGACATTACTCAGAAACTTATATTAATGGTTCCATTTTTAGTATGGGTAAAACATTAATTATAAAATTCTGAATTGTTTTGGGTCAAGTTATTCTAAATAAAGAGCATCACTATGAATCATTTGAAAGTAGCTTGAGTGACACTTTAAAATAAATTTGTTATTCAAATCAGTAAAACAGTTAGATGACTCAATTCTAAATTTACTCACCAGATATATGTATGAAATTGTGTAAATCCATTTATCTGTGTGTGTTTATACAATTATATGTACACTTCTACAGTTTTGTGCACCATTTAGGTGCATGTATTGCATGTGTGTATAACCTCCCTAGTAAAAATTAGATAATTCAATAACAATTAGAGTTATGCATCATAATATATTTTAGCAATAAATCATAGCCTTGTACCTTTCATTTCTGTAGGAAATTTATTTTCTAGATATTGAGAAATGACATTTCATTTTAAGAGGAAACAAAGGAAAACATAGGCAAACGATGCAATTAGTTAAATGTAAGAGTCAGACTTAACAGAACAATCCTAGGTAGATATTTTCCATTGTAAAATTTTAGCAGATCATTTGCATTTCTATTTGTATCTTATCTACTTTTTATAGCATTCAGTGTTAATTTTCAACTCTATTTATATGAAACTTGTGGAAGACAGTAGACTGATTGTCTATGGATAAAAATACCTCATATTTAAATAAGCTTCATAAGACACATTACTTTTAAATGCTTTGCTAGTAAGTTTACTCTTAATTTGCTGTACCATTTACCCATTAGAGGGAAAGAATAGTCAAGAGAATGTCATGTAAAGTGTCTGTAGCTTACGCACTTTATTAGTTGAGCTCACAAGTATTATTTAAATTTGGTAAGCGTTCATAGAACAAAGTAAGACTCAGATGAAATATTAAGCTAAAACTGTCATGCTCTAAGCCAATAGACATAGAATTGAAAATACAGCCTTCAGAATAGCTCATCCATCCCAGTCATGGCTTCTGGCAAAAGAAGCACATAGACTGTTAGAGATTTGAATATTCCTCTATGCTTACTTTGAACTCTAGGTCCATCCACTATCTGATCATAAATCCAGCAAACTCTTCAGGTTGAACAATTAAGACAACAATCTGTGCCTTCCCCACTCCATCTGAATGGAATGCAAAGAGCCACAGGGGTAAACACATTGTGAAAATATATTGGTGATGTTGAGCCCAGTGCTTTTTTTTTTTTTATATAAATAATTAAGGAAATGGCTAACTTCCACACAGATTGTGGAAGGTGGCAATGCAACCCCAATTACTTATACTGACAACTGAATTAATCTTCTTCTTTTCTTTCTCTCTTCTCAATACCATCTGGGCTCCACTCGGCTGTGGAAGATGCTGGAACCTCACTGGGATCACATCTGTCACATTTATGGGGTGAATACAACCACTCAGCAGGCTTGTGTGCTACCTTGTGTGTGCACACAGGTGCAAATTGCTGCCAAGCAAAGCTTATGTCCTTGGAAAAATAGCTGCTGTGTCCCACGTATGCTAAACATCATTGTCTGTTTCAGAGATGTGAACACTACAACATACTCTTTATGCAAAAGTTTAAAATGAGTTTACTTTTTTGTCCTCAAATATTTACACTGGTTAAAATGTCTCTCAGTTGCACACTCACTCACACATATATAATTTTAGTATTTTCACATTTTTTTATATAATATGTCTAAATGATCACTTGAGAAATAATTTACATAATAAACATCAATACCTAGTCAGTCAGGATTTTAAAGATAAATTGGGTGAAAAAATACATTGGCTCAAGAACTAAAATGACACCTTTCCTTATATGGACACATTTTCATTTTTACAGTCATTCGGGATACTATAAATTATGCTCTCTCTTACTGAAGACAATCCTCAAAGTTGCATAATTCATGTGTCTGATCTCAGAGTCAACTTTTCCAAGTGGAAAATGTTCAAAAATTAATAATATTAAAATTGGCAAAATTTCATATGTTTAAAATTGTTCAAGCCATATGTCAGTTATTTAGTCTTCGCAGAAGAGAAACATTTTCACCAAAGCTGTGATCCTTTTACATGCTCACTTAGTAAAAAAGGTGTCATAAAAGCTTTCAGAGTTGATCTAATTTTTAAATCTATTCATTTCAAATTAACAAATACTTGTGGAGATATTTTGATGGCACTGTTTCAGGACTGTGACTTGTGTGCAGATTTTCAGGATGTGGTACTTTTACCAGAAACATACTATTTAGCATCCCTAGATATGCACATGTGGGTTAAATAACCATGTAAAACAATTTCTACAGAATTAGCACAAATCCTACAAAAAAGTGTTTTGAAACTTTGAAACAGGAATATTAGAACACACCAAAATCTGTGGTTATAATTCTTCTGAATGTAAGAAGTATTTTGAGGAGGATACCCTGTATATTTAGCTGAGATGCACATTCTTAGGTTATATTAATTTTAGAATGGAGGTGGTTGCTTAACAACTCAATTGTCATCACTAGCATGAATCTGGAAGCAGCCCACATATCCACAGACCCTGAGCTGAGTTTTATTTGTGTACCCATTGCAGAGCAGACATTGCCGGACTGCAGTCACCTTCCAGGCTGCATTGAGATGAAATGAAGCTCTCTGAAATCAGGAAGGGAGTGAAGAAACAAATGTGAACAGATAATACCTGTGGCATTTTATACTGCACTTCATATCTGAAATAAAAATAGAAGCTTGACTGTAATCAATAGCCATTTTTGTTACCAACTATATTAAGCACGAATGGAACAAAAGTGAATCAATTTCCATGGTTTGAATTTTCTCACAGATTGTTTCCATTATTGTATGCTCTACAGAAATATAACACGATGAAAATGCATCTATGGTTAGCCTCTGGTGAACAGACATGACTTTAGATGTGATGGATTAAAAAAAGAAAAAGTAGGAATACAGTGGAAGCTCAAATCTTTACATATTTTATGAAGATAGACATTATAGTGGCTGGTTTACATATACCAAGTTGCATCTCCAAACAATACAACGAGGAGGTAATGTGCTTTAGGCACAGACTATCATTTTCTCCACTAGTTGAGTTATGAGCTCCTGAATGTTATTTCCTTTAGTGAGCTGGTCTTGGCCGTATGTCAACTCCTGCTGCACAGATCAGCATAGCCTTTTATTCTGTGGAAACAGTTTTCCTTAAATACACTTCCAGTCCTCGTCAATAAATAACAACAGCACCTCTGGTTCCATAGAGAGGGGAAACAATACAGACTTGCCTGTATTGTTTGCCTTGGGAGCAGGATTGTTGCCAACAGCATAAAAGGAGAATTGGAGAGGAGTAAGTTAGGAGCTGTTGGTTCTCCTAGGGCTGTTGGTCCTCCTGGAGAAGCTTGTCATGCTGGTTTTCCTGATATGAACTTGGGTGTTCTCATCATCGGAGGAGCTTGGGACCTCACTGTCCCAAGGACCAGACTTGCCTTTGTCTCAAAGAGGACAACAAACTATATATAGAAAAAATATGTTAATTCCTTAATGTTTTCTACCGTAAACTCCCGCCCCTATGCATCCAGGTCCTCAGCTGCATATAGACTTTCTCTTTAGAAATGGAACAAAGAGGAAAAGCATAGGAAGGAATGATTAAACCCCATGTAGTGTAAGACAACTTAGTCAAAAGAAATGTGACAGCTTCATCCAGGCTCTTTTCTATTATAAATAAGTATTCATAAGCATTTATTCTAAAGAATGCCTACTGAGGCACACATGCATCTCGAAGTACTCTTACTTATTCCTGATTTTCAATTCTATATACAAATAAAATACAAATTGTTATGGAGAACTTGCATTTTCTTTTAACTACATAGAAATGCTTCAGAAAATCACTTTTTTTCCCCCACAATGTATTAGTAATTAGCAATGTTACAATAAATTTTTGCTGACTGAAATGTTTTTAGAAATCAAATTACTTAACTATATTTGACATATAACAAAGAAGCATTGAAATACTTTCTCTTGCATGCTCCAAATAAAATTTTATTTTTATAAAAGATAATTGCAAAGTATTCATAAAAGTTTGGAAAGTCATGAGTAGTGGTACAAGATATTGTCCCTTATTAAAATCACATTGTTTTTATTTTTCATACCCGTTTAGAATTTCCTCAGCAGATGCTGGTGGATTGACAATGGGTGGTCAACTTATAACACTCAGCTGAACTGAATCAGCATGGGGCTGGGTGTGGGAGGCCCGCCTGAGGATTGTTGCCAACAGCATAAAAGGAGAACTGGAGAGGAGTAAGTTAGGAGCTGTTGGTTCTCCTAGGGCTGTTGGTTCTCCTGGAGGAGTTGTCATGTTGGTTTTCCTGATATGAACTTGGCTGTTCTCATCATCGGAGGAGCTTGGGACCTCACTGTCACTGAGGATGCTGTGGTACTTTTCAGGGTGAATTCTGATTATTACTTTGAGTGAAGCAGATTTGCATGAGACTTTGTCATGGCCTCTAGGCCTCCAGCTGGACTCATTGGGGGAATTGTTATGGGCTCTAAGTCTTCAGCCTATGGGATCCAGGCCCTCAGCTGGATTCTTTTAGTCTAGTGTGTGGACAAATTTCCTTCACTCCTTTGTACTGGGCTCTTTGGGTGACTACTATGAAATAATCCTATACATATCAAATGGTTACCTTTGCAAACCCTGACTACAACAGACAGTATATAGAGATTATATATAACTATATATTTTAATTATAATTTTTATACATATTGTAAAGCCATTGCTTTTATCCTTTTTTTTTTCATTTAACACTTCAAAAGTTTTGAATAGTTGACTTTTCCAGAGATAGAAGTTAATTTATATAAAAATATATTCTTTGGTTAATGTATTCACAAAGGGAAAGAAAGGTTTGTGGGCAAATGATATTATAAAATTCAGTTAAATACCTGAGTGAAGAAATATGAGAGACTTACCTAGCTCTTTGCAGCAAGATGAATAATTGTTTTATTAAAAGATCAAGCTAAATATCAAAATGAAATATATAGGAATATTTACATAGCTCGATAGAAATAAAACTAAATAATTTATCCAACAATTATAAAGGGGTGAGAAAAACTTGACAAATACCTACCAAAGAGAGTTTAAATTCAAATGTGGGAGAGGGGAAAGATGCATAAACAATATTTATATAAAAACTGTATTCATGATAGTATATAGTGAATACTATTGAAAGAAAGGACAGAAAGTGAAGAATGCCATGGTTTGGGAATTGTAAAGAGACTAGCCTTATTAAGCTTCATGGAAAAAGTGATATTTCAACAAAAATGTGAAGGTGAGAAGTAAACTCCACTGATTCTTGTAGAAAAACATTCCATGTATAGGAAACAGCACATGTAGGAGACATAACACGAATTCAACTGTGACTTCCTGAGGGAACAAGAAAGTTAGTGTAGCTTGAACATAAGGAAAGAAGGAGAGAAGGCTAGGGAAATTATTAAAACTATACATGATATTTATATACATTGGAGTACTATTCTGCCATAAATGGTGAACTTGAGTCATTTGTAGGAAAATAGATATATGCCGAGTGTACAATACTAAGTAAAATAAAGCAGACACCCAAGCTTATGGATCACACCGTCTATTTTATATGAGAAAATCAAAACGTAAGTAAAGAGCAAAAGAAAAGTTAGATAAGAAATTGATAGATCTTTTACAGCTTGAAAGGGGACCAAGAGTTAGAGGGCAGGGAATTGAGGAGAGAGGAAGAGATGGAAAAAGAATTGAGATGTGTTATGTTCATGTACCAAGTCCCCACAAGGAAAATGATCATTATGTACCAAAAACTTGTCCAAATAAAAAATAAAAATTGAAAAAAATGATGTATGGAGTCACCAAAATATTAATATAGATGTATTTTTACTTCTGAATACTAAAGACAAATTCAAATAAATTAAAAGCTAAAAGGTAAATTAAGATTGGACATTGATTAGATTTGTAACACAACGTGATGCTTTGACAAGAGTTAGGTTAGCAAGAACATTCTCTTCTTCTTTGCAGAATTGTCAGGGCTTGGAACATTGTCCTTTATATAATGTCTACATTAAATTCATCTGGAACATTAAGAACCTAAAATTTGCAAGTATAAGTGCAGACTGAGGATATTTATATACATTGATATACAATATGGATTTCTTTTTAGTATTAGACAGTAATACATATCACAGATTTGCAAACTTCATACTATTTATTGCTATATTTATCCCATTATCTCCTTTAATTAGTTTTTAAAGGATCAGTCATAACTAACATTAAATTTCATTTTTTATCCTGTGTCTGTTAGTGCAAAATTGTTTAATTCTTTCCTATATGCCAAATCATAAAATACTTCCTGGTACTTCATGGCTTTCTATCAATATTTCTTAAACAAATGAATGAATAGTTCCTTTCAACTCAATAGTTCAAATGAAATAAGTAATTCAGTTAAAACTTTATGTACAGGGATGTACATTTCAGTACCATTGTAAAGCAGAAAGATGGAATATTTTGCATTTACAAAATGAAGTTGCTGGTTAAAAATTCTGGCATATCTACTTGATGGGATATCACAGAAATTAATTTTCTTTATGTAGAACATTTAGCATTCTTAGAAAATGCTTCCAGAACATGTTGAATAAAAACAATACAATGCCCCATTCTGGCAGTCAATTAACACTTGTCAAATTGAATCTCAATGATTAAAAATACTGAATATTTGAAACTTGAGAAATCTAAGTTGCACCAATCTAAACATTCTCTGCATTTCCTTCTTCTTCAGGTAAATCATTTTTTTCTTACTCAAGAACAATTTAAGTCAAAGCATAATGAGTATAGATATATTTTAAATGGGTTACTGTGAATTGGGGAATAAGAAAAGAAAAAAGAGGTAGAAAGACCCAGTATACTAATTCTAGTACTCTCATCCTCTTAGGCCTGTTTTGCTGTCCATGCAGGGCTTATAGGAAACATTTTAAGACTTTTAGTAGAGCTCACAACTAAAAATACAATAAACTTTAATATTGTTCTTGTTAAATTGAGTTGTAGAAGAAAATATAAAGGCCTCGAATGTCAAGTCACTAGCTGTGGATACGTACTTTTGACAAGGGGAAAAAGAAGGCTAAGCTTAGAAAACAACCCCTTTGATCTTACTTTAGTACTTTTCTTGCCATTTCTTTTATTTATTGTGTGAACTTGCTGACATCTCAAAATATACTTATTCATCCATATGTACTGTACTACTTCCGGTGGTATCAGGAGACGGGAATAGGTACCATGCACATAGGAGAAAAAGGTGCGCTCTGTGAATGCTGATTGCTGCTGTAACAGAATACCACAAGGAACTGGCATTTTAAAATACCACCAAATTTTATCTTATAGTTCTGGAGTTCAAAAGTTAGATATGGGTCTTCTTACTGGGCCTAAATGAAGATGTCACCCTCAATGTGTTCTTTTCTAAAAGTTCTAGGGTTGACTACATTTCCTTGCTTCCTCCAGCTTTCTGAAGATTGCCCATGTTTTGTGAATTTTTGGCTACTGGCCCTTCATTTTCAAAGCCAAAATTTTGTCTCTCTAACGATGCCTCCATATCATGTATTGTTGGTTCTTTTCTTCCTCCATCTGACATAAGGATGTCTGTGATTTGAAACTGGGCCCAAGTAAAGAATCTAGAATGACCTCCTCACTTTGTGGTCTTGGAATTACCAACTTGAATTATACCTGCAGTCTTAAATATTTAGTGTGGTTACCTACAAGATTATAGACTCCAGGATTAAGATATGTATATCTTTGGGGGATCATTATCTTCCCTACAAGAAAGGGCAAGAATTTTTTGAAAAAAATCATCTCATAATGTAAGGGATTTTTTATATTTTTAAATCCCTCTGGCCGGAATACATAGAAAAGTTGAAGGAATGTAAAATTTATCTAATTCATAATTTATCATTATAAAATTTATCTGAGTAAATACAACTCATAAATTAAAAATCAATCTCCAAATCATTTTAAAAACATTGTCTAACTCTGCAGTATGTGGGTTACTTTGGTTTAATCCAGCACTCCTCTTCCAACCTGCTATATTATAATTATCCAGACATAATTTATCTTTTTCCTCTTTTAATCAGTCTAGCCTAAAGTTAAATAACAAATTTTGGTATTAATTAACTGCCCTGCATTCACTCCTATCTGTGACAGTCAGATTCATTTTTACCAAGAATCCACACCCTCATTCATGCTTTCACAAGAATTATATATTGATTCACTTCTCATTCACACAAGGTTCTTGGAGAAAAGTGTATGAAGCATGTGGATCTTAATGACAAACATAAAAGTAAATAAATAAAAAACAGGAAAGTTTGAAATTTCAAGGTAAAGCTGGAAGATGGTAGTTGTCAAAGGGCACCTCATGAAATGAAGGGCTAAGGTGGCTTTCTAAGGACAGCATGCGGACACTTTTTCTCCATGAATTTGGATCAGTTAGTACATTATTTGCCTATTTAAAACATTTATCTGGATTTCTTTTCTGTATTAAATTCTTGTATTTATTACTATTTTATTTTTCAGCAAGAATACAATCATTGAATCAAACTGCCATAGTTTTAAAATACCTTATTAAATTGTACAATAGGTAGCCCCAAATAGACAGATTTTCCTTGTTTTTTTGAAAAGATTTTTTTGAAAATATTAACATACTCATTTGAGTTCTTACCATTTTTAAGTATCTCTTAATTAGTTCTATTTCCAGGGGCAGTGTGACTTTTTCTACAATAAATTAATACAATGGTTGGGTCAAGGTTAATATAATTTTAAATTGTCAGTCACATTCCACAGCTTCTTATCTCATTAATAACAGTTTGACTTATCTTTCAACACCTTTTCTTTAAAGTAACAAAAGATTATTTTAGCTAAACTTGATATTTGTTTATGACATTGTTGTTTTGAGAAATTAGGAAGTTGAGCCTAAATTGATAAGATAATATTCTTGTCACTAGTATAAATCATGAGGAGAAATATTTATAAAACATTTTCACTACACATAAATGTTAGAAATGGTATTTTTCTTAGTTCAAAATATTTATGGACTCAGTTTCTATTAAGCTGACTATGGAAAGATTATATCCAGGACATATTTTATAGTTTTGTCAATTGTGCAATGTTTTCATTATAAAGGAAGCTTTTAGTGAGTAGTTTGCATTCATTCATGAATAACTCATGTTTTGAGATACAAAATATCTTCAAATATGTCAGCATCAAAGTTGTGAATACTGTTACAGGAATTCTGTTTAGTGAATATGTCAAATAACATATGTTCTACACTCAATCTAATTTGATCTTTGTAGAAATATCTGTAGTAGGTCTCTTACCACCTAGTTCCAAGAACTGAAAGAGAAGGAGTGGAGTTACTTCTCTATGTTTATGCACATGGTAAATTTACGATTTAGACATAACAATCCACATTCAGTACTCAGTCTGCTCTGCTAAAATGACCTTAGAGCACAGCTGCATTTGACTTAACATTATGGGATGTCTCTTTTTGAATGATTGAAGTATGCTTAATGTGCTTCTTGTTTAGAGCTAAACTGTAATTCCCAAACAGAATTTTGACAATTTATTGAGAACAAAGTGAATGTTCTTGGAGAAACTATTTGAGGAAAGAGCGCAAGAGAGAAATATTTGTGTACATTCGAGAGGAAATAAATTGTTAAATTTTCAAAAACAGAAGCAAGAAAAGAGCAAAGAGAAAAATGGTAAAGCTTGAACTGACTGGGCACAATCTAGTATGTTATTTTCATAAAAAGAAGATAAAGAAGAAAAAAATAGCTATTATTTCATAACAACAAATGTCAAGCCTTTTCATATATTTTATGTCTTCATGTTTACACTACAAGTTTGTTTCCATAATCCATGTATTGCATATACAATTCTACTTTGTAAGCATGCCTATGTTGTTTTGTAATTTGTTTAATTTATAAAAGTCTTGGTTTATTTTGGTTTATTCAATCTTCCAGTACTTTTTTTATTTGCATTGAGAATAAAAAATGCAGCTGGGTGTGGTGGGGCACTCCTGTAATCCCAGCACTCAGGAGACTGAAGCAGGAGGATCACTGTGAGTTCAAGACCAGCCTGGGCTGCAAAGTGAGCTCAAGGCTGGCCTGAACAGCATAGTGAGACCCGGTCTCAAAAAGACAAAAAAAAAAAAAAAAAAAAAAAAAAGTGCATACAGTACTTCTTGCACTTCATATTTTGTGTTATTCTCACAATATACTTCACAATATGGGGCATAAGTCATTCTGGAAACATGCAGTGAGTATTTAAGCAAGTGAGTATTTTCTGTTTATAAGGGGCCATAAATTTGTAAACAGTAAAGATCTTATATCAAGGATATAACAACTTAAGAGTGAGGCATGTATGAGAAAGTAGAGAATTGCATGTTTTAACATATCTTACTCTCTACTCTGATAATCAGCCTGTTTTTATATTTTAATATAATATTAAATTGGGTGCTTTAATTAATGTACTTACAATTTTCTACTTTATATCTCTTGAACTTATTTAACCTAAACTTACATTCATTTAGTTACAAAATTTAGACTTATTTCCAAGTTTAACTAAATCAATGTCTTCTCATTATATTTACTTCACCATTATTTTCCAACTAGTTACACTATTAATAAAGAGCAAATGCCATAGACTGCAGAATAAACTGAACATACCAAAAGCAGTAAGGAAATTTCAGTTATCCTGTGCATGTGGAAGAAAATTTAAAGAATACCCACCTTTTTTGAGTTTGAAAGCTACTTCACCTTAATATGGAAGCTAGAGAAACATACCTTCCAAATACCCAATAAAATGTTGAGGAAATATGAGCTGAATCTGGGGAAAAGTACCATGTAAGTATCAAGAAATATAAAGCTGTCTGTCAACAAATTTAAAATAAGATAAAAAGAAAACAGAACTAACAATAGATGCTTTTCAGCATGGAAGGAAAATGCTTGTTTGGGGAACAAGAGGTGGATTTTGGGAATAAACTGGACTAATCCATCTTTCTGAGGCTGAAGTAGCCAGAGGCAAGGACAGATGCGCAAATGGCTGGAATGTATGGGTGACATCTAGTATCTATCCTGAGAGACCTTTAGGAAAGTTTTTCACTAAAGTGTAAATGATGTTGAAACAAATACTAGTTCTAACAATTGCAATAGCAAATAATGAGGATTGTTTTGGGTGAGCTTGGGAGTAGCTTCAGTGTTATACCACAGATCAATTTACTATTTTTATTTCTAAAAGGAGGGAAAGATTCTTTTCTTCCACTTCAAGGTGAAGTGCCATTCTCTGACACAAAGCTAAGACTTCCGAACTAGAGTATATGGTTAAAGTGAATGTATGTGGGAAAGTGTACCTCTGTCACACAAACAAATCTGAATACTTTGTTTTTCATTCCTTTCTTACTAAGTAACAAAGTAATCACCCAGATACCTTATGCTACATGCTCCGGAAATCCTCTCAATTGTTTCCTCTTATCTAGGATATAGTATCTTAGTGTTCTCTTTTGAAGAAATATTAAATTATGAAAAATAACTTTGGTAAAGGATTCATTCTGGGTATTTCTCTTTGTCACTATTTTAAAAAGGAAGAAAACTGTATATTTTTTTTTTGTACCAGCAATCAAACTCAGGACCTTGCTCTTGCCAAGCAGGCACTGTGCCACTGAGCTATATCCCTGGCCCAATAAAATATATTTTTTAATATCCTCAACAAGGTTCAACCGCAAACTATCCCTATAAAAGTGGAGCACTTGTTGAATAATGAGGAATAAACTTAACTGAGGAAGTGTTTATTGGGGAAAAATGGTAATCTTTGCATTTTTTAATGAAAACTGGTAATGAGACTTAGATTATTTTGCAGAAAAGCCTAATACTTTCATTTGAAGACAAGGGAATAAATTTTTTCAGAAATCAAAGGTCAAAAATAAAAGTAGAAGTGATAAAAGAAGGGAAAAAATGAAAAATAAAGCAGGAGTATAAGTTAAAGTTTATGTGATATTTAAATTCTAGAAAAATAAATAAAATAGATGGGAATTGGGAAAATATGACCACAGTTGTGGGAGGAAAGTACTATTGATAGTTTAAAAAATGACTCATTTTCAGGAAATAAACAGTTAGTAACACTATATATATCTCTATCTATCTACCTATCTGTATATATACACACACATATTTACATACAGGAATCCAAAAGTATTTGGAAGGTGCAAGCATCAAGGAAAAAAGTTAAATGGGCAATTTAAATATAAAAAGTAGCTATGGTTTCACTCATTTCACAACCATGAGGTTTGGAAGTTAAAATATTATGACCAAAAATTCTAGATCCATAAAATATGTGTATATATATATATATATATATATATATATATATATATATAGCTATTTCTAGAACAGTTTTTAATATCTCACTTAGAACCTCAACCTGCTTCTTAGGAGGAAAATATATCTGGTTATTTCCAGTTAATTTAAGTTCAGGTAATTCCAGCTAAGTTATTTATAAATCCATCACATTTCTAAGAAAAGCCCCAGAGTTGAGCTCCTTTGCTCCTTGAATTGACTCTAGCATCACACTGAGGCTTTTATAGCCTCTCAGGGGCTGTGCTCACAGCTTTTTGTTGAGCATGTCATACATAGAATATAATTCTTTTTGTTACAGATTAGGGTTCATTTTGTTTTGTTTTGCTATTTTCTGTAAAAGGTCAGATAGTCAATATATTTCATGTAGTCATTGTTGAAACTGTACAACTTGGACACAATAGTATTAAAATACCCAAGGACAATATACAAATAAATAAATGTGGATATATTATATTAAATCTTGCTTTACAAAAATGAGAAATAGGAGGTATTTGGAGCAAGAATTGTAGTTTGTTGAATCACAGTACATAAAGTTCCTGGAACTCTTGTGAAACATCTTTTTAATTTACTTTTTGCCTTTACATTAGTTTTTCTAGCTCTGCCATTCTCGAAAACAGGCTTTCATGCTGTGACCAGAGGGACATGTATTTTCATCCTCACTGGACGAGTTAACTCCTGCTAGGCTATGTGTTTCATTCAGTCATGCAAACCATTTCCCTAATTAGAAATCCCATGTTCTTTATTGCATATATAACACTATATGCCCATCCCAACAAAGCTACTGAGTACTGCCAATCAAAGTACAAAAACGAGTCGCAAATTTACTCACCTTTTTAATTTACACCCCTACCAGTCCTCCTCACTTGTGTGTTACTGACTGGAGAAATGATCATGTACTTTTGAGCAGGAATTCAGTAAGTTACACATCGTTTCTTACTCTCTCTTCTTGCTCTATTTTTATTCTTGTCCCCTCCAATTATTTTAACTCGTGTTCCCCACCACACCCCTCCTTTTGACAGTGGTCATGATATGCTAGGAAATAAAACATGTTTCAAATCTCTACTGTCTGGCATTTTTTCTGCAGTCTTCATCACACCTAAACAGTCAACCTTTGGGTCAAGAAAAAGGAATGCTTATACGGACTGCTTTTTCCAGGTACTAGCTGGTACTCCATTGTTAATACTTCATATACAGTCTTTTTACAAAGCAATAACAATGTTTTGTTGACAACCAATGACTACCAAAAATTGTAACAAGACACCGCAGGAAGTATACTCTTCTGAAAAACCTGCCCTTTTTTTTTTTTTTTTTTGTTTTTTTTCCCGTACCGGGAACCAAACTCAAGACCTTGCGCTTCCCAGGCAGGCGCTGTGCTGCTAACCTAAATTCCCAGCCCCAAACCTGCCCTTCTTATTCGCTTATAAAAGTTTTAACACTTGCTAAGTATTAAAACCACAGTGCTGAAAATAATTTACAGCAAGTCACACTCAATTTTGAAATTTAATTTAAGGTGCCAAGGCTTTTATTTGAAGTACAATCAAATAATCTTAATTGTCTATCGATTCAAATTTAGATGAAATCTCTGATGTAAAGCTGTGTACCAACCTGGATTATATCCTTCGATATAATTCAATATATTACGCTATGTTCCATTTGCCTATCAGTTTTAACTTTTTTTTTTTCTTGTACCAGAAATCAAACGCAGGACCTTGTGCTTGCCAGGCAGGCGCTTATGCCACTGAGCTAAATCTCCGGCCCCTAGTTTGAACTTTTATCAAGGAGTATCCTTGACTTACCGTATAAGCCAAAGAAATGTGGGATGTAAGCCTTAATGTCATGCAAAGACAAAAGAAAAGAAATCTCAAATTCAATGAGGCAGACTCAAAAATGGCAAGAGGAAGACTTTAAAAATATAGAGAAGGCAAAAATCCCGTCATCACTTCTTGTTGCTTAGCTAACAATCATTTCCTTACCCTATTTTGCTTAATAAGAGCCTGCTTCATGCAATACAGCTAAAACTGCTACATTCTCAATTCAGCCTTAGTTGAAACTGCTTGTAGCCCAGTGACCTGACTGTGGCCAATAGAAATTAATAAGCCTTCAATGGCAGTTCTAGCAAAGGTTTCTTCATATGATAAAAGCACAAAAAAGAATGTCATCCTCATTGTCACCTACTTCTGACAACAGCTGTACCAGTGTCCCATCACACTCAGACCCACTCACTAGAAAAACTTACACACTCAGAAAAGCTGATAAACACACGGCTATGGTTTATTACAGTAAGGGGTATGGGTTACAGTCAGCACTAAGAAAGATACACAGCATTGCTCCCAGGCGCAGTGTATCGGCCATGCAAGGTATGGCCACCAGAGAAGCTCACCATGTAATATTCAGTGTTTCAGTGTGTGTGTGGAAGGGTGGGAGGCTGTAAGTCATGTGATCATTCAGTATTTCTGTGACTGAGCTCAACTATTCAGATTTTAACTCCTCGTGGCAAAAATAGACATTCACCATAAATCACGCTGCTGTCTTTATCAGGTTACACTGCTACATCATGGCTCAGCACTTCATAAATATGAGACATAACCACGAGAACCAGGCAGGATATTGCAAGGGCTCAAAGTGCATAGTCCAGAAGCCAGTCAAGGGTCATTCCGAAAGAAAGACCATTGTTAGGGGTGTACAGGGCTCGAGGAACCCAAGCCTTCCATGGGAAATTTCTGTCTGACAATTTGAACACGGCTATGAGAGAAGCTGTGGTCTCCAAATTGGGTCTGAAATGGGAAACTTGGGAGATTGGAGAAGCTGATAAGAATATTGACATTTTAAAACTTCTCACATTTCACTTCTGAACCACCTACCTTCCTTGAATGCCATATGTGAACTATATGAATAAGGCGTATTTTAAAAATCTGTTGTATTTGGTTATTTTCTTGTTTAGTTAAGAGTCTTAACTGCTCTAGCATCTAATACACACCATGGCCTCTAAGTGGTATTAAATATTCTTTCTTTCTACCTCTAACAGTCCAAAGGAATTTTTTTATTCCTTTACTGGGAATGCTTTTTATTTCCACTAACCTGGAAAGAAATCATACATAATGAACTTTTAGTAAATATGTTGCATATTCAGTAAGAAATTTAGTTAGATCCTTTCCCAATGAAATTTTATATCATAATTCTTTCACAAGACAATGTAAGGTCCTTATCTGGAACATATAGATAAACAAAATCACTTTGAACAAGTTATTAATTATATTGGTTATCTTAAAAATGGTTAGATTATAGCCATTTTACATTTTTCGATCTCACTTTTTTGGTATAGAAATAAAAGTATTTCCCCAAGAGGATAAATTTTGATATAAACCTCTAGAAATTTCAGAAAAGCTACTTTAAAATCCTAGTATTCCAGAAACTACTTCTGCATTATTTTTAGTCTTTGGGCACAAGTTTATAGATACCTCTCTTATAATCTCCAGGCTTAAATGTTCAGTTTGAAATAAAGATATAATTTCCTATAGCGGTCTAAGGTTTTGCCCTTGTGTGAAACAATGACATTGAGGTTTTAGTAATTTGTTTTAGAATGTAAGGAAGACTTCACTTTCATACTTGTCACACTAGGTGACATGTAGGCTTTAATGACATTCAAAAGTTGTTGATTTGATTTATTTTGAATTTGAGAGACCTAGTTGATAGGTATTTAGAGGTGGTTCATTGGTTTAAAGGTGTTTTCTTGTATGTCTAAGCATGGAATAAAGCAATAACAATGAATAAATTATTTGTGTAAAATAAAGGCCCCAGTTTAGGCCTCTCATAACCCGTGCTAGATTCCCAACAAACAGTCTTTGCTCTCTTCTTCATTTACTGAGGCACTATTATTCTAGGACTTTACTATATTTTAAGTAGTTTGTTTAAAACAAATTTCCTTGTTTCTACTTTTTTCATTCTATTCGAGCTAACTCTTTATAGTTTTAGGAGAGTTTTGGAATTACAGAAAAGTTGCAGCAGCTGTACATAGTTCCTATGTAGTCCTTGCCTTGTTTCTAACATATTACACTAATTTGGTTCTGTTTATCAAAACTAACAAACCAGCCTTGGTACATTGCTATGAACTAAATCACATCATTTATTCAGATTTCACAGGTTCTCACCTATGGTCCCTGTTTTTCTGCCCCACAATCCTATCCAGCATATAACATTGTATTTAGTCATTAAGGATTTTAGGTTTTTCTTAGCTATAACAGTTTCTCAGATTTGCTTATTTTTGATGACTTCGCAGTTCTGGGGAGTGATGTCAAGGACTGTGATAATAATGACATTTATTTATCAAAGTGTCATATTGGACACAACATGAAGTTATTTGTCAATTGAATTTCAATAGAGTTGGGGAAAAAAAAAACCGTACTCTTAGCTTCAGAATTAAGCACCTGGTTTAAACCTCTGCATGCAGAAGAAATCATAGCAATCTTGTTCAGAAACATTTTCTTGTGCTGTGAAGGAGTGACAGCAATATATGCTACAACCATAATGAAACTCTATGGGAAGCCAGCAAGAAAATAAGACTGAGATAGGGCTAGAATGATCTTCATCTCTGAATTAGAGAAAAAAAGTTTAAATTTTGAAGCATTATATCAACCAAAAGAATAATATTTGAAAAATACTAATGCAAAAATGTTTCTATTATTATTTTACCTGTAGACTTTACTTGGGGAAAATAACAACACAGTTAGGCATTAAATACTATTTCTTATTGAGGCTAAACTCAAAAGTATGAACTGTGATTTCATGTGTCTTGGAAAATGAACGTATTGGCTTATTAATTTAATTTCTTTCAATCCTTTTGTGAACTTTACTGTGAATGGAGCTAAGAGGAAATTGGTTTTAACTTTATTTCTGTTTCCAAAGTTTTGCCCGTTGTTTCTTTTTCTTTTATGTTAAACTTTTACCTAAAATCTTCATGAACTTGTAGAATCCTGTGGTTTTGGAGCTACCTATTAACTTGCAAGAGCCAGTTGTTGAATTTTTAGGAAGTTTGCAGGCTGGTTGTGAAATGGAGCCATAGTTTAAAAAAAGAAAAATATATAAACACAGTAGAGTAAATTATACTTTTATAAGTTAACATAAAAAGGAAAATAACTAAGTTCTGGGTGTTAAATGTGTTCATTCCTACCGAGTCCTTTTTTATTCTGTAGTGGAAAATTTGAACATTTACCAAAGAAAAAGGCAATGTTGCATCATTTCATGACTTCTACCTCTTTTCAGTTATTAATGCAGGGAATTTTATTCCACCTACACCTCTACCTCCTTCCACCGCAGGTCTTCATACTTCATGATCATTGTGTCTATAGAGTGTCAAAAGTCGAAAAAGTAAAACCCTTTTTTTAAACATAACCATTATCTAGTGGTAATGCCATCATCAAATTTTAAAAACTGTAATGTCACCCAAACCTCATGTACAGTTAAAACACCATCAATTGTTTTATATGAATATTACCTGGGTCCTGTTTTTAAAGTTGGTTTGTTGTTTTCTTGTAACTCCCTTAAAAAATCTGGGGATTTCACAGTAAGCTTGAGTATGAGCCTGCATAGCAGTATATCACCAGCCCTTTCCTTTACTATCTGCTGAGGAGTTCAATTCTCCACTAATTGACAAAAAAATTTGTAATTTCTAAATTATATTCACATCTCATATAGTTGCTGTTTCCAGGGAGTTTATGTTACGCTGTCTTATTCAAGACGACAGAGACATCAAGTGCCTAGGACACAAATGCTAAATCCTGTCACAATACCCCGGGGTCAGACCTGGCTGGGGGATGGCTAAAACTGTAAAGTGTTTGTCTGACTGTGAGAGATGAAGCAGTCAACAATTTTCTGTGTCTAACAGACACTGTGAAAATATTGTTGAATTAATTATACATGTCTGTACAAGAATTGCAATTTGGCTAATATGACCTAATATTTTCAATGGCATTTTTCCTGTTTTTGCTTGCCTCCTGAGATTTTACCTATCCCTCCATTCTCAGCTTGCTACTCTTAATGCAAATGCATTAAGATATGTATAAGATATGTATATCTTCTCCAAACAGAGCTAAATTGCTACTTGATTTTTAACCTGCTTGAACAGTTATAGCTGATATATGTGGTTCCATTTTCATGTTTACTCATATTTTTACAACTCCTTTTATTTTTTTTTCTACATTTCTCCTATTTGATACAAACATTTTTTTCCCACTCAGCATCATGCATACTAAGAAACTTTCCTTTTACATTTATGGGATTGTACTTTGGCACTGCCTTTAGTCAAATCAAATGGCCTTAGTACCTCGGACAAAAATCCCAAATTTCATCTGTGTTTGATGTTATTTTTTTATTTCCTTTCACAAGGGCTAAATACTCTTCAGTTATTTAAGTAGTAATTTAGGTGCTAACATAATGTATAGGGCTACAAGTCCTTAGCTTCAAAGATTTTATCTTGCTACCTTTTAACTTTCCTGAAATTTACATACAAACACCCTTAGAGGAAGCTCTGTAGTGAGATGTGCTAGAATTTCCTAAATAAAGTGGTGCTTCAATTTACTTGGACAAGATTTTATAAACAGCTCAAGGTATAAAGACAAATCTATTTGTTTTTCTGAGATGTTTTACTATAAAAACTTACGTACTTTTGAAAAGTCACTTGTGTAAAGTATATATTTTAAAACTAAAGCAAAATACATATTATAGGGATGACAAGAACAGTGTTTAAATTAGAACTTAGGTATCCAAACCGCATCGTACTATTTTTATAACATTTTCTCCTCATTCTTCTCTTTGTGTTCCTTTCAGCTCTATGTGATTATGTAGATAAATGATATATTTATCCCTTTTCTGTTTATCTCAGTTCACTAGTGCTATGAACACAATTCAGAAAGGACTTGTTGGATTTCACTAAAGCTCATTTGCATATCTATCCCACATTCCAAAGTCAATTTCAATTCTATCCAATTTTAAAGACATTACTGAACTTCCACTACATGCTAACACTCCTTCAAATACTGAAGGTAGTGGAAAGACAAATGCATGCAGTTTGCTCTGCTGTAATGATTGCTTAAAAATGTTTTCAGTTTTAACATTATTGATACGTTAGGGGGAAATCTGAGCATAATATGGAATTAACACTTGCTTATGCATGATTTCATCTGTGGGAAACACCAAATGAATGAGAAAACTGCACTCAGCTGAACTGAGCTACAAGTAGGAATATATAAAATGCACATGTGCACACACTTAAACATTTACTACCTGCTTCAGTTCATGGCATATGTTATGAACTCTATGACCTACATGTTGTGTTAAAAATTCTTATCTTCTCTTTCTTCACAATAATTGGAAAGCTGCAGTGCTCTTCTCTCTAGCAGAATTTTTGTCTTGCCTCCTGCTTTTGAACTTTGTAACCTTATCTGAACAATATAACATGGCAGAGGCCCTGAGAAACCTCTCTCATGTTTATAACACATGGCATGGCAAAGGTAAAGAAATTTAAAGCATAATTAACTTTTCCAATCGGTTGACTTTAAGTGGAAAGATAGGTTATTCAAAATGTGCTTCACCTTATGTATCAGGCAAGTCCTTGGAAGGAAAATCTAGAGGTGACAGGTGGTGGAAGTAGAAATGGTTTGCTGGGGCGCTGTGAACTGCTTGTGAAGGGGACTGCTGAGATCCTCAATCTTGAAATCCCCGTGTGGAGTGGACTGTGGCTGTAATAGAGATTGCAGCCTCAGAGGACACTTCAATTTCAAACGGACATTAGGACTTGAAGGTCCACTAAATTCCACCTGGCCTTAGCACAGAAATGTAAGACAAACAAGAATGTTGTGGTAAGGCACCTAGTTTGTAATGAGTTGTTAATTAGCTATAGAAAACTAACAGACCAGGTTTTTCTCAAAGCAAAGTGTCACTGTTGTTAGTATCCATGTTTTGGTTAATGATTCAGTACCTTTGTGGCATTTTAGAGATTCCCATATTTTAGTTGTCTCTCTCTCTCCTTCTCCCCACCCCTCTATCTTTTTTGTAATATTAGGCATTGAACCTAAAGCCCAGGTAAGTATTCTACCACTGACTTATATCCCCAGCTTTTAAACATGTTTTTAACAAATTTTTCTTTATTGTTATGACCCAAACTCATTTTCACAGAGGACCTATATTTTTTGCTGTGCAGGTACCCCCAGAAAAGCAATTTTTATAAATATCTATGTCATCTTGTGTTAAAAATACCCAGACTCACAATACATGTGTAGTGAAAACATTATTTTATACGCAAATAAACTACAGTGATACTTTAGTTGTCAAACTCTATTTGCCCAACTTCATGTTTAAACAACAAACATGAACTCAAGAACTGAACATATTTTTCCCACAAGAAATAATGGAAAAACAAAATAACTGGTTCTGAGGCCCCAAAATTACACATATAAATTCTTTTCTCTTGGACTTTAAAATATTTCATAGTGATTTTCTTCCTCAGCTCTATAATGGTTCTCAAAGTTTTCTTTTTGGTTTCATTGTTCATATCAATAACTTTATTTGGAGCCATGAATGAGAGCAGTGCTCAGATTAAAGCATCAGTCCTTCCTGTCCACACTGAGATGTGACTCATGACTCACTCTCAGCCTGTACAGGATTCAACAAGTTGCATTTTTGGTTTGACTATTGAGTACAGTTAAGAAATCCAAGAAAAAAAATTTTTTTTTCAGACTTTGCTATTCAAGGAGTGGAAAGTTGCTCCATTTTCACGGGAGTGGTTTGACAACTGAGCTATCACTGTACGAAAAACAAAACATTTTTGAGATGGTATTCAACATAGGGGTGATATTTGACCTCACATGTGTGTTTTTAAGGCAATAATAGCTTGTACAACCACTCAAGGCAAAACCAGGTTGCATCAGGTCTTTTCTTTCCAACTTCTAAACACATTAGCAACATAAGGACATTGCAACACTTCTTTTAGAAATTGTTAGCGTGAAGCAGATTTGTTCTAATTTCTAGTTTTCATCAATTGAGGAATCAAATTGCTTCCTTCTTTGCTTATAAGGTTTTACATTCAGTCCGTTAAATTAGTGAAATGTAAAAGGTATATAGGAGGACTTTTATAAAGAATTAACAAAATATTCAAAACATTTATTGTTAAAATACAGAAAGCTATAATAATCTTACAAAGAAAAATTTAAGGTAAGCTATGCCATTGCCAACCGACAATAGTACCAAGTCAGTTTATATGAGATCTAATCACTTTGATGTGCAACTCACTACTTCTAATAGAAGACCATTATTTCTATTATTAAAAAGTAGAATGACAAGTGAAGCAAAATAGAACTGACTTACTGTTGATATGGATTTCTGCAATTACTTTGACTATGGTGCTTTCATCAAGAAAGGGGAAATTACCTTTTACTTATGTCTGTCCTATGCATATCCCAACACTGCACTTCAGAAAGTAGCTAAATTATTTGATTTCAGTCTCATAGATGGAATGGAATTTGCCACAGGATGAATACCCCCTAGATTTTTACTCATATCTAATTTAGATGAGAATCAAGACTTTAGACTTCACAGGTGCTATTAGAATGAAAAAAAAAAAAAAAACTTTGGGCTACTGGGATAAAATAAACACGTTTTGCATGTGGTAAGGACATAGATTTTAGCTTCCAAAGTTGGAATGCTATAGTTTGATTGTGTCCTCAAAAAGCATGTGTCAGAAGATTAATTTCCAAGATAGCAACATTGGGAGGTAGAGCCTAAGGGAAGGTGATAAGACCAAAAAGGCT
Source organism: Chinchilla lanigera (assembly GCF_000276665.1). Lineage (NCBI taxonomy): Eukaryota > Metazoa > Chordata > Mammalia > Rodentia > Chinchillidae > Chinchilla > Chinchilla lanigera. The sequence continues at coordinate 9,127,451 of NW_004955424.1, read as the reverse complement.
CTCTGCATGCTTAAATAGATAATGCCCTCATACCCACAATGGCTCCATGATGGCAGGAGTGTGTTCCTAATAAAAAGATGTAGTCAGCCCCCTCTGGCTCTCTTCCACCCTCTCTTTGCCTTTCTGCTGAAGATGGCACAGCAAGACAGTCCTCATCAGATGTTGGAATTATCATTCTACAAACTATAAACAAATAAACTTCTGTTCATTAGAGATCTAGTTTGCAAAAGTCTCCTAGTTTGTTGCAGCAGCATACTGCTTGCATTCAAGTATTGCTGCTTATGCTTTATTTCCCTTAAAGATACATACTTTGGGAAAAAAAATCACATAAACACAAAACATCCCACTGGTTTTTCTATACTAGAACAAAAGCATAGTGGTAGAACAAAGATGTCAAGATGATGAATGGGGACAGAATATCTTACAGCTGATTAATTTATTTCTTCCTTCAAATTACAAATAAGCAACCATTTATGTTGATTTTACTGATGAATATGAATTTATGATTATTAGCCATTTGAAATAGTGATTCATGCTTCTGTAGTAGGTCTCTATAGAGGTCTTAATCGGTTCTTATCTAATTTTTTCTGTGGGGAGCTATTATGATTTGTATCAAGATGTTCCAGCTAAGGTCTTTTGTGGTCATGGTTGGGGAGGTTGATGGTGACTAGATTAGGGTGTGATTGTGTGGATTAAGGGTGTATGGTAACTTGTTAGGAGCCACTGAGGCTGGATATTGGTCATATGGGTGAGGGCAGGACATAGCTAGAGTGTCTCAAACAGTCAAGCTACCTCAGTATTGAAAAAAGCATCCTGCCTAGACAATTACAGTCCTTAGTTGCTAGGCAACATTATTTCTCCAGATACTAACTTTGCAAGAGTATAAAATAAATGCCCCTACTGTTGAAATTGTCTCTCTTACCCATCAGGTAAGAAGTAATTCCACCTGGCCCAGCTCTTGTCTCCTGTCCTTATTTTCCTCATATACAGCACCATTTCTCTCCAGGGTACAACAAGAGAACAATGAGGTTCCCTACAATAACTAAATGGGTTTAACATTGTTCTGGGCATGCACAGTAGAGCCCCACCCTGGGTGTACCACCAGTCAATAGGTTTATAGTTACCTGAGACAAAAGGGAAGCAGGCTTGCTTCTGTTGCAACCTGCTGCTGCCTCCTTCCTGCTCTGCCATGGACTATTTCTACTCTGTGAAATCTCTCTGCTATCCCACCTGCCCTGGAGAAAGACAACGATGGAATGAAACCTCTACAAACTGTGAGCTGAAATAATTTTTTCCTCCTTTAACACTGGGTGTTGGGTATTTTAACTCTGCAACAAGAAAAGTTGACAAAGACAAGAGTCCTACATACATGGAACTACGATAGTAGTTATCATATTCCTACATGCCCTCCTACAGAGCACCTTAGGAATCACTGTATTTATATACATAGTTCATATGCTTTGGAATAGGAACTTGTCTCGAAATGAGTCAGTTTAATTTCTTCCCTGGTATTTTAGAATTTAAGGAGACCCAGAAGCATACAAATGCTTTGCCAATATAAAAATATCAAGGTGCAAATACTTCTGTTCCTTGATAATCATGTTTCTTATATGTTAAGTGTGAGAAATAATGGAGTAGATGCCAGACACAAATAAGTGCAAAAGATGCGGAGGGGGGGGTGCTACTTCAAGGTAGGGCATAGTTCTTGGATCTACTTGTATCTTTAGTATGGTTTGGTTTTCCCATTTTCACATATTTCAAAATCCAATCATTTTTCCTGTTCTACCCCACTAATTTACTTAGGTTTTTTTGCCACCATTGAATATCTTACTAATAAGTGGTAGGACAAGTAGAAAACAAATGCAGCTTCCTTTAAATTCCTAGTTTGTGCCTTATGCATCCTTAATTTAAAATTTTAAAACCTCCTCCATGGCTCTCAACAGTTGGGACAGGAGACAGTGAGGCTAAGCAGGTTAGAGGAGGTAAAAATGGTGCCATGTCAAAGAAGAAATTCCCTTTAACTGGGAAACAACATGATTTATTTCCTCATCTGACTTATTATTTCATAGATCTTGTTTAAAAAAAAAATAACACTGAAATGATTCAAATAAGCTGACTAATTTTTTGTTAAATACACTTCCCAAAAGCATTTTTTAAATTTCATGATGCTGTAAGGCACAGAATGTGCCTTTGCCATTTTTGCATGTCTTCCCATCACATATATAATAGTTACATAATAAATGTTTGTTGATTTAAAAAGAAGGACAGAAGCCATGTGGCCGAGGAAATTTGGGTTTGTGATGAAAGTCACACTTTAGGATTGCACTTCATATCCGATGCTTAAAATCTTTTAAAATATTGATAAAATAAAAATTCAGTGTTAATTGGAATTCTCTATTTTGACTGTCAGTTCTCCCATGTAAAGCATTAAAAGTGGTATCATGTATAATTGACTGGATAACGGCAAAAGCCATTCTGAAGTGTTATGAATATGTTTAAACAAGTGCAGGACTAGAGGCTGAGCTGCAAAGACTTTCAATTTTGCGGACCGAAGACCAAATTCTGCAGTGCGCCTATGGGCCTGCCCACTATTCCTGGAGGAGCTTTGAGGATTTTTGATGATGTGAAACAATCAGTGGTGAAAGATCAAAGGCTGGAACATGGAGGGCAAATACAGGTTCATGCATTTTAAAGGCAGTCCTGCCTTAAATAATTTCAGGGCAAAGGATGAAGCTGCTGCTGCTGGTGAGATGAGATTCCTATCTAGCTCAAGACTGTAAAGAAGCTGAACTTCTCTCTGCAGTAGTAGGACAAAAAAATCAATAAAGAAATGGAACCACTATGACCCAAAACACTAATGTCTCTAATGTCAAGTTAACGGAGAGATCACTAATCTGTTCAAGACATTAAAAAAATATATATAATCAAAGTTACTATATTGTATATGATAATATCCTTTCATTGATTTGTTGATGGAATCCTTGTAGAAATTAAACAAGGAACATGAAGAATGTGGTATAGTCATTAATATAATATCATATGAAATATTAATATTTATTAAATGCATTTCTTATGATTGGTTCTGTTATCATACGAAGTTTACATGAACGTTTAAAGTTTTTGAACAATAGTATGGTCAGACTTTTAGAGTAAGACATGACTTTTATGGGTACTTGCATCACAATGTTGAGCCATGATCAAAATATAAGGTTCGTTTCTTAGCGATAAGCACTTCCCTACAATACTGGTGACTGTGTTTTGTTTCTTCACTGGTGTTTGGAGAAAGGGATTGAATGCTACTCCCTCAGCCCTGATGACAACATGGTTTAATCTCAGGCTAAAGTCCACACACTCAGGCTCTTAGGAGCAGTTCTGGACAGTTTTATGGAAATAAAAGCAACTGAGTTCGCATAGTTTAGGATCAGAGCTATCATCAGAAGGAAGGAACGTATTGGTTTAGTCTGGTATCTTGGTAAAATGGTAATATGCAAGGGCCCACACCCCTATCATTTGCTGTGAGAATTTAGATGGAGGCTTCAAGTTTCTGAATGAGTGCCCCGACATCCCTGATCTGGCAGAGAAGTAACATTGCTTAAAAGACAAAAGTAGAGTGACCTCTCATGTATCCTACCTTTAGGCATGTTTTCAGAATGAAATGAGAAAAATAAAAATAGGTAAATGTGCTTTGTCAGTAAAGCTATAAAGAGATGATGGCAAATAGTGCATGTGTGTGCAATTTGTCTTATAGGAAATATTCTTAGAATTGAATTCAGTTTGAGTTGGAAAACTGTCGATGTGTGTTTTTTTGTTTGTTTGTTTCTTTCATTTTTTTTATTTCTCTGCAGAAAGATTGGGTCAGTACTGTTTTGACTTCAGGCTCTCTGTACTAATGGTGTAATTTCTAGCAGCCAATAGGAAACGAACTCATAAAACTTGTCTTAATGGGATTTTGCCTTGAGCACCATCTGTAATTAGGTAGGGGGTTTCCACTGCTTCTCCGTTATCGCGATTTCTAGGTGAGTCTCTTGGGGCTCCTTTGGCCTCTGGGCCTGCAAGCTTTATGCAGCCAGTGAGCATTAGTGAAGCCTCAGTGGACTCTCAGGCATGTGTGTGCATGTGTGTGTGTGTGTGTATTCTTGTGTGTGTACCCAGATTCACATACACAGTATGGTTAATATCTATCAGAAGTTTCGTGGTTTATAAATGTGTCCGGGCTGTGGGTTCTGTTCTTATTTTATTCTTTTCTTTCTTTTGCACATATTGCCTCTTTTGATGTAAGTACAATCCAATCTAGAGGCACAGAAGTAAACGCAGATGCCACACCAGAAGTGTGCTGATGACACCATCTGTTTTCTGCAATTCTCTCTTGGTCATTGATTTCTTTGGGAGATTTTCTTCGACATAGTTGGACAGTATCATGGCATGTTGTGTGACATATGGAGTGATTTTTCACTAGTGACTTCAGCATGCTGGAGAGGAAAGAGCAAGGGACATGGAGTCAGAGGGCCGGTTTAGAAGTCGGTAGACTTCCTCACTAGGCAACATCCTGTGTCCTTCCTGTTCTCACTTTCCTAGTCTACAAAATGATGATCAGTTCTTATCATGAAGGAGGACTATGAGGCACTTTGATAAATGAGTATTTTTACTCAACAAATAAAGTGCTATGTAAAAGTAAACCATAGTGATTATATTTTCCCTAACACTTTCTTAACGGCACTCAACTCATTTTCTAGCATCCACAAGGAAATGTTTTTCCTCATCCCTAATGATTTTCATACCATGCTTGCTGACGCTGTTTGAGGCTCACCAGACCCTGTGATTTTTGAAGTATTAGGCTGTTGTTTGAATTTTTTTTTTAAAAATAATGCCTTACGTATGTAAGCAAAACAGTGGGATTTAGGATTATAGAATAAAAAGATAGTGACAGAGAGAAAGACAGAGAGAGAGAGAAAAATGAGAAAGAAAAGAGCCTTTGAAAATAAAAATTAAAAGAAGTATAAGCATATATTAAAACACTGACAAAAATATCAATGTATACCAATGAACTGAATTCACATTGTATAACACATTACATATATGTGTGTAAACAACTATATGCATAGAGGCAAATGCTTACCATAAAAATTTAATTTCTGATGACAGTTGAAATTCACATGGGAAAAATAAGCAGAGATATTTGTATATTCCTTAATTTTTCAAAACATATTTCTTGTGCACAAGCCTTACCACTAAGATAAGTAACACCAAAACCAACAAGCCAGCTTGTAATTTCAATAAGTGTATAAAATGGCATAATTTAAATCTATGAATATATATGTGTATACACCCTATAAGGTCTTATAAGATAAATAAATGAATCTGACTGTGGAAAGATAAAAGGGGGAGGACAGAAGGGGGAAAGAAGGGAATTGAAATGTGTTCTGTACATGTACCAATTCCCTACAGTGAATGTAATCATTCTGTACTGCAAAAGTGTACTAATAAAAGAAAAAGAATTTATGAAATGCAATCAATTCCCTTCATTATAATTTCCTATCAAAGGACCCTGAGAAAAACCAGTGAGAGAAATATGTGTTCTCAAGCAATATAGCTATAAGTAATCCCACTGTACTTTACTGTGTGATCTGCCAATTACTGCATATTAAAAGGATTTATTCCTGTCCAAAAATAGAGACATTTTTCTACCTGTACACTGTCATAAAAAAGCTACAGGTTCACATGTTTCGACTATTCTTTTAACATTGCTGTAAGAATCGAATTTTTCATATTTAGCTGGGTCGACTAATTAGAGGAAGGTAAATAGAACTGGGGTATGTAAAAAAAAGAGTGCTTATTAATTTTTTAGAGATTATTACTAAAATGAGCCTCAGGTATTAATAATTGCATTCCATCTGGGATGTCATATTTTGAAATAATAATATGCAGGGTTTTGATTCATCAGTATAGTAGCAGTGTCCATTATATTGATTGAAAGCAGCCAGATAAATCTCTTCAGTTATAAGAGACTTGACTGGATCAGAGACTGATGATTTAAATAAATAAAGAGGCAGAAATTTCTGAGCACAGCATTAGCGTCAGAATCAATGAATTTTCCCTGCTGGGCGTTTATTAGCACCTAGAAATACTAGTTTGAGAGGCATCCATGGCATTTCTGGGAAAGTTGATGAAAAATTTAACCCTCTCCCCAAATTTACATCTTTCTTTTCTCTACTTTACTTGAACATTAAAGGCAGAGATTTAAAATACATTAGGAAAGATCTGGCATACATTGATACTCTCACGCTGACGAATAACATCTTCAAGTGAGTTGCTAAAATATCGATAACATTCACAGTGATATAGCAGTGTTCACTTAGCATGAGGACTCTAGTTCTTAAAGCAAGAGTCTATATTAAATGGAAATGGAGAGCTGTACTCTGCATAAAAATATCATTAGATGTTAAATAAACCTGAACCTGTGTCTACGTCACTCACGGGATCCTTCAGAAATGTCACTACAACTTAATTATAATGGTAAGCATAATAGTAAAGTGGATTACATATATATATATATGAAATACATAGGAAAGTAAACAATAATGGGAGACAAATTTTGAGTGAGTTGGTGTATCTGTGTTGAATGATGAGGAAGTAATTAAGTCTAAAGGTTGCATTCATATCCAATTGTATATATGATAGTCATCTGACTAGATACCGGCTGAGCATAATTTTGGAATCATGTAAGTCTTCTTTGGAAAATTCACACACTATATTTTCAGATTTCTTATAACCTGTAAATTCAAACTGCCCTTCTCAGAAATTTATAGCAAGACTTTCAGTTAGTGACACTCTCATAAATATGTAATAGTTATCTCTTTAGCCAATATCATGTCCTGTTCTCAGTCGCCAATTTGCAGTAAGTAAATATTCCCACCATGGCCAATTTCAGGGTATCAGTGTGATGCCACTGAATGTGGAATGGAGAAGCAATGTGCAGAATCAGTTTTCATAAATTGGCAGGTTTGCTCCCATTGGAAAACACAGGTGACAGTAGTGGGTATTTTACCTTACCAAAAGCAAATGCTTAATCAATCTTTATGGAATGAATGTAGTTATGAAAATACCCTATGGACATTTATCAAAGTAAGAAAATTAAAGAATGTTTATTTATCTAAATCTATCAATTCTGTAAAGCTAATCTATGAGTAAATTAAATTCTAGAAAATGGAAATCTTTCCCTTCATTCTGTATTCATTGGCGGAAATTGAAAAAAAAAAGAGAGAAGTAGTTTTACTAAAATATGCTGATTTTCAAACTTTCTGAATTCAATAACATTTCACCCAAAATAGAAAAGATTATGAATGTAAGGATAATATAATCAATATAATGGTATCAGTACATACTTAAATTCAAGAGCAGAAACACAGAAAGATTAAACATAACACTAAGCAGCTAACAATTTAAACATAAGTATTGAGGAACTATTTCTTTTGCGTCATGTTGCATATTAAGTAAGAAAGAACTTGATAGTCACTCTTTTCTTTTTCACTCATTTTTACTAGCACATTTGCAATTCAAAGATGAAATTCAGTATCCATGAAAACTTGTCACTTTATTACTAGATCCACGATGTTAATGGCAAAAA